>NW_017728922.1:709695-716320 GCF_001723895.1 Crocodylus porosus | reverse complement strand
CGTTTACTTGGGGCCGGCCCCCCCGCGCGCCGCCCCGCCCCCGAGGAGGGGCTTGGGGGCCTCCCGGCCCGGCCCGGCCCGCCGGACGGGAGAACAGTACGGAGGAGCCCCGAGGGCCCGCCACGGGCGCCCCCCACCCGGCGGGCCGCCGGGGGGCTGCGGGCGCGGAAGAACAGGGCAGGATCGGTGCGGCCTGGTCCCCACAGACAGACGCGCGCACCACCCCCGGGCCGTGGGGTTTAGTCCCTGAGGGACGCTCCCTTGTTCCCTGCTCCACGCTGGCCACACGAGCGAGCCCCCGCGCAGCGCAGGCCCGGGAGGCCGGGGCCGTGAGCCGGGGCCGCGCGCAGCCCCTTCCTCACAGGCCCCGCGGCCATCTTCCCACCTCAGCAAGGCCGGCTGCAAGCCCCGCGCCGCACAATGCAGGCGAGGGGAAGGTGGCCAGGCCGGGGAAGCCTCCCGCAGCAGGGGGGCAGCCGTGGAAACGCACACAAACCAAGCAGCCCCTCCGCAAAACCACGCAAGCGGGGTTCCTTTCTGCTTGGCTTTTTTTCCAGATCCAGGGAAATAAAGTGCTCCACAGGCCCAGCCCTTGAGACATGCTAGGCCGGGACTCGGAGCAGGATCGGTTATGGCCAAGCCGCATTCCTCGGTCACATGGAGCCGCAGATTTCGCTCCTCCTCCCGCATCTCTACCCCTGGGCCCAGCATCCATCTCCCGTCGCCTCCGAAAACACCCCTTTCCCCTGCTGCTCTCAGGTTATTATTTAACTCGGGAGCATTTCTGGAGCGCTCTGTACGAAAGGAAGGGCAGGACACAAAGCTGCATTGACTGGATTGTCATGTTAAGCGCTGATCCCCGTCCCGGTCCCCACCTCCACCCGCAGGGCCCCAGCGGGGAGAGAGGCTGTGGTGCTGTGTACGCGGGTCACGGGGAAAACAGGCACCTTTGGAGCAGGATTTGTACCTGAAGCCTGTTCAGGGCCTTCCCGTCTCCTGGATCCATTCATCTAGTGAGAAACCAGGGCCTGGTCCCACAGATTGTTCCTGGTGGGTGGAGGCCCAGGCTCTGTGTTTTAGTCCTGTCCCCCCCAAATACACCCCCCCCCCGCCTCCACAGGATGCCTGGGGTCTGCTCTACTGGACCAAGTTGCACGATCAGGACCTGGAAGCAGGATCAGGACCCCTCCACGCCCGAGAGAAGCAGAGAAGTCTGCAAAGCAAGAGCATTTCTTGCACAAGGACTGTTCCAGCCCCAGCACCCGCCGGCTCACCCGCTAGCCTTCCTCCACCACCGCTTCATAGACATGAGGACTGGAAGGGACCTCGGGAGATCTTGAGTCCACCCCCCAATCCTCGCTAACCAACCTGCCGAAGGGGGCCCCTCCACCCCGATCTGGACAAGGTTACACCGAAGCGGTGGCATTCAGTCATACCGAAAGCGATGCGTCATGCTCAGCTTTCACCACCGCGGCTTTCCAGTAGTCATCTCAGCCCTGTCCCATGCCTCCCTGACCCCGACTGCTCTTGCGTCTCCCCATCTCCTTACCCACGACATGGCTTGTGTGTCGCTGCGCTCCCACTCGGGCCTTGGCTCACAGCTTTCCTTTGCCACGCCAAGCCTAGCTGGGCACCGAGACCAGGACTGCCCTGTCCTGCCCTGCTCCGTCGCCATCCGCCTGCTGCCTCTCGTTCTGTGCCGGGCCAGGGGCTCTCTGTGCTCTGGGTTTGTAGGTGCTTAGCACCGTGGGGTCCTGGTCCCTGACTGGGACTCCTCAGAAGGGAAAAGAACATGAAGTACTCCCGCTGTCTCCCTCCTTTCACCCTCCCACCCCAGATCTCCAAGATCCAGTGAGGACCTCGTGCTACTTCCGTCTCTGGCCGGGTATGCGGAAGAACTGTCACAGCAGCATCGTGCTCAGAGCAGAGAGCGTTGCTCCATCACTGTAAGCTGGGGCTCTGTCAAATCCAGGCTTTCCTGAAGCTGATGGCAAATGTCCTACTGCTTTTCAGAGAGGCTGGGATTTCCCTCCCCGTCCCCATGCTTGCACACCGTTTGCACCACAGCCCTTGCTCCCAGAAAAGCAGGAACTTTTCCTAGGGAGCAGCAGCAGTGCATGCGACTCACTGCTGGTGAATTTGCCCCCCAGTGTTTAAACAAACCCAGGAGTTTGCTCCGTCCTCCTTTATCAGAGGGTGGACCCTGTCCCCCATCCCTCCTGTTTACCTAGCCCCACCCTTGCTCAGTCTTTAAGCTCAGCTGAGGGATGACACAACTACAACCTCCCAGGGTCAGCGACCATGCTCCCCCTGCAAATCTCTCCCTCTCTCTCCTGCCTGTCCAAACCAAACAGAAACCGAGACAGCCGCCGTGTATTGTGTTGTGTGGGGGAACAGGGCCATCACCGTCCACGCCTGCTTCAATCAAGTCGAGCTGCAGTCAGATAGCGTTAATCCCGCCGTGCACCGCCTGTGAAAACCAGCCACTCGCCTCCACTCGTAAAGGGCTCGGCTCTTCACGTCTGCTGGAAACTTCT
The DNA here is from genome assembly GCF_001723895.1 of Crocodylus porosus. NCBI lineage: Eukaryota > Metazoa > Chordata > Crocodylia > Crocodylidae > Crocodylus > Crocodylus porosus. The sequence continues at coordinate 713,783 of NW_017728922.1, read as the reverse complement.
GTTCACGAGAGGAAGCCTGGTGCCTCCTACATGAGGCCTGTGGGCTGCGCAGGGCTGCAAGGTCCTTTCAATAAAAAGAGAAGGGGAGGAGGGTAAAAATAAATGACAACCGTGTGACCAAAACTTCCTGAAAGACTGGAGCACCTGAGCAAGGAAAGGGAAATCCTCAGGGCAGCTCTGAGGGACACAGCTATGAAATCGCCTTTTCCTCGAGCAAAGCATTTGCTTTCTGCAGCCGCAGGCCTAATCCAAAGCGACCAGGACTTCCAAATCCACTGTTCGGAGCTCGTAGCCTCTCTCCAACCTCTTTTGCCTGCGGACACCACAGCACCTTACAAACATGAATGAATCCTTGCAACTCCGGGCATCATCCCTGCTGTACGGACGTACAGACTGAAGGGGTTTGCCACAAGTCACAGGGCTGCTCCGGAGCAGAGGTGAGAACAGAGCCCAGCTGCTGCTCTCAACGCTGCCAAAATCATGCACCACTGGGTGCAAAATCCACTGGCACTTGCTCTTGCAACCCCAGTCACTTGCGCGTGGGATGGACATGGTGATGTTACAGGGCAGCAGCATTGGCAGGAGGAGCTGAAATCCTAACAACCTTTCCATACAAACCCGGGGGGAGAACGGTTCAAAAAAAGTTTTGCTGCCAAGTTGTCTCTCAGATATTGCTGGCTCTTTAAAGCCAACTAGCCATCGGGGAAAAAAATAGGAAAGGTCTTGAAAAATCCTCAGTTTAGGGTTACCCTGGTCAGCCCAAAGGCATCCTGAAGCCTCCAGCATACTAAACAAAGACTAGACATCTCAGCCAGTGCTTTTCAACCGGTGGTCCACGGACCCCCAGAGATCCACCAAAGATGTGTTAAATCAATCTAAAGTAGGTGAATGCCCACACTTCCAATTCAACGGGGTCCACACCTCCATTCAAAATGTTTTAGGGGTCCTCAAATGGAAAAGGGTTGAACACTACTGGTCTAAGCCATAGGTCCAGGTGGCAGGAGGGCTAAGTTTTATTCCTTGCTTACGCAAAGACTCTCCGTCTGATTTTGAGCAACAAAAAATCTCTGCGCCTCAGTTTTCTGTCCAGAAAATGGGAATAATAACCTCACTTTGCCTTGCAGGGACTGTAGTGAGGCTTCAATCATCCATAAAGTGCTTTGTGATCCTCCAAGAGAAAATGATATCAAAGTGCACAATGCTGATTTACAGGGCTTGTGTATGAACACAAAGGGAGATGGTATGTTCACAAGGGAATGGCCACCAGCTGTTGAGCAAATGGGGAAATTTAAAGGGGGGAAAAAAGAGGCTGAAGTGAATTTGAGAAATGTATTTCCAGTTCAGCAGAAGCTGACCCGGTAACTCATTTTGGGGCCTGCTCCTTTACGCTTAGTTTCCCTGCTTTCCTGTGCTCCCTACTTTCTTGTTGCTGTTTCCAGTGCAGTACTTGTGGTTGATGTTGCAAGAGGCTTATCTGCAACACAAAAATGCTCCTGCTGTCTACCACCTTGAGGAGTCAATCAGTGACAAATTTAGCATGAGAATGGCACCAGGATTGCCTATGGAGCCTTTCTTTGCATCTGAAACTGCAGATCTCCACTTACCTGCCCAAGTAAAAGGGAGCTTTGGAGATGCAAGAATTGGGTCCCCAACAAGGGGTTTTATATCAATGAGTGCAAGACACTTAAAACAGAATGACTAATGCATACTCCCAGTGCTGCCAGCTTCTCATATGCAAGATGCTCCTGTCTACTTACCAGTCCCACCGGCCTACAGCTCTCTCTCCAGGTCAGCTTTGTCTTCCCCAGTGATCAAAGCCTGACCCAGGTCCCACATAAATCCAAATGGACCGGTGCTGGTCTGAAACGCTGGAGCTGCACCTTAGACATGGGGAATAGCTCCCACTTCAAACATGCCAGCCTCCCATGAGGTGTGCAGGCCGAGTTTCCTGTTGATTGTTCAAACAGGATGTTATGAGCCTTGTACTTTGATTTAACCTCTTCTCCTTGGCTGGATCACTCCCAGCTTCCCAAGGAACCCATCTGCTGCATGAGAAATGACTGAATGATATGGCACAGGCTTCCCATGCCTCTCTCTCCCCATCACACGCACATGCACTCGCTTACAAAGTTCTGCGATTAACTCTCTTGTGAGTAATCCCCATGCTAACTAAGGCCACACCGCTACATTACAATGCTTGCCTTGTAAGCCAAGATCCCCTAGAAAGTTGCCTCTCCCTCACTGTGGTGGAAGTCATCGGGGTCTGGGTGGGGTTGGGAGGCAGCAGTCTGCTGCAAACATTTAACTCAGAGCTGTTAAAATTTAGCACAAGGGAGACACTTTTTTTTTTTAATGGTTTAGTCATATATTCTTTGGCCTGAAAAAACCACTAGTCTGACCTCCCGTGCACCAAAGCCCAGCAGAATGCCCTGAATAAATTCTGGCAAAGTCCTTCAGGCAGATGTGATCTCATTTGACCAACTAAATAGTTGGAAAAAGTTCTTTGCAAGCTTTCACATTTCGTCTTTGTGCACCGAAGCTTGCAAAGTTGGTCTCGGTCTAATAAAAGATATCACACACTACTCAGCTGGTCCAATAAAAGAGATCACATCTACCCACAGAGCCTGGCCTGCCCACGTCCTTAGACCAACAACCAACACCCCTGAATAAATTCTTGTCCGCATCCTACAAGAGCCTCCCCTCTTGATTTTCAAACTGCTGCTATTCAGAAACCACCAGAGCCCTCAGGAAATGGCTCCAATTGTTTAATTACTGACACCCCTAACTGGACCTTTTTCCTCGGTTGTTTTAAGGTGAAGGTGCTTTACATATTTAGGATCCCCATCCTGCAAACATTTCCACTTACTGCTGTTGTCAAATATAAAAATACTAATTTTTTTTTTTGCAATTTCTCAGCTGGTCTAATGGAAGGTATCATCTCTGAACCAAGAGGTCCAGATGTTTGCACTGCTGTTGTCAACACCCCCATGGAGGGGAGATGCAGCCACTCTGAGTTCAAGTTTTATTAAAAAAAAAAAAAAATCGAATCTTGTAATCCTCAGTCAAGGCCTCCTTTAGCTCCTCATTGTTGCTGGTACTTGCCTGATTAATTCACTGCTTTCTCCATCCATTTGGGATATTGTCAGGGTGAAAGGCATGATAAAACTTCCTATGCTCTCCTTTGCAATGGAAAGTGACAGTAATAAAGCAGAAAGCACTGTGAGCTGCAGCAGTTTCACTGCTCACAAAGGGTTTCCAAGCCCTCCACTCAGGCAGCCAATCACAAACATTAAGATCAAATGGATCTGATATGGTGACAGCGAAATCACTTTTGGAAGGCCTATTTTCCTGCTGTTAGAAAGTTGCCAAGTGGCAGCTTAAGGCCCCATTTACGTATTTAAGCAGCCCCATTGTTTGTACCAGAAACGCTACACAGATGTAAAAGTATCACCTCCTCCAGCTGCCCCTGCCCCGCACCACTGCACCCGGAGCTGGGCATGGGCTTCCGAAGGGCCGGGAGTAAAGCGCTGGTGAAATCCTGGGCGAGGGGAAAACCTGCCAGGGCGTACCTGGCCCACGTGAAGGAGCCGGTTGGCAGAAACTACATCACAAGCAGCAGCAAGACAGACCGGGGCGGAGTATCACCTGCAAAGCGTAGTCTCTGCAAGGCAGAAAATAAAAAGTTTGGCTTGTGACACGCTTTTACCGAACTCAAATCCTCTACAAAGCGCACCGGAGGTGGTCCTAGGCCCCACGCCTTCATGCCCTTGCCCCCCGGGCTTCGTCCGCAGGCGTCCCATTAGAGACACCCGGGGACAAGGCCTCAGCGAGGGAAACGCGCCGCCACGCGAAGACAACGTGTTGCTGAAGTCCCGGCTTTGGGGGTTGTTTTTTTTTTTTTTGGGGGGGGGGGTCACGAACCAAGGGTCAAGGGAAAAAAAGCTTCCCCAGCCCGAGCATTGCTACCGAGGGCTCCGCGGCGCTACGGACAGGAGCAGAGCGAGATTTACGTCGCCCCTGGACTCACGAAAACCACTTGAAAGAAACTGAGGCGGGGCAGAAGCCCGCGCCGGCCGCGGGAGCCGAGA
>NW_017728922.1:696040-709595 GCF_001723895.1 Crocodylus porosus | reverse complement strand
CCGCCGGGCTCCGAGCAGCTCCTGCCAGCGCCAGGAACCTGCTTCCTCCGGTTAAATAAGCCAACCCAACCCAACTTCCGGGTTAAAAAAGGCGCCCCCCAGCTCCCCTTTCCCGGGGGTGACGCCGAGCCCCCGGGGTGCGCGGCCGGCGGCAGCTCGCTGGAAGGGCCGCCCCGGGCCGCGCTGACCGGCGGGAGCGGCTCCACCACAGGCCTCCTCTGTCCCCGCGGCGCTTCGTTTTAGTCACGGGGTTTGGCGTTACTTGGCTTTTAATCCGAAAATTAGGGATCTTTTTTTTAAAATCAGAACAAACCAGGATGCCTGCGAATCCCTGGCGCTGCCTGCTGCGCCCCGCGGCTTGGCAGAGACCGGCACGGGCCGTGTCGGGATGGAGCAGCCTCGGCGGGCAGCTCTTCCCCGCCACGCTTCAGAGTAACGTTTTGCAGCGGAAAGCAGGCCCTCCGCCGCTCCCCACTGCGGTGCGCCCAGGGGCCTGGGGTAACCGTCGTCCTGCAATCGGTGCAGTGACCCTGGTCCCCGAAGTGGGATCCTAGCCCTGGGTGCTGCCAGCAGCCAGCCAGGAGCACGTTCTTGAATGCAGAACCCCTGAAGCAGCAGGGCCCAAGCGTGGGTTGCAGTCAAGTGAAGGGGGCATACTTGCCTGTAGTACCTGGGGCACCCGAACCCTGGGGCCTCCAGGCTTGGACCTGCCCGTAGGATGCCTGCCAATGGATTTGGGAGCATCTGAAGCCCCAGGTGATCAGTGTGGGATGGAGGATGCTCGCAGGTTGTATTGAGTTCTGCCTGTTCAGTCGATCTGGTTTTTGGAACGATTCAGCTCTGCTCACTCAATGTGATTTGGAGCACTAAATATATTACAAAAAAATAAGTAAAAAAAAGTCAGGACCCAAACCTGACCAAAGGCTCTCGCCTGGCGGGGAAGTGGCGTACGGTCAAGCCAGTCTGTGGCCGCAGAGCTGTGCTGCCGAGGGGAAAGGCAGGTGAGCAGCGGGTGTGGGGAGAGGGACGTTGCAGCCACGCTGTCCCGTTTCTTTCAGCAATTCTCGGCGCTGACCGACGTGCTCTTCCGCTTCTTGACAGAGCCCAAGGAGGTAAGGCCCCCGTGGCAGGCGCGGGCGAAGAGTTTGCCTCCAGCCTTCTGGAGAAAAGAGCCCAGAGATGAGGCTACATCTCTGCTCTTCTCCTTTTCCAGGTGGAAAGGTTTCTGACTCAGCTCTCAGAATTTGCTGCCATGAACAAAATCAGCCTGGGGCCTCTGAAAAATATTGTCAAAAGTCTCCTCTTGGTGCCGAACGGTGAGTACTCTGGGCAGGACCGAGCGGGCAGGCAGGAGTGTTGACTCCTGGCCTGAACTTGAAACCTGCACCAATGTGTCTGCAACCGTCCCGAGCCCCCTGGAGCCCTAAACCATTCAGCTGCAGGGTTGGAGCCCCTGTTACTACACGAACACTTCGCAATTCAGAATGAAAAAGGGATTTTCCACAATACCTAAGCCAGGCTCTCAGAGTGGGGGGCCTGTAGCCTCTTAGATCTTGCACACACAAATCCTGCTGCTTTAGGTAGCTTTGGTAAAAAAAAGTGATGGGGGTGAAGCCCACACAGCCCCCAGGTGGGAACCCATGGACTGGTTTAAAACTGGCTGCACCAATTTAACTTGCATTTGCAATTTGCACTGTTGGTTAAATGAATGCAGCGGTGCTGAGAGCAGGTCCCCATAGGAGCTCCCATCCTGATGAGTCGGCATTGCACTTTGCAGCAGGAAGATGTGCTCCCCCAGACAGAGACAATTCAAGCCCTATTAGAGCGCGCAGGACATGGGAATACTTCAGAGCCTGTCTGTGCAGCTGCCTTTGAAAGGGAGGTTTCGGTTTATTGTGTGAGCATCTCGCCAGTCTCAAACTGGAACCAGAAAAGCCCACAGCAGCCACCGATCTGACTGCCTGCGTTTTACTAGCTTGCCCTGCATGGCATTCCTGCCGCCAGCACCTCGGCCTGGATGCGGTTGTTGTGGCCAGGCCTCGCCCACATCCTGGGAGTCCATCCTGCCACCCATTGCTCTTGCTGATACCTTCCCGTCTCAGCTCTCTCTGAAGCTCCCACATAGTTGGGTCTAGCTGGAAAGTTTCTTCCAGTGTTTGCCCTGAACTTTCCTTCTATAGCTTCAGGCCATTTCTTCTCGTCCCAGGAAAGTAATGAAAGGTTTCCTTCCTCCTTTTACTCCAAGGCATTTACAGTCTGGAATCGCAACCGATTTAGCAATCTTGTGCCTTAATTTTCACTCCTTGTACCATCTGTGTCAGGGCTGGGATGCCCTGCACATTACCTACCACCGTCTGTCCCGACAAGCGCTTAGTGAAGCAGTCTACAAAGCCAGGCAGGGGCAACAGCAGCGTTTCTGATTTTTCCAGGACTCTTGGTCTTGGCTTTGGAGAACGGGAGCCTTGTAAAACTGTGCCGTGCTCCCTGCTCCCCGAGAACAAAGCAGGCAGGCGCAGCGGGGGGAACGTTACGTGCACACGTTCACACCTGCAATCCAAAACACAGCAGGTAGGTCAAATTAGTAGCCTGCTGGCCTTAGCAGTTTTCCTTTAACGAGCAACGCTTCTATAGGGGAGAAATCGCAGTAACTTCAAAACAGAGCTGCTGCTGGTGCTGCTATTACCATGGAGACCAACGCAGCAGCCTCATCTCTGTTGTGCCCTTGCACCCTACTGCTGTTTAAAGCATTGGCATCTACAAAGCTAGTACAGAGCAACACCGGCTTGTCTTGCTCCAGGGAATAACACTGTGCAGCAAATTGCACAGAAAAGAGGTCCCCATTCCTGAATCTGCATCCCGGTATTTGTTTGGCTCCACGCAGCAACGCTGTGTTTCAGTTCAAGTGATTTCCTCCTCCTGCCATGTTTGTTCTAGGTGCCCTGAAGAGGAACCTGTCGTCTGAACAAGTCAGGGCAGACTTCATTGCTCTGGGTAGGTCACTCAAAATCTACCAAAATATTAAATATTTAATTCACTCTGATGTGGTTAAATCTCGTGTGGTTTCTCCCACAGGGCTCAGCGAAGAGAAAGCCAGTTACTTTGCAGAGCAGGTATTAGTAGAATTCCTTTTGTTTCTTAAAAACCTTACTGGGGGGAAAAAAGTGTATGACCTTATGGCTTGGTATTTAGTGGTACCAAGGAGTTGGGCTACCTCTTTCTAACCAGCTCGGCCGCCTTAACCTGAGACGTCACGAATGCTTTGTCCAAGGAGTGCTTTCACTTGGGCATATGCCCTACTTCGTAGTGTATCTGCACCATAGGTTGAAGGCCTACCGCAGCTCTGCTCCTGCCTTTGCTTGCACCAAACAGTGTTGCCCAGGCATACAGGCCGTCTTGCTCCAATCTGTTAAACTGGACCCCTGCCAAAGTTTTAAAAAACACCCAAGTCTCATCTTCAAGTGTCTGGCCATTAGGACTCAGTCATTCCCCTTCTGTTTTCAGTCTTCAGCATTTAAGCTGATATATACCTGTGCTTTGTGCTGTTGCTGTGGCTCTGCCTAGTTTCCGATTTGGGCTGGCACTGGGTAAGGAGACGTCTTTCTGCATCCATCATTTATGGTCCGGTTTTTGCTCTTGCAGTGGAAGCTGAATTCCCCCACCCTGACAAGCCTGGCTGTTGGGCAGACACTGATGATTAACCAGCTTATAGACATGGAGTGGAAGTTTGGAGGTAATGGATCCCAACATGAGTGGGACGTGGGATGCCGGAATCGAAACCCCGGCAGTTCTCAGCTGTAGTGTTCTTGAAATAATCTCTATCCCAACTAAATTAGCCTGCCCAAGCTCAACATGTTCAAACTCTCTCTTTCCACCTCACAGTGACTGCAGGGAACAGCGAACTGGAAAAGGTGGGAAGCATCTTCTTGCAGGTAAGTTCTCGAGGCACAGGCATGAAAGTAGCACGTCTTGCATTTCACCACTGGGCACACGCTCTTCAGACCTGAACGTGGGGGTGGAGAGCTGACTTTGGAGGGAGTGGTGGGCACTGGGACCCCCTGGAAACATGCCCTCCGAGCATGGTTTCTGGAGCTTTACCTCTGTGCCCAATTTCTTGAGTACATCCTTCAAATCAAAGGACTGCATTGCTAGGTTGCTTTTGCTGAATGCCCCGTGGGTGTCGGAAGTGGAGCCCCTGGCAGGGAAAGGAGGAATCCAAAACCGTTCAGTCCAATGTCCCATGTGTAAAGTTGGATTTGTCTCCTACAGTAAAGGCTCACCTTATCTCAGCGAATTGGGATTGACGCTCGTAGTAGCTTTTTATGGAAGAATAGTAAGGAAACATGGCATCTCTACACCAGTCTGGGCTGTCACAAGTGGACTCTGGATGACTTGGTTTTTATGAAGGTGGCATATACCAGCTGCTTTAATTTAAAAAAATCTCTGATTTTTCTTCCCAGCTGAAACTGGTGGTTAAAAAAGGAAACCAAACAGAGCCCGTGTATGTAGGTGAGTTGCTCGATGTTCAAGGGTCATTCAAAATGGGTTTATTTTGCCAGGCCTTTGAAAGGAAGTTCAGTTGCCAGGTCTTTAAAGAGAAGGTATTTACTGAGTCACAACGAGCTGTGGAAGCCGACGCAGCTTCCCAGCAGGGGTCACTGCAGGCGTGCCAGCTCGCAGCTCTTCCAACCCTGCTGGGTCCCGGAAGGGAATTATTTAGGAGCTCTGGTTCTTTTGGCAATCTTTATGTCTGTACATAAGGAAAAATAATATGCACTCTCCAGCTCTGAAAAATCAGGGTCCTGTGCAGCAGGCAGAGTGGCATAGTGCAGGAACAGGAGGGGGGAAGACCAATCCCAATGTGTCTCTCCACCTTATGCAAATCCCAGCCTGCAGCTCCTACTACATTGGTGCAATATTGCAGACAAGCATGTTAAGAGGCAGCTTCTCCTGTTGTTCCCCGCCGAGGTGTGACTGCACCACGCTTGGGCATTGCTTTTGCTGTTGGACTTGCAAGCTGAAGCTTCACAATTCCTCTCTTGCTTCCTCAGAGCTGACGCTGCCCCAATTCTACAGTTTTCTGCATGAGATGGAACGAGTCAAAACCAGTCTGGAGTGTTTCAGTTGAAACCAGATGGGACTGAATTAATAGCACGGCCCGGCGCTTTTGCCCTGTGGGCCAGCACATCCCATCTCACTGCTGCTCCATAACCTTGCTAGATGGGGACTGCACAGTTTTGTAAGCAAAGCTCTCAAGTCCTTCTGCCCTCAGCTGGAACCAGCCCGTAAACCTGTTATAGTTCTGTCCTTCCGAGTCTGAGACCTTTACGGGTACTCGTAGCTGACAGCCAAGCAGACCCGTGCTGCTCTTCTGTCCTAGCCACTAAGAGAAAGTATTGTCAGAAGTAAATGGAAGTCTGCTTATACAGTGGTAGTATGCAAGCTAGGAAGTTAATAAAAGAGTCGCATTAACTTCCTGTTTGGTGTGCATCAATCAAGTGAAGTGATTGTTTTCAGACTGGCCGGAGTAGAAAAAGGAGAGCCTGACCAAATTCAGCACTTAGCACCATCCCATCCGTCCCGCTCCTGCCTCCTTACAGAAAAGTATGAGAAGTCCCCTTACTTCTTGCCATGCAGCCAGTCAGATGCATCCTCCTGTCTTTGCGAACACAGGGTCCTAATGAAAAGAGTTCCTGAGTCTGAGGCTGATACGAAATGTGGGTAGAAGCTTCTAACTTGTCCCTAATAGACACGTTTCCCTACAAGCTCCATCACATTTGGCTTCCGTGCTAGGAAGGTGAGCTCTTGACGTGCAACCAGAGGACTCTGCTCTCAGATCAAAAGATACCACGTTTACCCGAAGAACCTTATCTGCCTATGTCCTTAGACCAACACGGCTACAACCAACACCTCCTTATTGCAAGAGGCAGACAAGGTTCGTTGGGTAAATGCGGTATCTTCTATTAGACCAACTATATAGTTGGAAAAAATTGTTTTCTGCACGCTTTCAGGCACAAAACACCGTTCTTCAGGCATAGGGAGAATCTGCTGGTGTTGTGTTCTCCATGGTAGAAAAGAAGCCCGTGCAACATATACCAATAATCTTGTCTGCCTGTGTCCTTAGCCCAGCATGGCTACAACCCACGCTCCTTCTTACAATGTACTCTTGTTCCAAAACGGTGGGGAGAAGAGGTCTCTGCTCAGTTCTCCAGTCAAAAGCACACGCAACAGGAAGAGCAAATGCACACAGATATGTAGGAATAAGATCTTTGCTAATTCAAGCCAATATGCAAAATCATTTACTGTCCTGCAGTACGCAGCCAGTTCTTAATGACCAGTCTCAGTAAAAACCAAGCTCGCCATCCTCCCTGTGTAGACAGCTTCCCTTCCAAATTAAGGTTTCCATGCTCCCATACCGTTCAGCCACACACAAATAGATCATAAAGAAACAACACAGCTTCCCACAAGTTGCCCTCTGGGCTGGTCTGGTCTTGCAGGATGTTTTCAGGCTGGGAAAGGGGAGTTTTCCCTTTTGCCTTTTTACAGCTAGGACCAATGACCAAGAGCCACATCATGCGTGTGGAAGGTAACGTGAAGAAGGGCCTTGAAAGGCCTCCATTTGTCCCAGGGTCAGTATTGGCATTTTTCTCTCCTCTGCATCATTCCAGTTCAAGGGCTTCATGTTTTGTCACCTCATGGCAAGCAAAAACAAAAGACTCCTTTGAAGTAAAACCCTTCCAGCAAAACACTGCTCCTCTAGGGACCAGGCATGCATACAGCTTGCTGAATTCATAGCATCAGCTCCTCCACCTCACCTGCTCAGGCAGCTCTTGCCCCGTGATCGGTCCCCCCCGGATGCACACCCTCAGGTTTCCCCTCCCAAGCCCACCTTGGAGGTGGAGTTGAAGTATGGTTCTGTGACTACATGGGGCATCTCTGCCTTATGTTCTCAGCTGCCTGGCCTATGATTTCTGCCAGCCCCACTGCTGCCAGGATGCTGCGCTGGACCACATCCAGGTGCATTAGAAGGCGGACTATAATGACATCCTACAAGATGCCACTATCAATAGCAAGCCAGCCTCCAGGCACTGACCTCTTCCCTCTCCCCACCATTAAGTTCAAGTTTCTCCAGGCTGATGACCGCGGAGGCTGGCCGACCCCCGGCCACGCTCAAGGCACCGCTACACCTGCCGTGCTTCCCCAGCACGACGCAGCCTTTGTGCGCCGGCGGAGGCTGCTGGCATCTTGGTCGTGTCTCCTTCCTCCCAGGCATTTGATCATGGGTGACAGAAGTGGTCAGTGCCACTCTGAAACCCCCGCAGGTTGGAGAGAAACCCTCTGTGTAGACATGGGGTGTTTATGAGGGCAGAGCCCAGAGGAGCCTTAGCTGCAGTGGATTAAAAATGGAGCTGCAGCTCTCCAGCCCGGCCTCCAGCACGCACGACTGCACGAAGCTGGGAGACGACGCTGGCCTTAGCACGTGGCGCGGCGAATCTCGCCCCCGGGTCCCAGCCCTGCTGCAGGGGAGACGCAAGCAGCCCCTTTGCCCCGCTCCCAGAGCGTTGGGAGCCAAGGATGTTTTATTCCTCGACACCTTTGCTCCAAGCGTTAGGGGGCAAGTCACGTGCGGACGCTGGATGCTGCGAGCGGGGAAGGAGCGGCTATAGAAAGAGCGCTGTCCCCACGGCTCAATGCAGCAGCCCGGGGCAGGGGGTGGGGGAGACGCTGCGTCCAGGCCCGTGTGTCAGGTTTATGAATGATTTCCTGACAGGTACAAAGGCTGACTCAGCTGGCCTCCCGTTGTGTGCGGTGCAGGGCTGGCTTTTCCGGCTGCCACTCAAGCCCACTGAGCCGAGAGCTAATCTCCCCAGGACACCAGGCTCAGGGGGAAACCGGGGCCTCTTCCAGCTGGGGGCGAGAGCTAACCGTACGGCTCCGGCGGTTTGGGGGCCCCCACGGCTTTCTCAACCCGTTTCCTTCAGAGGCGGCTGCTGCCCTCGCTCGCCCGCCTGCCCCCGCCCACCGCTGTGTTTTTCACCGCGCCGAGGCGGACAGTTATGCTGCGCTCTCCCGGCTGCCAGGGCACAGGGCCGGCGGGGCAGTGCCCCGCTCAGCGCCCTCCCGGGACTGTGGCTGGTGCAGCATCGTTGCCTGCAGCACCTGCCTTCCTCCCCCGAGCCAGGCACGCCTGCAAACAGAGCTAATGCCGCCCCAGGCCTCTGAGCCCTTCGGGTCCGGTTCAGGCTCAGCATCCAGGATTGAGCCTTTCCCAGATACCTAGGGCTGTCCCATGTCCTTCATGGCTGCATTTGCCCCTAGGCCCAGGAAAAAGCAGCGACAGGTGATGCACAAGCCAAGCAGGTAGAGCCGCCTGCACGGGAACGAACTGCAGCCAGCGGAGATGCATCGACCCCCTGTAGCTGGCTGCATTTTGGAGACCTGGGTGCTAGCTGGGTCCCGGGCTCAGACAGATTTAGGATCTGGTTTCTTCTCACCCTGAGCTGCAGGGGAGCGGGCTGCACTTCCCCGAGAGAGTCTGTCGCTTCAGGCATTGGCGAGATTCACTCCTTGCCTTTGCAACCCCTAACAATAGATGGAGCAGGGAGGGTGCAGCTAGCGGGGTCTGTCCCTTGCAGGCAGGGAGAAGGGAGCAGCTCTCCCCTGCAGGGCGTTTGCCAGACAGACGCAGGCCCTGCTTCCAGCAGAGTCCCAGGCAGGAGGGGAAGGAAGTGGGAGCGCTCCCAGCTCTGCCGGGGGTTTGCCGTGCGACCCTGAGTCAGTCACGCGTGAGGGGATAGTCCAGAGCAGAGCTCCTGGCTGACTTCCCCCCTCCCTGCCCCACTATTGTGCGTGGGAGCAGCTGGATGCCAGGGGCCTCAGTTTACTGATCTGTAAAACAGGGTTGATAATAATGACACGGATAATAATGCATCCGTGCCGGCCAAGCCAGGGGCTGCAAAGTGCTCGTGCACCCAGGGGGTCGTCAGAGCCGAGACCCCAGACGAGCTGTACGCGGGAAAGGCGCCATGCGTCCTTCCCACCCGAGAGCAGGCGAGGCCTGCACATCCCACAGGAGACTTGAAACAAGGCATGTGAAACCAACCTGGCCCGAGGACGCGGAGGGGCCGAGCTGGCTCCCCAAGCCTGGGCCAAGCCAGGCGATGAAAGCAAGCCACCTCCTGTTCTCCGGTGTCCCCTGCGCTCCTTCCCCGCCCTCCACACCCTGCTCTGCATCCTCCCCATTTCGGTGAAGCCTTCCTAGCCCGACAGTCCACCCTCTGCACCCCACATGCCCTGCGTGCTCGCTCCTGGCGCCCCAGCAGCTAGCGCTACGTGTCTGTGCTGCTTTACATGCTCTTGGAAGCATGGAGCAGAAAACCAGCACGTCACATTGCCGCCCAGACGCGGGCAGGGGTTAGGGTTAGGGTTGGAGGGGGGCCCGCGGGCCAGAGGGAAAAGCGCGCTGCACCCGGGGAGCAAATTCCTCAGAAGTGCAGAGGGCGCGCGGCGAGCACGCCAGGCCCCAGTGCTGGATGGGGCAGCAGGAGGCCATCACTGCCTGCCTCGCTAATTGATGCAAATGACATCTGCTGAAGTCTGCGGGCTGGCGGGGACATTAAAAAAAGATGGGGTGGGAATCCATGCAGGGGCTCGGTAGCGCAGGGCTGCTGCTTTTCTGCGCTTTCCCGAGCCAGGAGAGGAACAGACAGCAGCCGGCCCGCTCCAGGACCGGAGAAGCACCCGGCGGAAGGGAGGCCCAGCGCTTTGCACCACACCTCTGCGGCCCGTTAACTATGGGGATAAAGCAGGCTATCGCCAAGCCCATCTGGAAGGAATGCAGCCGTCCCCGGCGGGGCCAGCTGATACGCGGCAGATACGCAGCAGCTCGGCCTCGGAGGCTTATCTCCTGTTCCTAATTACACAGGGGTCCCGTGGCCTGGACCGCGGTGCGGAGCCATAACTCAGCCCAGGGTTGCTCGCAAGGCCTGGGGAGGAGGGCTGGAGCCGGCTGGGCCGCCGGGCTCCGCTCTGATCCCCGCCACCGGCTTTTTGTGGGACCGTGGGCGACTGCTGCACTTCCCTCTGGCCCGGCTGCCTGGCCTACGAAGTGGAAGCGATGACGATGCCCCCTCCCCGCTCAAACGTCCCAGCAACACTCGCGCCAGACATGCTCAGCCACGTGCCCCAGGTGCCCGCCCCGGGCCAGGGGTCTTTGTCTGGATCTCTCCCCAAATCCCATTTGGCAAGCAGCCCGCCATCCCACCCCGGCCCTGCTTCGGTCTTTCCCGCATCCGGCCAGGCGTCTCTGCAGCACCCCGTCCACCCTGCGGCTTGCCAGGCCCCCAGCACCCATGCTCTGAAAGCGGCCGGAGAGCTGACCCCCGGCTCCCGGCTCCGCAGAGACTGGCGCTTTGGTTTAGCCACGGGGCCATATAGACCATGGCCAAAGGCAGAAGGGAAACCCCTGGAAATCAGAGGGCCCTGGGAGGGCACGTGCGGTGCCCCTCCTTAAACCTCTGCCTTCTCAACGCGCGCCCTGCCCGCAGACCGTTCTGCCACCCCCGTCTCTCCCCAGGGAGAGACGAGGCCCAAAATGCAGCCTGCACGTGCAAACGCACTGAAGAACGCCCCGGGCTTTCCCCGGGAAGGGGCAAGTGCGGAGGGGAGCGGCTGGCTCACAAGAGGTCACGGGGCGGAAACGCTTCCCGGTGGAGTGGATGCACCCGTATCTGTACATCGCGCCTGTCTCGCTGAACAGACAGGCGGTCTGCTGAGCTAATCTAATCGGCGTGTTTGCTTTTCTCCATTCCCTGTTTCCAGGCTGCGTATCCACTCCCTAAAATTGCCTCCATCACCCCGGCCCCAAAACTCCTTCCATCAGCAAAACCCAAATGGATTTTTATTCCTGCTGCAGTCAGCCTCCCGTGTCATTGCTGTCGCACCGGCCGCGAGGGGTCTGGCCAGCCGCAGGGGCAGCACAGCCCAGGGCACTTGGCAAAGCCACGAGACGCCGAGACTGAGCCACCGTCCGCCTAGCCAGCAAGTGTCCCCAGACGTCAAGGTGAACACGGCTGGGGATTTGCGGATCTGTAAGCGGGTTAAGCAGATCTTGGGGCGTCTGTGCTGGTGCAGGCACGCCTCACTTTGGAAGACTTGCACGGGAACTCCCGACCTGGCGGCATGTTTGTGGTGGGGAAAAAGGGCTCTCAGACCTTGGAGCTGTGTGGGGAGAAGGCCAGGGCTCTGGGACATGACTTGCGGTCTGCCTTTAGCCATTATAAGAAAAGAAAAAAAAAACAGCCACAAGTCAGGTCTGGTTCTGGGAGAGGGAAGGCCAGGAATGGTGATGGAGGCGGCAGAGAAAGCTCAACGGCCTGGCGAGGCCGCGGGCTGGATGCAGGGGAGGGCAGGAGTCCACGTGGGGGAGGCCAAATGCTTGCGAACAAGGCAGCAGCGTTTTCAGTCCAGACAAACCGGAGCTTGCAACTCCGCTCTGAGCCCCGCGAGCCCCAGCTGGTGCCCTGCCCGGCTGGCCGTGGAAGGCACAAAAGCAAAACTGGAAGTGGCTCTGGTCTGTCTCTATGCTTCGCACCAGCTGAGGAGGAGACTCGAGCTCCCGGGGCCCCACCGGGCGGTCAGCAGGTGTGCGTCTGGAGACCTGGCCCTGCATCGCTAGCATCCAGCCTCCCCTTGTGCACGCGCCAGGCCCCTCGTGCTGCACGTTAGGTGTGAACTTCGAGCCGGGCTAGAAATAGGCAGTTACGGCACAGAAAGACACATCTCGGTTGGGGTCTGCCCGGGGTCGCGGCAGCGTGGGTCCAGAGCTGGACAGAGCAGCCCCAAGCCATGGCCCAGGGAGGACAGCAACGAAACCCTTAACCCCAGGCCAAAACCACTTGTCAGACCCGCTCCAGCCCCAGCACAGGGTCACGCGGCAGCCACAGCTGCACGGTGGACATGACTGCGCGTCCACGGCGGCAAGGAGCAGACCCGTGCCTTGCAAGGACAACTTTGCGAAGGTTGGAGACTGCGAGGCATGACAGCGCTGGGCCAGATGGCCCTGCCGCGACTGCCGTACAGGGAGGCGCTTGCTTTGCTGTCCAGAGCACGGGCTTCTTCAGAGAGATGCTGGGCCGGCTCTTCGGCTGCTGCACGCGAGGGCAGTGCCACGGCGCTGTCTGCACCTCCCCACGGCGGCTGGCCTGGACACGCTCCCAGGAAAAGGCACGCACTTCTGAATGAGGAACCCAAAGCAGCCAGGGGCCTTTCCTCCCACGGCAGAGAGCTACCAGGGGTTGCTGACTGCCCTGGAGCGCCGGGTTAGCCTATGGGGACTGGCAGTAGACTGGCTGGCTCCGTTCCTCCATGACGGAGACATGCTGGAAGCCATCGTGATTCCTAGGAAATTCAGGTCGATGCTTAGATTTCAAGTCCCCCACATCTGGGGCACCCCGGCCCAGGATTTCTGTTCAGAGCCTTCCCCGAATAGCAGTGAACTGAGACGTTATTCACTTAGACGCATCCCCCCAACACACGCCGGAGCACCGTACAAGGCCACGGGAAGCCCCAGCGCCCCGGGAGAGACCCTCACGCACCGTCCTCCCTGCCGCACTTCCCACACCAAGGCCAGAGATGCCGGAGCGGGGCAGCCGCGGAGCAGCTCAGCCCTCCCCTGGTGCCCATCGCGGCTCCGCTTTCCCAAGCCGTGAATCCCGTGGGGTTTTTAAGTGGAATTTAAGGTCTCCTGTAAGTTTATGGCGTCAGGGATGAGCGCATGCAACCCTTCTCTTTGGGCTGGAAAGCTCCATAGATCATGCAGCAGCCCGAGACGCTCGTCGCCATTTCCTCGCGCTCTCTCTGCAGCTCAGACCGCTCCCAGGAGCTCGGCTTCAAATGCACTGTGGGCTTGCTAACAAGGTTATCCTGGCACCAGGCCATCTGATTTAGTAGCCACAAGAAGAGCGGGAGGGCATTAACTCCCACGCAGCCAGCGCTGTCCTTGCAAGAAACAAGAGCACCCTGCTCTGTCCCGGGCACCTCAGGGCTGGAGGTCCGGCTGGTGGGCAGCGATGGCCTGGCAGCCCCACACGTGCAGCCCACCCTTATCTGCAGACCACACGCCGTGCGGAGAGCAGGAGCTCCAGCCTTGGCCTCTCGGCTGAGGCTCACAGATAGCACGAACGGGGCGTCCAGCCCTGCCCACCCAGTTTGCAGTGGCTTTCGCTCACCGCGCATCGGGGTGGCATTTCAAAGCAGCGACCTAAAAGGGGCAGCACGCTCCCCTAAATCATCCCGTTCCATGCAACTTTACTGCCATTTACAAGCCAAGAGCCGTTCCTCGCCAGCCTGTGAGGATGGGAGGTCACAGCTTTGCTCCCATTTTACAGGTGGGAAGAGAGGCAACGGCCGGCCTGCCACCACCATGCCGCAAGGCAAGGGCTGCGCTGGGAGCAGGCCCCCGTCAGCAGCTTCTCCCCAGGCAAAGTGCAAGCCTCCGCCGAGCAGGCGCGGGGGCCGCTCCGAACCCCAGAGCTTCCCGCCCGCCGCCCGCCGCGCA
>NW_017728922.1:692664-695585 GCF_001723895.1 Crocodylus porosus | reverse complement strand
GCCAGATGCCCGCTGCAGGCGCGCGGGCCTGCTCCCCGGTAGCGCGCCCAGCTCTTATTCGGGGGACAGTGAGAGGCGGCGGAAGAGCGGCTGCCCCATCCCTGTGTCCAGCAGCGACCGCCCCGCCAGCGGCATCCCGCTCCCGGCGGGCGAACCAGGCGCGACTGCCTACGGGGCGCAGGCCTTCCAGCTCACAGCAGCCCGGTCTGTGAGCCCATGGAAACCCTCACCGGCTCGTCTCGGGCTTCCTGAAGGACCTGACACAGACCCCGGTGTTTTTAGGTTTGCCCACTACCCCGGCAGCAGCTTTCGACCTCCCGCACCTCGGGGCGCGGCGGTGGGCTCGGAGGTGCTCCTGAGCCATCGGGCAAACGAAGTACGAGGAAAGGAAAAGCCTACGTGCTTCCGCACAGGCTGCGCCCTCGCCCTGCCTCGGCTTCCAGGTGCCCGCTGGGCGCAGGAGGCAGTTACGGGACAAAACTGCTGTTTCCTTTTATTTTTCAGCAACGTGCACGGGTCAGAGCGGGGCCCTGCTCCCTCAGAAGCCCAGGGGTGAAGCTGGCAGGTGCCCTGCGCCACCCCGATCCGGGCGAGAGGGGACGCGCTAAGACCTGGGCCCAGCTGGCGGCTCGCACCCTGCCTTCATGAAGAGGCTGAGCCGAAAGCCTTGCCCCCACAACACCTGCGGGGATCTGGAAGCCAAGGCGGCCCCTTGCTATTGCACGTGGAGGCCCTGGAGACGGTGCAAGCAGGACAGGGACCCTGAGCGTGCGAGGTGCTGGCTGGCCCCCGGCTGCACCCACAGTCCTCCCCGTCCAGGAAGGCCTCGACCAGTGGCCGCGTCCAGGAGGCCGACCTGTGCTCCGGCCCTGCTCCAGGCGCGAGGACAAGCCCCAGCGTGTGCGGCCAGGCCCATCCCCTCCTGCAGCCGAGGTTACCTGCGGGCTGCTTGCCCAGCCCCCTTCTCGCGGCCCAAAGCAGCGCCCGCCCGGTTCTCCGCTGCACAGCTCCTCCACGGCTGCTCTCCAGCTGCCCCTGCACAAGTGGCTTGGTTTTTATCCCCCACTTCCTCCCCCAGCACGTCTCGCGGCAGGGCCCATCACCTGGGAGGCCAGCTGAGAGCCAGGGCTGGAAGGCTGAGCCCCCCGGGCAGCCTTGCTGGGATCCGAGATGTCTCACGTGGGGCTGCAGCCCGGGGAGGGGGCGGCTGGCTTTGCACGTACCGCTTCCCTCACAAGAAGGAGCAGAGCCCATGTCCGAAGCAGTGCCCGCGCGCTCCCGCCTGTTCCCAGAGCTCGTGCATCCGCGACGGCTTCGCCAGCGCCCCCGGGGCAAAAGCGGGCTTACGCGGCGCGCTCGAGCCCGGTGGCTGTGCAGCGGAGAGCCCTCCGTCCTGGCCCCGCCGCTGTTCGGAGCGAGCTGGACCCTGCCGCAGCCCTGCCCTCCCATTTCTACACCGTGCTGGGGACGGCTGCGCGCCCGGGGCGTGGGGCGTGGGGTTCCCGGCCCCGAGCAAAGGCGAGCGGTGCAAGGGTGCCCCAAAGCAGGGCGCTACTGCAGCACCTGCAGAAGCTCCTGGGCTGGCAGCAGAAATACCCAGCGGCTCACGGGCCGCACTAGGTCGAGGCCTGCTGCGCTTGCCAGCGGGGGAAAGCCTTTGTCGACAGGCAGCTGATAAGTCCGGCGTGTGAAAGGGACCCGCCGGCCGGCGGAAAGCTCCTGCGAGGCGGGTGCCCCAGCCGAGAGGCTGGACGCGGAGCAGGCCGCCGACAGCAGCCAACGCGCTTCCCGCAAGGAGCCCGCTTGCGCCGGGCCGCGTCCCTGGGCTGCAAAATGGGCCCCCGCCCGGCCCACGCGCAGCCCACCAACGATGCCCGCCGCTCCGAGCCGCGTGCACGGTCTCTGCGGCCGCCAGGCTGGCATCGGCACGGGCAGCGTGTCCGCGCCTCTCAGCTCCCGGCTGAGCCCCCCGCTGCAGGCGCTGGGGGGCACGCCGCTCCCTCCCCACCCCGCTCCCAGGCAGCTGCCTCGCTGGCTTTCCTTTCGCGGGCAGCACATACACCGAGCGAGCCCTTCCCCACCGCAGCGTGGCGGGGGGGTTCTTGCACGTGCCAAAGATGCACTGCCCCTTGTTGAAGCCCCGCGGTGCAGCCGCCGGAGCGGCTCACGGGGCTGCGGGAGGTGCAACGGGGCGCACAGCCGGGCGGTGCAGCCGTGATGCCTCCTCGTGCTCCCGCCCCAGCCAGCGCTGTGCCCCCCAGGACGCGCATCGCCAGAACATCGCCCCGCCTTTCGCTGCGCCCCGCCATGCCCACGCATGGCAGGGGCCTCGGACATGTCGGGCGAGGGTCTCCCGGCGTTGCCCCCGCCCCGGTCACGCTCGGGCGGCCGGGAGGAACGCAGCCGCCGGGCAGGGGCTGCAAACAGGCCAGCCCGCGGCCGTGCCAGAAAAAATGCGGCCGGGCCACCCCTGCCTGCTGGACCCATGTCAGACGAGCAAGTCGGGGCCGGTTTGGAGACCAATTTCTCCGCAGCCTGTTGTGACGGGGCCGAGGCGTGCCGGGGGGGCTGCGGCACCCTCGAGCAACCCGAGCCGTGCCCTGCAAACAGCCCTCCCGCTGCCTCGCTGCCTGCCGCGGGGCCGGTGCCAGGCCGCGCCAGCCCCAGGGGCCGCCGGGCCCTGGGGGCAGCCCTTCTGCCGGCTGACTCGCCCTGCCTAAATGAGAAAGCGGCCGCAGGCCTGGCAGCGCGGAGAGGCCCCCCCGGCCGCGCCGGGCCGGCGTCGCGGGCAGGGTGAACGAAAGGGGAAGAGAAGAGGAGGGCAACTCCCACCCCTGGGCTGGAAGCAGCCGGGAGCTCCCCCGGCTCACCTCCTGCTCGGATAAACAGTGCCGGCGAGGCACAGCGCGCAGCCCCCCCCC
>NW_017728922.1:679806-692564 GCF_001723895.1 Crocodylus porosus | reverse complement strand
CTCGGTCCTCGCTGCGAGCCCCCGGAAGTCGGAGCCGGCCGCGGGATTGGAGGGGAAGCGTCGGTTTGGAAACCGCCCGCCCTGCCCTGCCCAGCCCCCCCTCGGACCCTCAGCCCCCGGCTTCCTCGCCAGGCACTTCCTGCACCGACAAACGCCCTCTTCCCCCTGCGCCACGGGCCTTTCCTCCAGGGGCCCCCGCACGTGCTTGCAAGGCCTGGCCTCGCCCGGGGCCCGGGGCCGCAAAGGGCGGCCAGGGCCCGGCACAGCGCGGTCCCCGCAGGGCAGGGCGGCGAGGCAGAGGCCTGCGCGACCCCCCCATCGCCTCTCGGGGCGGTGACTTTTGGCCCCCAGGGCAGCGCGAGGCCGGCGCGGGGAGCGGGGCTGGACAGCGGCTCCTTTCCCGAGCCAGCGCCCAGCTGCGAGGGAGGGGGGGTCGGCTGCGCTCGGCGCTCTGGGCTGGTCCCTCCTGCTCCCCGCTCCCCCGTCCCCCCGCCACGAGAGCCCCGCGGGGCCGGCGAGGCCCCGCTCGGGATCAGCCGCTTGCGGGCCGGCTCGGCCGCCGGCCTCGGGGCACTCGCGGCCCACGTTTGCCCCTGCCTTCCTGCTCCCGTCGTCCGGGCGAGGCATTGAACGCTGCTGGCCGATCCCCCAGCGCCCTTTCCTGGCGAGAGCTGGACGGGGGGCCTGGAGAACCGCAAGGCAGGAAGAGAGAGATGCTTGCAATTATTACCCGGCCAAACCCTTCCAGCATATCGCAGCCATAGCAACAGAGATGGGCTGTCCCAGGCGGAGTCTGCAGTGCAATAAAAGGAGAGAGGGACGCAGGGAAAGAAAGAGCCTTGCCTTGCGCCGGGCAATCTCCTAAGGGGTTGGCACAAGCAAACAGCAACTGGAAGGCGCCGGAGCCAATCCCCCGGCTCCCTTTGTCATGCTTTCTGACACAGATTCCCTCGCCATGGCTGACTTTGCAAGTTTGCCCATCCTCTCCCCTCCGCGCACGGCTTCCTTGCGTGCGACTGAAGGATGCGGGAGAGGAGGGGCCTGCTGCAAATTCCCCCCGGGGCAAAAGCAACCGGGCCGCTCCGCACCGGCGGCCGGATCCTCCCGGCCTTGACGCCGCTCGCAGGAGGAAGGGGACGAGGCCCGGGCTCAAGGCCGAGCCAGTCTGTTGCAAAGCCGGCGGTTAGAAACAGGAGAGCGCCAGGGGACTGCAGCCCGGCGGCGCGCAAACAAATGCTCCACAGGCAGGAAACCCCCGGTGGAAATGCCCTCCGGCGAGCGGCTCGTGCCGCCCCGCGGCCTGGGGCAGGAGCAGGAGCCCGGGCATCCTTTGAGACATGCCTAGACCCGGGGAGGGCACTGAAAGGTGCAGGACCGGGCTCTTGCGCCCCGTCTTTCAGCAAACAGCCCCCAAAGGCATTGGGTTGAATGGGCAGGGAGCTGCGCACGGGTGCATCGGGCTGAGCCGTTAGGTGGTCGGGGAGGGGCGCGTGGGGGCTGCGGGAAGGCCCGGGCGCTGGCCGAGGGAGGTGGGTCGAGCGCGGGCTTGGGAGGGGGCCTCGCCGCGCTGCCCCGTCGCCGGAGTCCGTTCGGAGGCCTGCGCTCCAAGATGCTCGGCACAAAAGCCCTTTGTTTCTCCTCTGGGGAGGCTGCAGAGACGGTTGCTGCCGGGCAGGAGGGCGCAGTGGTTAGGGCACTAGACCACACGGAAGTCCTTTCTCCTCGGTGGGGCCTGGTGCACATCTCTCCCCGGGCATCTCTGCACAGAAGTGCCTGGGCAGCCGGGGCAGCATCCTCCCAGCCAGGCTATCAGCACTGTGCCCACGCGGCCCTGCTGCTCGTGGTGCCCGAGGAGCCCCTTCGCCGCGCACCCAGGCCCCCTTCCCGACCCGCAGACGGACAGCCTGGCTGCGAGGATGCACCGAGGGACCGCGGGGCCTGGGCAAGTACCAGAGGAGCAGGTGCGACCCGCTCCGGGGCGGCCGGGCAGGCGTGAAGGGGGCAGGATGAGCAGGGCTTGCTTGGGGAGCGGGACAGGAAAGCAGGCACAGGGCAGCCCCTCCTGCTGTCCCTGCGCCCCGGCTACCTCCTGGCGGGGGTGCCTCCCGGGAAGGGCTGGAACGGCTCCTGGCCCCAGACAGGCCGCAGCACCTGGCTCGACTCCTCCCCTTCCCTGGGAAGCCACAGCCCCTGCATTTCAGCCATGGTTTCGCAGTGACTCACTTGGCCTTTTCCCTATTTCCAGGGGCTAACAGCTCACAGACCAAAGCCGTCCACCGTGAGCTTTTGATCCAGCAAAGCCTCTGCTAGAGTCACGGGAATTGCCAACCTAGCTCAGTGCAGGGGGGCGAGGCGGGGGGGCTGTCTCTCCAGTCCAGAAGCCTACCCGCAACCAGCTGCTTGCAACCCAAATGTGCCTGGGCCTGCTCTCAGGCAGCCGTGCCCCCAAGGGGAAATGCTAATTTCTTCCCAACGCCGCGTTCGTAGCCGTAAGAAGACTGTCCGGGCCGCAGCTCCTCCATCTGACAGTCTCCGGGCTCGGCGGCCCCCTGGCTCGCTGCCCGAGTCCAAGGGGCGGCCTGCTCCGTGCCACGTGAAGCGACCGGCACCAGCTGCAGCCCCACGCGCGGAGCCGGGCGGCGTTACACTGCCGCGGGGAAGTCTGGCAGGGGCTGGCTGGCTCCACGGCAGACTCGCCGTGCGGCCTGTGTCCGAACCTGGGTGCCAGGCACCCCAGCCCCGGCGGGGACGCCTTGCTGCGTAGCCGGCGGCGCGGAGACCCAGCCGGCACTGCTCTGCTTCCCGGGACCTCGTGTCCGAGGCCGGGGCCTCTCCACCCCTCCAGCCGCCCCCACGGCGGGGTAGCACGGCGGTGGCTGTGGAGACGCGCCGCAGACCAGCACGGACGTTTTCTGGCACACGGCCTGTCCTTTACGCAGCGACCTGCCTGACCCCCCCAGGCACCCCTAACTGCCGCACGCGCACTTCTGTGCACACGCGTCCCACCCTTGCGCGGCGGCGCCCGGGGAAGAAGCATCAGGAGCCGCTTTGCTGCCAGCAAAGGTGCAGCGAACAGGTGAGAAGGGTAACGCGGCCGCCAGCGTGTTCCTCCGTGCCATCCACGTCGCCGTGTTTCAGGAGGCGGCACTATCGCCAGACCTGCCGCCACGTCGCTCAACCTCTCTCCGTCAAGCGGCGCGTCCCCGTTAACGTTCGCAGGGGGCTGGGCGGGTGCAAAGCTCTGTCCTAAGCACTCTGCATGGTTATTTATTACCCGTGTTACGGGCAGGTCGGTGGTCTTGCTCCCATCGCCTCCCGAGACGCCTCGGGAGTTAATGACAGGCCACCGGGGAGGGTCCCTCGCTGGGCTGCCCTGCTTCCCAGCAGGGACTGGGGCAGGTCTGTGTCCATTGTGAGTCCAGCTCCGTTCCCTGACTCACCAACCCACCGCTCGTCGATAAACAGAAAACACGGACAAAGGGGGCATTGACTTGGATGCTGCGAAGCAAATGGCCCGGCAGCACTAGGAAGGGGAATGGCTGCGCCACCCTGCGCGCGAGAGAGGGCAGCAAAAAGCCCGGCTGCAAACCTTGGGCCCGGAGCTGGCTTCCAGGCATCCCAAAGTCCCTGGGGGATCGGATCAAGGGTCCTGGCTCATTCCTTGCAGGGAGCAGGGCTGGCTGCAAATCTGGGGCAGGGTTGGTTTGGGTGCCGGGGCGCCCCGGGAGAGTCACTCCTCCAAGCACAGGCAGGAATTCCCGGGGCTGTAGCGAGCCACATCCCCGAGGAAGCCTGCCTGGCTGCAAGGGGAGCCTGCTTAGCTCACAGATGCTACTGATCTTCGGGAGCGCTATCATGGGGGCGTCCGAGCGAGCCCTCCCGGGCAGCGGGCTGGCACAGGGGAGCAGCAAAGTGCTGCTCACGTTGCACTGCAACAACCCGGCTGGTCCTGGCAGGATTCCTCGCCCAGGCAACGCACCTGCCAGCGCGTCTGCTCGCTGGCGCTGCGCTGCGCTGCTGCTGCAAGCACAGGATCTCAGCCGGTGGGTGCAGGGAGGGAGCTGCGTCTCCTGCCCGGCCCGGCAAAGCGCTCCCGGACATGCCCGCCTGTCGGGAATGCCACCGGAGAAAACGGCCCTGGCTGAAACCCCGGCTCACACGGGGCCAAGGCCTACGCTTCGCCGGACGCAGCCGCAGGATCTGGCCCTAAGGGGCCGCCCGGATGGAAACAGGCGCACCAGGCGAAGGAGTGGGGACGGCTCCGGGACGTTCCCTGGCTGTCATCGCCGCGCGGCGCCCTGCCCAGCCAGCCAGCAGGCTGGAGTCCTCGGTGCCATCTTACAGCTTCTGTTCTGCGCCGGATTTCCCTGGAGCCTCAGCCTCGTTAATTATGCAAATGAAAAGGTGTTGCAGACACGCCATCCCCAGGCAGGACCCCGGTGGCAGAAGTTCTGCTCCGAACCTTTTGTCCGCGCCCCTTTCATTTCGGCGAGAGAGGGTCCGGGAGCAGCATCCGCCAGGATGGATGTTTGCAATAATTATCCAGTCATCCCCTTCAAGTGTACCGCAGCCATAGCAACAGACAGATGTTCTGTCCCAGCCAGAGTCCACAGCGAGCTGGGGAGAGAAGCACAAAAAATTAACCCCTTCCGGCCTGACACGGCGAGGAATCCATTTTGCTCCAGGCTTGGGGGTGCTGCAATGGCTCCTGGCGGACCCCAGGAAAGAGCATGCAACGGAAGGCAAAAAAGAAAGGGCCCCTTTCCATCCCATCAGGTGACTTCATCCGAAGTCGGCACGGAGGAGAGGATGCTCCACGGCATCCTCCAGCGGTACAGGGGCAAGGTGAGGCAGGCGCTGGCACCCGTCGGTCGGCAAGGGCTGAGCATCTCACCGGGCGGTGCCTGGCCCCTTGCCCCCAGGGGTGCTGAGCGTACCTCCAGCGCGCTGCGGGGGCCTGGCTGGAGCCATCCCGGGATGGCTACGAGTCACAGGCGACCGTTTCCATCCTCTGCAGTCGGGAGCTATGGAGCAGTCGCAAAGGGCATGGGCCTGTGCCTCCAAAGCACCGTGGCATTCAAGCCCGCCTTGAGGAGCATCAGCTACCGGGGCGGGCTGCCGTGTTTCAGGAGCCTAGATCAGAGAAGGATCAGGGCCTTCCTGCCCCCCACAACACCACCCATCGCATCCATTTTAAACTCCATTTCCACCAAAGGCGCCTCCGAACAAGCAGCCTTCTCTGGTCGCAAGCTCCACGATGCCCAGGGCCAGCCTTGCTGGCTGACAATTCGGCGAGGCAGAAAGTTCAAGTCTGCGTAGCTGTGGGCTGGAGCCCCCCGTGGCGTAAATCAGCAACAGTTCACAGACGCAAACAGAGCTACCCTGAGTTTCTGACATGAAGTGGGGATTTCAAAGGAGGAAGAGGGAAGGGAGGGGATCTTTTGAAAGAAAAAAAACCAACAAGCTCTTGGGCATCAAGAGGCTCTCGAGCCATCCTCACCTCTCTGCTGGGTTTTGAGACAACCTGCAACTCAGTGCACATGCTAGAAGGCTGGTAACAAAGGTTTCACTTCCTCAACTGCAAAACTATTTTTGTTTCATATGACTTCCTTTCTCACTCTGCTCTGGACAGCTGACGTTGGGTGGGCCTCCTGTCTCTTCCAGGTTTGCTTCGTGACAGCTCTTACCCCGTCCCTTCCCCTCTGCTTGGACCTCAAGCTTCTGCCTCACCGTTTTCCAGCTTTAAAGAATAATGGTGGGAGGGAGATCATGAAGCAGAGGGATAGGTGGCATCCGCTGCACTCACTGACCGTCACAAAATCATAGACAATGAGGGCTGAAGGGAGCTCAGGAGGTCACACCAGTCCAACCCCCTGCTCCAAGCAGGACCGGCTGCAACCACATCATCCCAGCCAGGGCTTTGTCAAGCCGGGCCTTAAAAACCTCCAAGGTTGGAGACTCCACCACTGCTCTTCCAGTGCTTCCCCACCCTCCTTGTGAGAAAGTTTTTCCTAATATCCAACCTCAACCTCATTGCTGCAGCTTGAGCCCATTGCTCCTTGCCCTGTCGTCTGCCCCCACTGAGAACAGTCCGGCTCCGTCCTCTTTGCAGCCCCGGCAGGGAGGTGAAGGCTGCTAGGATGTCCATCGGTGCGCCCCAGCTCCCCCATGCAGCACGGGGAACCTAACTCCATCCTACAGCAGCTTGGCTCTTCCTAGTCCCGGCTGCCACTGGACTGGCAGCACGCTGGTATTTTCAGCGCTCTTCCAAACATCTCAGCTATTTCACTGTCCTGCCCTCCCCTGCGCCCCTCCACGGCACCTCAAACCAGCATTCACACTGTTCCCACCTCCCAAGTGCACGGGACAATCGAGAACCCCAGTTTGAACGAAACGAGCAGCCACTGTGCTAAGCTTTGCCGGTCAGGCTTCGTTTCTACTTGCAACACCTCGCCTGTTTTAGTCCCAAGACTCCCCAGGCGGTGCTCAGGTTCTGTGATGCGGCCAGAAACGCAATGAGGTCAAGGACGTGGCTGCTGTCCGCCCCACACCACCCCGCTCTGCGGCGACTGCCGCCTCACCTGGGCTTGACGGAGATGAGGATGCAGCCTGGGAATTATTTTGCCTTTGCAAAGCCCCATTGTTTGCAATAAAATAAAGCATCATCTTTACTGCCACGACCACCACCGGCACAGCCGAACAGCAGCGATTTGAAGCTGAATTCCTATTTTAGATGCATGGGGACACTGGACCTGCCGCCTGGCCCAGGGTGTCAGTCCCCGTGCGGTTCCACTCATCACCTGGTCCAGCTCCATCTCAAAACCAGGCAAGGTATTTTGCCCTGACTTCTCCTCTGGCCGCCGCAGCATCTCCCTGCCCTGAGGAACATCCTTCTTGAGCAGGAATGTCCAGAGCATTGCAGACGAGGTTTCGCTATGCCTTGCCCAATGGTATGAGCAAGTCCCCCTCTGCCCAGGAAATGCCGCTCTCACCCTAGGCATTGAAAGGCTTGCCTTTCTGGTGGCCCTATCCCAGTGGTGACGGTCATCCGCTGCTCGGCGAACACATCCAGATCTTCCTCCGCTGCTGATTCCAGGTGACGATTTTCCAGCTTACAGCAGAAATGTTCTTATCAGCCCTGAAGCGTACGTTGCACTCTTACATTTCATCCTGTGTCCATTGCTCCGATCCTCACGGTCTTCAAGTCCTTCCTGTATGATATTCTGATCCTCCTCTGTACTACCGCCCATTTTACCCCAACCAGCACATCAGGAGTTTCAGTTAAATGGTCCTCACGTGAATCCAGGTCTTGATCAGTAAAAAAACCAACATAAGCCATGACACTACAGGGCCATTGTTTTTACTGTATAGATCCAGAAAGCACTGGTAGCCGGTGGAAACGGGACTTTTTACATACTTCTGGATGCTCTCCTGATCTCCAGCTGCTATGCTGCATTAAAGAAACAGCTACAAATGCAGTTTAGGTACTTTCCTAAGATCATCTTTTCATCCAGCCAATAGATGTAGTTGTCAGAGAGAGACTAGAAGATGATAAAGGGAAGTGTTCACAAGCCAATCTTGCCACTAGTATGTGGTCTGTGCTCGGGTAGGCTTTGAGAGCCCCTGGCACAGCTTTAAAGAAAGGACAAGAAACCCTCCTTCCGGTGCGAATGGGTGGATTTTCCATCCTCCAGCTGGCTCTGAGCAGTGGGTTTCACCGAGCAGGTTGAAGTGCTTGTGGAAGGAAGCAAGACGGTAGGGTCCATCTCCCACAAGGACCCCCGTTTCCTCGGCCCTCTTTGGGGTAGGACGTTTTCCGGTAGACCCAGATGCAAACACTTCAGCATCACTTTAGAATTGCAATGAGTCTTGTTCCTCGTGTTGTTTTTTGCTGACCTTTCCCTCTCCATGCCCCGGGACTCCTGGCCCTGGGCACTGCACCCCTCGGTTCCTCCTGAGGGGAGACAGAAGCAGAGCATGGCACCAGCCCAGGTGAGGACTGGCCATTAGCCCAAGAGGCCCAAGCTGTTGCTGCGTGTAGGAGCTGGGATTGCAGGGGGACACAGGACGCAGAGGAAGAGCCGCCTTGCCAGGCCAGGTCAGCCCATCTCGTCCCGCCTGCTGGCAGACCCTGACAAGTGCCAGACACTTCAAAGGAAAGCTGAAGAAAAGCAATAGCAGGCGACAGGAGATGAAATATCCATCCATGAGTTTCTTCCTCGCAGTTAGAATTAGATGTAGGCCCTGAGCATGGGGGGTTTATTCCTCTTGTATACAATTTTTCAACCTGCCATCACTTTGAATGTTTTCCTTATCCACAGAAAAAATGACCGGTGCTTTCTGGACTCTTAACAAAGCTCTTGGCTTTGATAGTATCTAGCAGCAATGAATCCCACAACCGAATATCTTTTATCTGTTTGGTCACCTTTGGAAACCTGTTTGGTTTCATTGGCCGCCCCTTGCTCTGGTCTACTGGGAAGAGGTGAAAACAAGAAATACACCATTTTCCTTCCCTGTCCCCAGCATGATTTTGTACACGTCTGTCATAGCCTCACTTGTTTATCTCCACCCTAAGCTAAATTGCTCCAATCTTTCCAGTTTAAGTATTTTCTAAGTAGTAAATCACCCACCCATTTTTAATTTGCTTCTTCTACACGCTCTTTTTGTGGTGATCAGGACTGACCACAATATCGCACATGTCGGCATGCCATTGATTTACAGCAGTTGCTAAAGAGGCAGCCGATGCCCAGTTTGGGTGTGCCAGAGGTTACTGAGAACAGTCATTGTTTATACAGCGTAAATGCACCTCGCGTTCATACGTACGCACTGTACAAGCGCATGTGGCCATTTACCATAGGTGAATGGTGCTAGACGATCCCCCCCATTTCTGCCTTCGGGAGCTTATGGTAACAGCCAGCTAATTCTACAAACGCTAACGCGCATTGTTAACTTTCAGCACACAAGCGATCCCAAGGACATGCATTACCATGGCCTAGCATGTTGTCCTCATGGGCTTGCTCATGCACTTAAAGTTAAACCCGTGGTGACTGTACATTGGCTTGGGACCCAAGACATGGAAGCTGGATGCTGAGCGTACATGGAAATGGCCTTCACAACATCTTCACTTAGAAAATACGGTAGTAGTCCTTCCTTTTGTTTAATTCTCCGCTTCTCTTTTTTGTCAGAGCAACCCACCACCAGACTCTCAGGGGAGGGATCCTCTGTATCATTTACTGGGTAAAGCCCCCAACCCTCTCATTAGAAACAATAGATAGATTCAGCTCGTCATATGGAAGAGCAGGCAAAGGCAGTTAGTTGGAACAATTAACAAATCAAACCAGATGGAAGAAGGGGGGAGGAATCCGGTCAATGGAAAAGCAAGCTGGATACAAAAATCTAAGCTATTGCAATATTCCAAAAAAGCCTAGCCAGTGCTGCACAGCAGATCAAAGGGCGCTCGTTTTTAAATACTGCATTTTTCCAGGCAAGTTTCCATTCTCCTGGTGTGGACTGCTGTCTGGGAGAAGAGCATTAAAGGTCTTTCCATCACAACGCGGCTCGGGCAGGGGCTGGTTCATCTTGCTGCGTTCCAGCTATACCCCACCCAAACGAAGTGCTGATTGCGACTGGGCTCTCTCTCCAGGAGCCTGTGACTGATTGACTAGCAAATCAAACACGTCACTCCCCCCCGCTGCAACCCTTCCTTTGCAGCCTTCCCATCTCTACCCTGGCAGAACCGAGCTCCTGCGCGCCGCCCCGGCTCGACAGAGGACCACAGGCTCGGAGGCCCTGGGACTACACCTCTGCTTGGGGCCCTTCGGTCCTGTGTCCTGCTGAGCAGACCTGCACATTCAGGCTGGCTCTTAC
Source organism: Crocodylus porosus (assembly GCF_001723895.1). Taxonomy (NCBI): domain Eukaryota; kingdom Metazoa; phylum Chordata; order Crocodylia; family Crocodylidae; genus Crocodylus; species Crocodylus porosus. The sequence goes on along the minus strand of NW_017728922.1, from coordinate 682,697 downwards.
TTGTGCACAAGTAATTTTGCTCACGGGATGTGACTGTTCTTATGGGCTCAGTGGAAATACTCATGTGAGTAACGGTACTCACAAGCGATGGGGGCTGCTGGACACAGCCCGTAGGGCTCAGGCCTGTCCGACGGAGGCACATCGCTTTCCCCAGCCAGCAGCGTCGTTGAAGCTGATGGACGGCTTAGATGTGTGAAACTACTCCCAAGTGTAAATCCAGGCAGGAGGGCTGTGCTGCAGAGTCCTAGGCCTACGCTCAGCCACGTGGCTGCGACCCGTTGTTTCAAGGGATGTGCTTGACCATGTGCAGGAGTTTGCAGGACGGGGGCAAGGATGAGCTGTGTCGCGGGCTTGCATCACACCATGCCCCCCCCGGGCCACAGAACCAGGAGTGCAAACAGCAAATTAACTCCTTAGCACCGTCCGTGAAAATGGCAATGATGATAGTGATGACATGATGCCAGCGTGCCGGCCCCTTCAGTCCTTTCCCTTACAATTTTCCCTTTCCATCGCTGCCTTCCCCTGCTATTCAGATGGCGCCCAATCCTTGTGCTCTTTCTCCTTCCAAATCCCCCCGCAACCCTTCCTCGAGCCTTGCTAACCTTCGCCATGTCACCCTCCCTGTTCATCTCCCCCAGCCCTTCTTCAGTTGAATTGCTGCCCTGTCTTTACTGGAGCTCGAGCTCTTCAGAGAAGAGCCTAAACCTTATTCCATATTCTGCAAAGTGCCATGTTAGTCTATGATGCAAAATGGGTGTTTATTAATAATAAATAAAAATAATGCTTATTAGTCTACTTCCTGGTGATGGAGCCTCTACGTTTGATGCTCAACCGTGATCTGGCAGTGATAAATCACAAACTAGTTCAGTTGACTGGAAAATGTCCAGCTTCCACAGCCAGCATGCTCTGGAGTGGGTGAGAAGGGCTGGGAGATGACTGTTTGCTCCCTGTTTGTAGCATCCCCTCCATGCAGTTCAGTGTATAAGGAAAAGCAAGCTGCCCCTTTCTCCCCACCCAATTAAACACCTTCTGCTGTAGAGCTGGACTGCAGTGGTTCAGTATTTCCCCTTTGTTCCTGTCCCACCAGACCTTCTACCACAGCCGTTTTGTGGAAGGGATGAAAGGAAACCTCCACCTCTGCTGTGCCTGCCGCTTCCCGACACCATGCTCAGCTGGGCTTTGATGCTCTGTGCTTTGCAGGCAGCCCATGTGCTCTCGCCAGGTCTGACTTGAGAGGCAAGAAGCCCTTTGCAGGAAAAAGTGGTTGCCAACTCCCAAGTATACCCACGTTTTTTTCCTGCTGGTTGTTGCCAGCCGCACTGTCACCTTGGGAAAGGATCGCTTCCCTGGCTGGCTGACTCTGGAAAGGGCAGAGGCAGGCCAGGTTCTCTGGGCAGATGGGATATCTTTTATTAGACCAACTCAATAGTTGGAAAAAGTTCTTTGCAAGCTTTTGGGCACAAAACGTGTCCTTAGACCATCCCGGGTACGACCAGCAACCCTGAAATCTAGAACGGGCATCCATTTTATTTGTAGCCCTCCCCCCCACCCAAAGATGCTGTGATGTGCCCCAGGCTTCCCACCCCTTTTGCACCACCAGCGAAGGGGCTCCGGCTTCATGCTAAGCCTGGCGTCGGGAGGACAGGATCTGGGGAGCTTGGCCAGCGGTGCAGACACCCATGCAGCGTCCTTCACATTCTGCATTTCACCACGGCATCTTGGTGCTCTGGTTTAAGGAGCTGCAAGTGTGCAGACACAAGTATCCCCTTTGGATGCTGTTACACCACCCCTGGACAGCGTTTCCCAATCCCCACCAACGTTTAATGCTTATCTGAACCTTACCAGACCCTCTGGAGGACTCTTCCTTCCTCTTCCCTTCTCTACTTCACACTCTCCTCCCAATCCAAGCCGCTTCTGCCCCCTTCCTCTCCAGCCCGATCTCTCCCGGCTATCTCAAATGTGAGTCCCAACAGGCCCCGGCTCCTTCGTCCCACCCTTGAACGCAGAGCCTGCCTTCGGTGGCAATGTAGTGAACTGGCCTCTACCGGCTAGAAGCAGAACAGCTCCGAGCCCCCCGCACATCTCCCCTCGGCCCGGGCCGGAGCAAGCCCCGGCTCCTTATGCCGCGGGACCCAAGTCTGTGACCCTCCTTGTCTCAGCAAAGTCACCAGCGTGCGCAGCGCTCAGAGCATCGCAGGGTCAGGAGAGCGGGACAAGAAGGGCGTCGAGGTTGGGGCCCAGCTCTGCTGCGAGACTGACGGGCTATTGATGGGGGAGAGGTGTCCTGCACCCCGTTCCCCCCGCCCCGCCGTTCCCAGGACCCCGGCGTTCGTGGGGGTGGAAGCTGAGAGAGCCAAATCTGAGTGGGCCCTGCAGCGAGGCCTGCGAAGGGTCAGGGAGAGGGGAGAGTGCCATCCCCAGCCCTTCCCTCCTCCGCCATGCAGTCAGCTGCCTGCCGACACACGAACTACCGCCGAGCGGGGACGCTCAGACTTTTGGCCCCGTGCGCCAAATCAGTGGCTCCATTTCGGTTGGATCGGGCCCCCGTGCCAGGATCGGGCCCCCCATGCCAGGGTGAAGCCCCTGGGCTGCACGCGCTGGGCGGGCCGGGGTCCCCCTCGCTGCCAAGCGCGCGCGCGGGGAGCTCCAAGGCCCCCAGCCCTCTGCCCCGCCCGGCCCGGGCCAACTTTCAGTATGGGCCCCTCCCTGCCAGAGGCAACGGGGGCACTCGGGGGAAAACGCCCCTTTGCAATTGCCAAGCCTGGCCAGCGGGCGCGCCCATTTCACAGCCGGGGCAACTGAGTCCCGCGCCGCCCCGGCCCAGACCTTTGTTCCCGGCCATCTGGCCGGGCCGGCGGGCCCCGGGCCGGGACACGTGCGCCCCTCGCGGG
>NW_017728922.1:644045-679706 GCF_001723895.1 Crocodylus porosus | reverse complement strand
CTCGGTTGCTTAAGAGGAACTATTAGGTTGTAAATCCAGCCAACGGTTTTGGGCTGATGGGGTTGCTTATTTATTTTATTTATTTTTTTTTTTTTTTTTGGGGGGGGGGGGGTTGGCATTGTTTCGTTTGGAGTATCTCTGGATATTTAAAAATAACCTGAGGAGGCTGGCCTTCGAAAAGGTGGCAGCTCAGGGCTTCGGTGCTCTGGTTCTGTCTAGGTGGGCGCACTTCCTTCGCCCCGCCCCGCGGACACGCAGGCAGATAGGTCGCGGGGCGGAGAGCAGCTTTCTGCTCAACCATCAAGTGCACGTTCTGGTTTCTCTCCATTCCCCTGCTTTTCCCCAACACTTCTGGATTGGCGTTTCAGTTGCTTTCTGCCCGCTGTGAAGCTCAGCGATCCGACACCGCGCGTCCCGTCCCGTCCCGTCTCCCTGCTCCGAGCGGACCCGTCGGAGGCGCGGCGTGCGCGGGACCGTCCTGAGGCTCGGGACCCGGGCGAGGACTAGCGCTAGCCCAAAGGCAGCGGGGCGAGTGGAGGAGGGGATCTGCCTGCTGCTGCACTGCATCTGCAGGTTGCCACAGGAAATAGGACGCACGACGGAGCAGAGGCCCTGGAGATTGCGCGGAGGGCGAGACCGTACCTCCTCGCATTGGGGCCCCTCCTTTTCAGATCAGAGCCGGCACCGCTACTATCGGCATTGCTTTCGGCCTCACTTATTCCTACTGGGCAGAAGCGTTTTCTGAGCAAGTGCGGCTAAAACCTAACCATCCTTTCCCCCTCCCCGTTGAGAGCCACTTTCCCTTGCCCTCCTCCTGGCCTCTGATTAGAACCGGCCTAATCAGATTGGGGTGGCTGGAAAGCCAGGGGCTGCGCGGTGCGAAGGGGGCATCTGCCTTAGGTGATGGTCATGGCAGATGGTGGCCTCCGGGAAGGATGAGACAGCCGCGCGGAGCGGTGTCTGGCGTAGGGTCTGCTCGGCTTTCCCGATCCCAGACCAGCGTCCTGAAGACGCAGGACACGTAGCGCTCATGGCAAAAACTGCACAAACGAGGTTCTGGCCGGCACAGGAGATCGGGTACCTTGCTGACGGGCTTAACAGGCCTGTTCGCATTTGGGATAGATCATAAATTCTTCAGGTCAGGGGGCTTTTTTTAAAAAAAAAAAATCTGTGCGGAGCATGCTGAACACAATGGGACCTCTGTGTGCCAGGGCAGCACGGACAGCGGGTACTGTGCAAGGCCTAGGTGTGCCCTCCAAGCGTGCAACTGTTCTGACTTAGAGCGAGCCCACACGTTACTGGGATGGTAGGACCCACCCGCGTAACCGTGCTTGAACCCCAGCGTCTCGTCTCCATTTGGCTGCCTGCCCCCCTGACTTGACTTCAGCACCACAGGAAAATTTGGTTGTGGCGGGGCAGCTTCCATTACAGTCTCGCGCTTCCCCTGTCCTGGGTATCGAGCATCATTTGGGCAGCGCTTCCCTCCCAAGACGCAACAAGATGGAGATACCGCGCGGGGCAGGAGATGACATTGCTAATGACAACTGGAGATGCGGATTTATTTCCCGGTCGCACCAGGTGCTGCTAAGGGAAAGGTTAGACCTAGCCTTTGGTCTGGATGTGAGCTGCAGGAGCGGTTATGCACACTCTCTAAATCAATGCTGTACTTCACCCTGCGTGGTGTGAGCTTGTCACAACTAGGGAAGACCGGCCAGCCCGGCAGGATATATTCATTCTGGCAGGCTGTGATGCAGGCTACAAGAGTGAGTCAAATCAGACTGCAAGATGAGACCGGGGAAAGCCTCACATCAGACTGACCCTTTGGGCGCTGTGCGAGGGCTGCACGGCACTGCCTGCATTTGCTTTTTGCTCTCCCCAATCTCCTCTTCCCCCAAAAAAACCTTGATGTGAGGTTCCAGGGCTCGTCCCAGACAGTCATAAGAAGGGCGATTACGTTTGGGATGCCAGGGTCTCACTGACACACAAGCACAGCCCCGTTCGACTGGCTCCCTGAAATCAGGTCAGAAAGGTGCACGGCGAGATCCCCTGAGCGAAGCACAACAAAGAGAGGGGAGAGACCAAGAGGGGAATTGCTGGTGGCCTTTCACTGACAGCAGAAAGGGCCCTGTAGACCCCATGTAAAATCTTACAATCATAATGCGTGCCCAAATACTGCATAGCCTCTGGAGACAGCAAGCCGAGTGATGCCGAGATGCAGGAAAACCAAGACCTAGGGTCAGGGTCAGGGTCAGGGTCTGGACAGAATTGTGCCAGGGTGGCGGGACTGACCTAGGGAGCTAGATTTGCACAAAGAAGGCTGGTCCACTGGATAGCAAAGGCCATAGTTTTGGTCATGAGTATTGCGAATAACATAATTTGGTGCCCAAAGACCCAAGTGGCCGCAGCCTTGGAGAACGTTCATCTGCAAAGGTGTTCACCCTCCTGGCTAACAGCTCAGCTTGTCTCTGCTTCCCAGGGAGACTCAGGGGTCCCAAGGCATTAGCTGAGAAATGGTCAATTATTTCTTTCACACAAAACCTTTCTGCTGATGACACTCAGGGGCGTCACCCTCCATGCAGGGCCTGGGCCTGAAGACGTGCTGTGAGTCTGCCTTCCCAAAGAGTTGCATCGACAGGCGGTTTGACATGTAGAGGTGTACCCAACACACTGGGGCAATGCTGCCTAGGTGCGCAGGCCCGTACACCAAACGCATGGGATCCCAGTCTGCTGGCCTGTGCCGCTTTCCAGATTCAGCTCTCTGTGTCTGCACAGGACCCATTGCATTGTTTACCTTGGGGAGCTTTCAGGGCTAAGAGTCACGCTAGTGAAGTGCCAAGTCTTGGTAAGGTGCTCCGTGCTCCTGGTTAAAGTTCCCTGGGCAGCCGGAGTGGCTTGTAGTAGGTGTTCAGGTTGGACCAACACTTCTGGCTTCTCGCACGTGCCTTGGAAGGTGACGTCCCCGACCTGCAGGACAGGTACAGCGTGGGTGGCCACTTCCAAAGAGTGGATCTCCACCTGACCCATCACAATCCCATCTAGAGGAGATCCATTTCCACGACCAATTCAGTCTCTGGCCTCCGTGTCAAGACTGCCCCTTAGTCCCACCCGGGCGGTTCTGTGACGCTCACTTGGTCCCACTCCTAGCCGACAGGGACCCCGACACAGCCACAAAGGCAGTAACAGTTTTTGGTTATTAGCATCAGTTGGGGCTGAATTTTAACTTAGAGGGGAAAGGATCCGTAACCCGTCATTAGTTTTCTGTGCAGTCCGGTTCCTGCAGCTGCAGCTGCCTGAGCACGTTTTAAAGAAACTAATGACCCTCTCCGAAACTGCACACCCTGCACAATCCCACAGACCATAGGGCGTCTCGCAGGCCATAATAAGGAACAGCATCCAAGACAAAGAGGGTCTTTTCTTTTCCCCACTCAAGCCATTTCATTCTATCATCTGAACATAACCAAAAAATACATATACTGCTTTCAGATTTGGGGCTCAGGACTGGCCTGGATTTAAAGTAACACCCCCTCCCCCCCGCAATGACACACTCACGGCTTCTGCAAAGGTTTGTTGTAATACTAAGGCAGCGCCAGTCAATAACGCCATTGCATAAGTTGTGAAAATTATTTCTGGCATTCGCAAAGGGAGAGGGAGATGGAGTGTGTTCAAGCCACAAATTCAGAAAGAGAGCCAAAATTGTGAGCATAATTTAGGCAAAAAGGTGGTTCAGTCGCTGCTAAAGGTTGGTAGCAAAGCCCAGCAGGGACCACTAAACTTGTTTCACGGAGGAGGTTTCCCAGGGCTCCCAAGTCTCTTGCTAATATAATTTTGTTGGGTTTTGGTTTTGGTCTCAAATTAGAGCAGACATGAGCAGTGCATAATTTGCCTTGCGGAGACACAAATGCCTGGCGAGCCACAGAGCTGTATGATGGGATATGAATGGAGGTTCCTTGGTCCAGCTGCGGTGACTTTCTAGCTTCATGAAACCTTGTCGGCGTTGCTTTGATGTGGGAATGTGTGTTTGTTTCTCTTTGTCTTTGGGTCCTTTCTCCAGCGCAAATTAGCAATTACGTTCCCGGGCTCTCACATTAGCTGTCCCCTTCCCTGGAGAATGGCCTTGAGATGGGCCAAAGCCACCACCGAGTTCCAGTGTCCTGCCTAATTAGCTGATTGTAGCGATGGGAGATACCTGTTGGCCAGCACCATCGTCTTTATGGGAACACTGCTGACTTCCACTCTTATGGAGGTTGCCAACCACATAGGAGCAATTTATTTAAAAATAACTAGCTGTAGATTTTGCATGGCGGGGGGGAGCAGACACAAGTGTCAGAGATTCAGAGTTGCATTCTCCTTGTTGCGTAGCCTGGGCACGTCAATTGGCTGCTCTGGGTTCAAAAGAGATTGCCCGTGTTTTCTCAGCATGGCATAGGCTTTTCAGCAAGTGAGGATGCAGAAATGTAATGGGAATATTTTCTGCCTGCGCCTCTTCGTGTCAGCTGGAGAGCGCAAAAGGACAAGGAGCTCTCTGCGTAGCAGAGGCAGCTACCCTCCCTCTTGCCCCTCGCCAGGAAGGATGGTTGCTAAGCAGAAGAGGGTGCCCATTTGGTCCCTGCATTGTCTGGTGAGACTGCTGGTGTGGCATCCTGCCCATTAAGGCTTGGTCTGAGACCCACCCAATCTGCCTTACCAAGGCATCAGAAAAAGCGACCGAGCAATGCTCTGCCGGGGACTAACAGCCTGGGATGATTTGGCTGAGCAGCTCGGCCCCAGAAAGCTGCGCATCCCCTGGTTCCTGTTCCCAGGCGTGTCATCCAGGCCGCGTCTTGTCTAGAGGTTTGGGTGCTATGAGGACCGTCCGCTTCGGTGCCCAGCTGCCAGCAGCCGGGCACTCCCGTTGTGACGCTCGCGGGTAGCTTTGCTGCATGGCTGTGCGCGCGCCCGCCTCCCCCTTCCCAGAGAAATGCCTTCAGGGCCTTTATTCCTGTCGCCAGCGCGGATGCCCGCGGAGCTGGTCCCTGAACTGGAACTGCGTGACTTTCCGTGGGCTCCCGCTCGGGGCGGGGGGAGGCTGCCTGCTTTTTCTCACCTGCACAGTGCGTTTTGATCCAGCAAAAGCCCTTGAGCTGGTGACAAAGGTCTGGATGTGGGCTGGAAAGTACAGTCCCGTCTCTTAGCAACTGGTTCCTACCTCTGAGCTTGTGTGGGACATAGAGCATCAGTCATGTTTCTGCTGTACCAGGAAGCACGGAGCAGGGGGTGGAGAAACACGCCTGCTTCTGCCACCGCCAGCACAGCTCAAGACGCTCCGGCATTTCTAACGCAAGCAGCTGTCTGTGCGTCCTAATCAAAGCTGCGGTTTAATTGCTTCCCTCCTGCTCTGTCTCTTCAAGGTAAACAGCTAGCCCATTGGCTGGCAGGGGAGGCAGGACGCCAGCTACCTGGAGAGAGGCCGTTCTGCATTACTGATGCCTTTTTGGTCTTACCGGGGGCGGGACGCAGCCTGTATATTTCTAGAAAAAAGGCGACGTCACAAGGTCCTTCCCTGAACTTCACTGCTCTTTCCTGGGAATCCCCCTCTGCCGCCCTTGCTTCGCAGAGACGTTTGCTTCGGTTATTTTCTGACTCAAGACTCTCTTCTGCTATTTCGGCCTCCTGTTCCCCACCCCCACAAAAAGCGATGCCTCTCACCGGAGCGCCTCGTGCAGCCAAAACCCCGGTCTGGTCCTCCAACGTTTTTGTTAATCTTTTGCTTCATCTTCCTAATTAACCAGCCCCTCTGGAGTCTTCCCTCTTCCTGCAAAGCTTCTGTCTGTCCAAACTAGAACCTGTCAGCTGCCACTTATTGCCCAGGGGGAGGGCAGGGGATCGTAATGGTTGGTCTCCTCCTTCACCTTCTACCTCTTGCTCTCAATACTGTTGTCCCAGCACGCAAACCCACAGGAAGTAAAGGAAAGTCAGATGCCAGGCTGCCATGTGCCTACCTTGTGGTGGCTTAGTCATCACACCAAATGTGGCGTCACATCACGGGAGCGTTTCAGAGCTAGGAAAGGGGCATTTGCAGATGGATTACCCCACCAGAGCACTCGGGCAGGGTAGCAAGCTACCGTTCTGCATTTTTCCAACTCGCTCGTTCTAGACTCCGCTTGCCCAGCCTGCCTAGGGAGCTTTTCCAGAGGATAGTGCTGTCGACTTGTGCGAAACCTAAGCTCTTACTACAGAAAAAATTAGGCCAACCCAACCCAAGCCAACAGAAGAACCCACCATTAAGCCCATCTTACAGGCGTGGAAAGAACCTGCCAAACATGAGCCAAGCGCAACGAGGCAATGATGGGAATGAGTTAGCAGCTCCACTGCCCATCGCTCTCTGCCCCAACTTCCAGCAGACTTCGGTCCCACCCCACCAGAGGACCTGATTTGGGACCCACATTAATTAATTTAGCAATGACGGTGGGAGCGGGCATTTAGCTTATTGAATGCAAGTGCGGCATTAATTGTTTTGTCTGGAGGTGTGTGTGTGGGGGGGGTGGCATTAGTGTGTATGGCCTAGCATTGCCTGATTAAGTGGAAGAGAAGAAGAAAGGGATGCCACGCATTAACCCAGCATGTCCTTTGTGGAAGAGAAACATTTTATGTATATATGTAGGTGTCTGGGGGCCCAGAGCTCACCCAGCATCGCAGAACCAAGCAGTGGGGAGGTACGTGGTCAGCAAGCCAAGACCCAGGCCGGATGCAAGTAGGCCCTGGTATATCTCTGCCTAGTGAAAAGGTTTAGTCCTAGCATTAATAGGTGCTGGCTAAGGTTCCCAAGTGCTGTTTAATGGATGTCAGAGACCTCAGCCTTTTCCTACAGGCACATCCGGCCACTCCTAGGGGAACCTCCAATAATGGCACTCACATAGTCTGAGTTGCCTGGGAACAGTGGGCAGAGCTGAGATTGCCGTGCCATCTGAGGCCTGTTTCCTAACCTTGTTTGGCCACAGGCATCATTTATAATTAATTTTTACCTAATTTTGCTTACCACTGTCCTTGAGCCGAGCCGAGCTACCATTGCAACATTACATTCTCCTAGCAGTTTCATTTTGACATCACAAGAGATGCGAAACTGTGCATCTGCCCAGGTCCTGCCTGGATGATATTCAAGGAACCCTTTTTATAAGCTCAAGTTCAAGTTGCTTTCACTTCCCCCCAGCTTAGATGAGGTTCCTCACCTGGTAGCAATCATTACTGAAATAGCCAAATACTTTGTGGCTGTTAGGTAGCGCACTTTGAAGAGGAGGCATTTCTAAAAGGGCTCCCTGCTACAGCTGTATGGTAGAAAGGAAATCGTTTGGCAGTTTTTTAGGCTCCCTTCTGGATTATCAAGAATTTAAAGTCAATGGGATTGCAAACAGTTCTTTCCGTTCGTTGTATCTGTCCCATGCCAAAAGGAGAGTCTGAAGCAAGACTCAAACGACATTTTAAAGAAGGCAACTGCAGAACTAAGATACCCCACCCACCACAGCAGATCTATTTTTTTTTTAGCCAAAAAAAAAAATCCAGTAAAACAAGCCATCCATCCCTGCTGACAACTCACATTTCAGATGCCAAACCCTAGTAGGGTTGAAATGGTCACAGTCCTGAAACAAGTGGCCAACAAATGCCACCGCACACTGTAATAATTAGCTGTGACATAGCCCTTTTCATCTGGAAGTGTTAAAGGACATTGCAAAGGAGGTCGGCAGCATCGTGCAGTGGCAGACCTCCCAGTCCAGGTCTCTCCTCGCTGGGCCACATCAGCTCCTCTCACCGAGGACCGGGTGTCAAGCCCCTTCCCAGCAGCTAAGGATGTCCCGAAGCCCGGAGTGATGAATATGTCAGCGCCTCTGACTTAGTCTGCACCCTCATCCGGTGCCCCGCTCCCGTCTTGCCACCAGCCAACGCCGATGCCGTTGCACACAGGGCTGAGAGCACGAGACACTTACCCCAGCGCTGTCAGGAGCCGCTGCTGCCTCAGTTTCCTTTCACCAGCTTGCATGCAGCCTCTGTGCATCGCACAGTGCAATGACGCTGCCTTTCACCTGCCCCAAAAGCCTGGGGCAAAGCAGGAACCCAGGTGAACCAGCCCTTCCAGGCAGCGGAACTGAGCTGAAGCGGAGCTTTGCGAAGAAGCGACCCTGCGTAGCAGCCTCCAGCCCCTATTTCCTTCTCCCTGCCCTGTGCACCACCTCCTTTCCAGCCACGACCAAGAAACTTCCCAAACAGCCACTACCTTCCCTAAATCTCTCTGCAGGCCGGAGAGCAGGACTTGCCTTTCATTTCCTGTTCCCTCCATGCCAGCAAGCCTGGCTGCTAGCCTGTTCTCCAGAGGTGTGGAGAGAAAATAGGTCAAGGTCAAGGTCAAAGCCCAGGCTTGAGCTCCTCTTCTAGCCCCAGCTCCCCTGCCACAAGGTTGAAGCAGCCGGCTTCCCGTGAGAGCTGAGCTCCCATATTGCTAGTGAAGGGAAATGTCCCTGCTGCTCTCTGCCATGGAGAAATTGCACCCCCAGCCTCCGCTGAGCAAGTATTTATGGGGCAAAAAGTACAACAGACGTTCAGGTTAGAGAAGCAACGCAGTCCAGTGCGCCGAGAGCGACTCCCGCGGTGCTCTCACGGGATCGCTGGGTGGTTTAGGGGCACCTCTGTGTTTCTCTGCCTGCTTCGCAGGGCTGGAGTCAAGGCTGGCCTGCTAGCAGCCCTAAACCCCGTTCCCTCTGCAGCCCATGGAGCCCTAGCTGTAAGGGCCTCATTGGGCTCTCGATAACCTGCTCGGTGGCTTGAAAACTCAAGGTGATACTTAAGTGCTTATTGAAGGTGGATGGGGAGAGAATGGCTAAAAGTGGTAGCAATGGTTTTCTGCCTCCCAACCAGCTCAGGTGTTCAAAATCCTCCCTAAAAACATATTATCAGGGAAACCAAGGGAAAGAGCGCGGTTTACAAAGGAAAGGTTTTCATTTCTTCTGATGTATTGTCATGAAGCCTAATGCCACATTCATCTCACTCTTGCCTCAATATTCATTCCTTTTCCCAAAGCTCGTGCTGTGTCCGTGGCTCTGTGGGTGAGAGGGGCAAGCCAGAGCCCGGGGGTCGTGCCTCTTCTTTCAGCCGCCCACTTCGCCCGTGCCTGGGAGTGAACTTCCTAAAGCCCCAAAGGCACCAAATATAGGGCCTGGCTTTCCTGTAGATGCACGGTAGTTTCTTGACCCAAAGTTCCTCAACTGGGTGGCTGCCCCGGACAGAAAGGGGACCCGAAAATAGTGAAAAAAAGTAATTATTTTAAATAAAATTATTATCATTATCTCTGGCAAAGGGGGGCTCAACACTAGCAGTTCTCCCGGGGCCACCACGAGCCTAGGTACGGTGCTGTTCACCCCGGTGGTATTTAGGGGTGGGATGAAAGCTGCTTTTTGCAGGGTAAATTCTGCAGTCCTGACCTGTCAAAATGAACCCTGTGTTGCAGCCCCGGTACCAGCCAGGCTGGAAGAGGTTTCTCAAGAGCATACCTGGTTGCTGTTATTGTGACAGGCAGTTTTTCTATAAGGAGCAAGGGTTTTCTTTTTAAAAAGATATGAAAATACTCTTTACAGGAAATTACACCCCCCAAAACAACTAAACAAGAGGGAGGAGAGGAGCACCATTTTGGGGGGAGTCTAGCTGAAGCCTCACAGCTCCACAGCAGGCGTTCGAGGGCGCCCCTGGGCATGCAGCAGGTTGAGCCGTGAAGGGTTTACAATTCGGAGCAAGAAAGTATTGCCGGGTAGAGAGAGAAAGCAAGCGGGCGCGTGTCCCAGCGAGGAAGGAGGAAAACCCCGGAGTAAAGAGAATGGAAACAGCACTGATGGATCAGTGCCGTGGGGCTTTCCCTGCATGGAAAGTTAGAGGAGGGAGGGTAGCAGAGAGGCAGCGGGTCGGGGGTCTGCGAGGGCCACGAGACGGCAGGCGCTCGGGGTTAGACGGACACACGTCCCGGGGGCAGGAGGCCGGGACACAGGATCCTGCCGGGCGCGGTGCGGGGGCCGGGCAAGGGCAGGAGGAGCCCCTCGGGGCCGGGCCGAGGCCGGCGCAGGGTCCGCTCTCGGACCGCGTGCGAGCCCTGCCATTATCAGGCTCGGCTTCACGGGCAGGAAGTGGCTTTTTATTGACAGGAAGCTGAATTCAGCTGGTAGCACCCCGAGGTGGGGGGCCAGGGGAGCGCAGTAGCTATCTGTAGTCAGACACAGCGCGGGAGGAAGTGGCCGGGCCCTCCCAGCCCCGACGAGCCTCGTGCCTCCTAGAGCCAGCACGCTCCTTTCCCCCAGCATTGCTCCTTTTCGTGGAGAAACAGAAGTGGGCAAGGGCTCCCTTCCCCTCGAGCGGGCCTGCAGGTTTCCTCCCGCTCTGCCGGTCCCGACCCGCCTGCCCTAGGCCCATCCTGGGCAGGTCACGTTGACAGGGCCGGGGCCTGGGGGCCGGGGGCCGGACTCGCTCGCAGACGGGGCTTCGGCCTCTCCAGAGGATGCTCGGAGCCGGGGCGCGCTCGGCACGGGGAAGGGGCGTCCCGTCACTCCGGGACGGGGCGGTCGCTCGCACAGGTCGCCGGTGGGGCAGCGCGCGGGGGATCGGATGGCGACCGCCAGCACGAGGTGGGTCCCAGGGAGGAAAGCAAGCTTTGCTTTGCAGCCCACCTCGCTCAGCTTTAGGCCACGGAGAGCCCCGTTGCAAGCGCCCCGCGGCCTCCGCCGCAGCCCACGCGCGGTCCGTACGGCTCCCGCCTAGGTCTGCGAGCTTGCAGATCCGAGCCGGGGTGGGGGAGGAGGGCGTCGCATTGCAGCAGGGCGCGGGACCCGGGCAGGATGCGGTCTGCAGAGCAGAAAGATGGGTTTGACGGGGGAAACGCGGCCCGCGGCGGGCCTGGCTAGCACGGGCTGGAAGAGTCGGGGAACAGGCCGGGCAGCGAGAAGGCGGGAGGACTCCGCTTCGCGGCGCCGCGGGCGGAGCAGGGCACGGGGCAAGCCGCTTTCCTCGGGAGCAGCCCGGCTGGGGCGGGGAGTAGAGGCCGGGGAGATGGCAGGCGTGCGGTTGCGGCAGGTGTGCAGGGCACGGGGGGATTCGGAGCCGGGCGAAGGCCCCCGGCCCCCTCCCCGGCGGGGTCCCGGGCCCAGGGTGCTGGTGGCTGTGCCACCCCGCTCCCCGCGCCTCCCGCCCGCCCGGGCTGCCCGAGCCGTTCCCCCTGCACTGACAGCTGGTATCTAATTACTGTGTGAGAATGAAAAGTCAGGCTGTCCCAGCTCGAGGGAGCGCGGATTAACGTCTCCTGCAGAATACACTTCCTCTGCTGGGTTACCATGGTTACCCTCATTACCTGCCTGACGAAGAGGCGCTCGTGGCTCTAACAGGGCTTTTAAACTCGGGCCTGGGGAGGGCGGCGGGGGGGCCGCCCGCGGGGGGTGCTCCTCCCTTGGCCGGACCCCGCCGCACGCAGCCGGCAGAGCAGATGTCGCCCGGGCAGCCTCTGCGGCCTGTCAACAGTCATTAGCGCCGGGCCAGCAAAGGCCTGAGCGGGCGGGCCAGTCCCCAGGCCTGGCAGCGGGCCGCTGCGGCTGGCGGCGGGCACGGCGCTGGGCTCAGCTGCCCCGCAGACCTCCCCGAGACCCCGCTTGCTCGCTGGCGGGCACGGCGGCGCCCTCCCCTGCCCTCTCCGGGGCGGCGGGAAAAGCCCGGCCTGCAAGGGTGGAAAGGCGGCGAGGGGGGAGACAGGGCCTCGAGGCTCAGGGGGCAAGAGAAGGGAGCGGGGGAGGGAGGGCTCGGCCCCCGGGCGGCGCAGGGCGGAGGCGGACAAAGGGCAAAGGAGACCTGGCTGCGAGGGCCGGGCACGGGGTGCACGCCAGCCATTTTCTGGAGTTTCGCCTCTTGCCCTGGTGCCCGGCGGGGGCTTGTTTCGCTCCTGCAGAACGGCCTCTGCCCAAGCCGCCTGCGGCCCCGGTGCCCTGGGGGCTGCCGAGCGCAGAGAAGGGCGAAGGGAAAGGCTGCGTGCGGCCTCTCCACCCCATCAAGACCCCCTGAAAGGCAGCTAACCCCCCTGGCAGACCCCCGCCGCGCCGAATGAGTCTGATCGTCCCGATTTCCATCTCCTGGTCTTTCAAGAGCCCGGCTCCCATTGTAAGCAGGTGGTGTGGTGGTGGTCCCGGGGCCGGGGGGCTTTGCTCGGCCTCTCCGAAGGCCCACGCTTGCTCAGAGCCTCCCGAGCGCCCGTCTTATAGCTCGTGCCTTTGCAACAGCGTGCCCCGCACGGTGATGTGCCCAGAGAGGGACAAAGGACGGGAGCAGGGAGAGGAGCCAGGAGGAGGGATGCTGCGCGAGGCAGAGCCCTGCCCACAGGCCCTTCCAGAGGGCGAGAGCGGCCGAGGACGCAGCTCCTCCACCACAGCTGCGGTGGGGGTTGGAGAGCAGCCTGGTGCCAGACGAGCAGCGGTACCCAGAGACGCCCAGTCTGAGAGCCCGGCTAGCCCCGCGGCAGCCTGGGAGCCGGCCACGGCGGCCTGGCTCCGCGGGGGCGGAGGCGGGCAAGGGTCAGCCGTCAGGGGATTGCACGTGGGGTCAGACACAATCCCCCCTCGGGTGTGGCCGCGCTTTTCCCCCGGAATAAGGGACCGTAGAAATTAAACTGATCCTCCTCCAAAATGCTCCATCGGGCACCCGAAACACGGTCATCCCCGCCCCTCTATGGACCCCCCTTGCTCCAGCCACCTCCGTGGAGGGCCTGGAGGGGATGGGAGTGAGTCAGGAAACACGGCACGCTTGTGCTAAACCAGCGGTACCTCTCGCTGTAGGCCATATAGTCTATGTGCAGCCTATACGCTGACGCCTGTGCAAGATGTCTCCTTGCGTATGGGCAGCGCTCTGCTTGAAGAGATGATATCCCCTGAGCATGTTGAGTCCAGTCGTTATCAGGCCAGGCCTAAAGAGCAAACCGTTTCCGGCGGTCCCTGGAACGGCTACTTCCGAATCACCTGCGTTGTGGGCACGGGACCTGGTTTCAATCCGTTTTAAAAAGGGACAGTTACATTGCAGTGCGGTTCCTGCGCGCGAGAGAGAGGAGCTAGGGCTCACTTGCAAGGGGCCTGATTGCACGTGTGTTCGCAACCATGACATGGAAAAGTTGAGCTCACAACCCCGTGCTTAGCTTGCTGGAAACAGCCTTAATCATACCTGTGTGCGCGTGCGCCTCTCCCGAAATGCAGTAGTTGTGCTTTCTTAAGGAGGAGGCTACATCTCTTGAGAAACCTGACTGCTTCTGATAACCCCCGTAGCTCTACGCCCAAACAGATGCTGCTGGTGCCCGTGGTGCAAGAAGGCGACCGGCATCCTGGGCTGCAAGGGTAGGAGTGCTGCCAGTGGATGGAGGGCAGCGATTCTTCCCTCTACTCAGCACCGGGGAGGCCACATCTGGATCCTGTGTCCAGTTGTGTCCCCCCAACTACAGAAAGGATGTGGACGAGTTGGAGAGAGTCCAGTGGAGGGCAACAAAAATGATTTGGGGGCTGGGGGACGGGACTTATGCAGAGAGGCTGAAGGAACTGAGCTTATTAAGTTTGCAGAAGAGAAGACTGAGGGGGGTTGAATAGCAGCCGCCACCTCCCTGCTGGGGGCTGCAAAGAGGATGGAGCCGGACTGGTCTCAGTGGGGGCAGATGACAGGACAAGGAGCAATGGGCTCAAGCTGCAGCAAGGGAAGTTGAGGTTGGATATTAGGAAAATTTTCCCATTAGGAGGGCGGTGATGCACTGGAACAGGCTCCCCAGAGAGGTGGTGCAGTCTACATCCTTGGAGGTTTTTAAGACCCAGATAGACAAAGCCCTGGCTGGGATGGTCTTCTTGGGGATGGTCCTGTTTGAGCGGGGGGTTGACTTCTGAGGTCCCTTCCAACCCTCATCTTCTACATTTGTATGACTCCCCCATCTCCTGTCAGCACTCCTGGCTCTGGTACCGCTCCAGGGAATGACACGAGCAGCTGCTGTGTACTGAAGGATGCCTCCTCTTCTCTTGGCCCACCTAACCAGTGTGCGTAGACACCACACTTGGCAGCCAGAGAAGAGGAGCAGTGCTCCCCACGCTTTGCACTGTCCCCTGGTCCGTCACGGCTGCCGTGTGGCGGAATGACATCCTCGTGTCCCTCGCACACCGAGGGGCAGGGCAGCGGTGGCGTGTAAGGGAGCGTGCTTCGGAAAGGTCAGCGCAGGGTAGAGGGCGATTCACCCTTGTTCCTTCGGGGACCCCATCCTGGCAGCACAGCTGAACCTTGCTCTGCTAATTGGTCTGAGTCCAGGGGTGGGGGGCTAGCAAACTCCCTGGCCTCCCGGAGAGGCTGGTGCTGAGTGCAAGGCCAAGGTGCTCCCTCCTATTCCCAGCCTAGTGAGATCACTCCAGATGATGACAACCGCATTTCTCAATTGGTTAAAATCCCGCTTTGGACTCTTCCCTTGCTTTTGTTCTTGGCCCAGTTTCCCTGGCAGCCAGAGAAGCGCAGCAGCAGCAGCAGCAGCCGCCACTGCCCTGGCTCTGAGAGGAGCCTCCCTGGAGCCCTGTTTAATTCATCCCCCTCAGCCTGCACGCCCGGGGTGGGAACACTGGGAACGCTGTGACTGCCCCCTCCCCAGCCACGCTAGCCCGAGGCCCAGCTCACCACCCCTGTCACCCCTCGCTGATACTAACTCAACTTGCCTGCACTGTTGTAGGGGGCAGATGGACTGTCGGAGCCCGAGGGCATCTCTCTGAAACGCGTTGCTGTGGTGGAAGATTTCTTTGACATCATATACTCAATGCATGTGGAGAACTCGTCGGAGCCAGGCAAAGCGCCCAAGCATGCCGGGCAGAAGAAAACCTACCGAGCGGTGAGGCTCCCTCCTCGTTCTCCCCAAACAGCCAGATGCATCGATGCAAAGGGGGAAGACCCCCTGGTGCGAGAGCCCGCACAAGTGGGGGTGGGATTTGGGGAGGGGAGAGGGGCTGCCAGTGCGAGGATGCAGAAAGCCGTGCGTGTGCGTGCACAGGGCGGGGAGTGTTGTAGGAGGGCACAGCTGCTGTGCTGCAGAGACAGGAAAAGAAAGTGGCAGCCGTGGTGTGGGTGCACGCTGGCTTGGGAGGGAATGGCCAGGCTGTGATACACAAAGGCAACCGCACACGACTGGCAAAGGAGCCTCCTCGCAGGCTTCAAGCCTTGCTGATGCGAGGGGATGTTCACCCCGTCCCCTGCTTGAAGCCACCTGCCTCCCTGCCTGCCGCGGCTGTACAGAAAGGCCTCATTTCTCCCAGACTCCCCAAGGCAGAGAGTCACGACTATGGGAGTCTGGGGGCCGGGGGGCCGGCATCCCCCTCGCAGCCCTGACTTGCCGCATGGGCTGCCCTGATTTCTATCTCGGGTCCCTCCGCTGCCAAGTGGAGGCCTGGCATGCACGAATCCCAGCACACGGGTGCAAAGAGCTTGCTCTCTCCCTGCTGAAGCCACCGTAGCTAAACCAGGAACAAATGGAGCCTGATGCCTGCATCACGGGGAAGTCAAATATTTCCCTGCAAATATTTTGCATCTTGTTTCTTGCCCACGAGGCGCTGAATTCCCCCCCTCCCCATCTCTGAGCAAGCTGCTGAGTATCAGACGCAGGCAGCAGCCTGCGTGTCCACTGCGTGTGCTGCTCAGGGTCCCTGCTTGCGAGGGCTGCCCGGGTCCCTGCCTGGCAGCGCGATGATGCCGAGCTCGGGAGGCCACGGCGGATGCTCATGCCCCCGCACCGATCGCAGGCCCTGCAGGCACTGCACGCTGCGTGAGCCCGGGCTCCCGGCAGGACCCGCGTGCTGCTGGAGCTCCTGCTGGGGAGCAAAACGCTGCGCAGACATCTCGTGTCCTCCCAATGGCTCACGGGACCAGGGGGCTGTGTGCACACAGCTCCTGCCCCTGCCATGCAGCACAGAGCCGGCAGGCCCACTGTGCACGCAGCCGTGCTCTGGCCGGCGGCGGGTGACCTCTCCGCAATTAAGGAGGGCAGCTTCACCAGCGTGGCCACAGTGCAGAAGGTTCTGCTCATTTCCACAGCAGGCTGCTCTGACCCTCCCTAATTCCTTCAATCCAGCTCTCCGGAGGACTAATCTGCGCGCAGCGCAGCCTCCGGGGAGCAGCCTGGGTCGGTCTGTTTTCCCAGGCCTGCTCGCAGCAGTCAGAGAGCTCCACGCTCCACCCCTGAGGCTCCCTCCTGAGCTGAGATCATCACATTAGCAGCGCATATCCCCTCCTGACCTGGCAGGACTCAAGCTGACTGTCCTCCCCGGTGCCCCATCACGCTGCCCTGGAATACATTTGCAGCCTGGCTGGGAAGGTGAAATACTGCAGATTACACGCGGCGCCTGATCCAGGGCCCCCGACACACAAAGGGGCTCTGTCTGGATGGGCAGCTCCAGAAGATGCACAGCGTCCCTCACCAGTCCTCTGCCTCTCCACCGTCTGTAATCAGAGTCACCGGAGAGTTTGCCCTTGTCCGTGACCTCCAGAGAGAAGCAATCAGAAAGGGAATTTGGATGGGAGATAACTCATCAAGGAAGCTGCCTGCTCTGCAGAGCATCAAGTCAGCTGAGAAATAACAACTGGATCACTAAAATTAGCCGGACATTTGCAGCAGACACCATGGTGCGGCTGGAGCGGGCGAGGGGCAGGAGAGCCGGCCGTACTCATGTCAGCCGGGCTCGGGCTGCCCTCTCGTAGGCTTCAGACCGACACCTTTGCCAGCAGCAGGCTCCATGTGCCTGACTTGCAGTCTTCCCGCCTCGTTGTCCAACCTGACAAACGTTTCACGGATGCCTGGAAGGGCCGAGCTGGGCGGTGGCTCGGTCACTGGAGGCGTGGAGCTAGATGGGGCGGTGTCTGCCCCAGAGGGCTCTGCGTCCCCAGTTTGGAGCCGCGGGACAAGCTGTGCAACTTTCTGCCCACTCGCTATTAGCATGCATGTAAAACCGAGGCTATGCTGCCACTTAGTGGAAGTGACTGTCTCTCTTCTCCATAACTTTTGCTTCCAGAAATCTGTTTTAATCCATTTCCAACCAAAACCCTTCCTCCTGCCCCCTTCTCAGCATGAGTTTGTTCTTCTTTCCTTTTCTGCCCCTTCTTTTGAATGAGACCCTCCCCGCTCAAAACCCCCCCAAAAAACTAAAATTGGTGGTTTTTTAAGTGTTTTTGATTTTTCCTAGCAAAACAAAACGGGAGGAGGACTTTCCCCAATCAGAACAGGGTCTGGGAGTCAGGGGTCTCTTCCTGGCTCTGCAACTCATTTGCTAGGATGAGCCTCCTGGACCGAACTGTGAGATGATGGGAACAAGCTGCCCAAGGGGGTGATGTTTGCCAGTCAAGACAGGATGCCTTCAGCCACACACTAGTTACTAGGCTCAGCACAGGGGTAGTTGGGGGAAGTGCTTTGGCCTGTCATGTCCAGGTTGCTAAAATAAGGAGATGGATGCTTAACTTCAAGGTCCCAGGTTGGAACAATTTGGCCTTGGTTTTTCTGTGCCTTCATCTATAAAACGGGGGACACATTTGGCTAATCGCATCAAGCTGCAAGAGACTCAGTAGATGAGTAGTTGTAAAAGTGCTTGCAGTTCCCCAGATAAAATGTGTTGCAGGCGTCCAAAATGTTGTGAACACTAACTGGTTTGCATTGCGGGAAAGACGGAGCTGCCCCTAACGAGATGAACGGATCCTTCAAGTCACTGATGTAATGGAACAATGACAAGGGGAAATTGGGCAGGAAATGGAGAGACTTCACTGTGCTTTCACAACTCACAGTTTAGTCTTTCCTAGCGAGAGGGGATGGTACTGGGTACTGACTACGAAGGATGCCCAGAGGTCTTAATCCCTTCATCAGGGGTTGCCATGGGCCTCATCCTTAGCACCTGCAGTACGGTGCTCAGCTCCACCCCTTGCAGAAAAGGGCCTGGTGCGCTCAGCGGGACGGGGCGCTGAGGGATTGGTGCGTTGTGCTCTGAATCAATACCGCTCTTCCTTTGCTGCACCAGGCGAGGTGGGCCAGGGCCGGTGATCCCTTCTGTCGCTTGCCCGGTGCTGTGTTTTAAGCCGTCTCCCTTCTCCAGGACACACAGACGTCTCATTGTTTTCCCAGATTGCAGAGACCTATGCTTTCCTTCCAAGAGAAGCTGTGACCAGGTTTCTGATGAGTTGCACAGAGTGCCAGAAGAGGATGCATTTCAACTCCAACGGACTGGAGCCCAAAGGTAAAGGCACATGATATCTGCTAGGATGGTTGCCTCAAAGCATTTCACCTTGCAGTGCTGTCCTTGACCAGGTATTCAGATACTGTCCAGTTAGCAGCGATACTGCTTTACTGCATAGCTTCTCTAACCCAATAATAATAATAGGGTAAAACTGGAAGAACTGAACCAATCTCCTGGTCTTCCCTGTTTAGGCTGTTTGATTTCGCAAACAATGAAAACAGACTACTCCATTTCCTTTAGCGTCTGGTTGGCTGCTTTCAATTTTTCTTGCACCAGACATCAAGTGGAAAAGTTTGGGGTGGAAAGGTTGCAGATATTTCTGTTGACTTTAGACTTTATAAAACCTTTCCACCTACAACACTCACATTTCTGAACAAGCATGACCTCAAATTTCCTCTTTAAACTATTATCATATTATGAAAGGCATTGAGTAAGTTTGACTAATGGAGGTTTCTGATAATGAAGTCATTCTCACTAATTAACGGAGGCCATGATCCTGTTTTGGGTAGCAGAGGGTGCCTAGCTAATCCTAGCTACGCTCTTATTTATGCATGCACCAAATTATCGCTGCCGCTGCGGGATTTAGTTCGTTACGCGTTCTTTGTAAACCGAACCTTTCTGCAGTTCTTGGAGTGTAAAGACAAAAGCAACGCTTAACCGTAGGCCAAATTTTCTGCTGGTATACATGGGAAAAACTCCGGCCAAGGCAATTCTTGTATTTGTTGTAACGAGCTGCACATTTATTTTCTGTTACCAAGCGCAGAATGGAAAACGCACTGGGAGGTTTCCCATAACAAAAGCACTAAAATAATAAGCACCGCACAGAGGATTAAACCATTTCTAGTAACTTAAGGCAAACTGACCCTTTGGTAGCTTTTGTCCAGCAGAGAAGGAGAATGAAAGGAGCCGAGTGCCAGGGTATTTCTGCTATTCAGTGCCAGCTCCCGAGTGCTAACGGCTGTAAGCAGACTTGTGGTCAACCCCAGAGTTTCCATTGAACAGGCATCCATGTGCCACTTGTCCACAGCTAGGTGCTGAAACACTGGGTCTGCTTCCTAGAAACCGGGCCGGAATAATCATGCGGGATGTTAATTAGCTGGGTATCATTAGAGCAGCCGCACCTTCCCCAGCTGCAGATGCAGGGCCCCTTCCTTCTCTCACTTAGGGCCATGGAAACATTGGGCTTTGGCATCAGCAAGAACAAAACTGCCCCTGGGCTGATTGCAGGGTATCTGGCACGAGCAATGTTATTCGTATGGTGGATAAAATTGTGAACCGATGCGGGGGGGGGGAGAGAAATAGGACCGGGGGGGACCGGTGGAGTTTGCATCTTGTGTCTCGACTCCAAACACAGCACTTAAATAATGTCTAGCACTCACGTCTCTCAGCTGAGATGGCCATGATCCTGTCCACAAACAGTATAATGGAAAGGGATATGACCACTTTTGAGACTGCTTTACCCTCCCCGGTCTCCCAAGACAGCAATGCTCCCTAGAGATACTGCAGTGGCCTAGGCTCAGGTACCAGACACAAAGCACAAGGTGCTGAGCATCCTCCCATCGCTGGACCCCTGCTATGAAAATCATGATCGGGAGAGGCAAGGGCGAGGCCATCTACCCTGATTCAAGTGCAGCAGAGACCTTTTCCATAAAGCTTTCCCCCAAGATCAGCACTCTCGGGAATACACCACGCAGACGCACATGGCCCGTCATGCACAGTCTTGCTCCTCGGCCAGGCCAGGAGGAAACAAACACCGTCTGTTTGGAGCGCTCTGATTTTGTGCGGGGCGCAGATAGGGGATGCTTTGAAGCCCATGAAAGATAGATGGATTAGATTAGATTAAACTGACTTTTATCAGGGACCTTGACTAATTTCACTAATATTAGGTATATAGGAATTTATCTGGGGGGCTGTAGAAGGATTACATGTAGGCGCACACATAAAATGCAACTCCCACTGAGGTAAAAAAAAAAAAATCTGAACCATTCCTCCCAGTCCCCACCTCCCCCATTCATTAAGAAAATCTCACCTCACTGCAATCCCAACCAGAAAAAAGCCCTAATTAAATGTGTCCTATGTGGTGAACCCTGCAGGGCACCATATGATGAATGAAAACAAACTGTCTTGCTTGTGAGAAACTTGAAATAACCACCTTGTGATTTACATTGGTGTAAATCAGGAGTAAGGGCATTGGAGGAGTTGTCCAGGTGTGGAATTGGGAACAGAACTATTTTGTCTGGGATGCCTTGACCTGTTATCCATATAATACAATACATGAATATGTAGGCGTGTAGGTATGTATGTCTGTATAGAGATATATATATACACACATACCGGCTTATATGCACTGGACTATATTGGTTACACACGCGCACTCTTCCACTGTGCGGTGTGACACGGTTATTTCACTCTCAATAGAAATGCCATGATAATATTTAATGACGACAGATTAACCCCCTTCAGCAGCCTCCTATTGCTGTGCAGTAGCTGGGACTATTCCTGTAGAGTCCCAATAGACTGCTCAAAAGCAGGTTTTCCGACCACCTTTTATTGCGAGAGACTTTGGCTTGGAAAACAGCATCTACGCTTCTCGGGTCAGGTTCGTCTCTCGGCTGCCCTGCAGTAAATTCAGAATAAGTTCAGCCGAGTGAATAGCACGACGGCAGGTTTACACCAGGGTGCTACAGGCAGGGTTCATTTGCTCCCGTGGCTCCTTCCCCATTTGATGAGCTCATCCTCTATGCGTGGAGCTTCATTAATTACCACGGCACCAAACCGCCATCTGAGAGGCGGACGCCTGACTCGAGCTAGGGGCAAGCTGCATGGGAGGCCGTGCCTGCCACCCGGCTCCGCAACGGCAGAATAGCAAGGATCTTGCCCCTCTGCCCAGTGCAGACTCGCTCTCCCCCTTCCTCAGCTCCGGGAGCAGCGGTGTTGTGGGGAGACCACTCCCCGTCCCTTCCACTCCCCGCTACCAGATCAGCGAGGTTCGGCTCTCTGCCTAGCGGCGCGGGTCCTCGGAGGGCCAAGGTTTGCGACAAGCAGCTCCCTCCCGTCCTCTCCATCAGCAGGAGGGCCAGCGCAGCCCCGTGCACGCACATCGCTTAGGGAAGCCCCAGAAACCGGCTCTGAGGAGGGGCTGCTGATTCATCCTCCCTGCTCCTGACAGCCTAGAAGCACTCCACTCTCAGTCCTTATTAATGAAGGACCTTATTAAGCTATCTGAATAGATAAAGTCGCAGAGGCTCGGCTAGGTTTTTATTCCAGAAAAATGAGGGCAGGAAGTGTCATAATGAAGAAACACTGTCATCTTTACACAGTGACTTTGGATGAGGTAGACACTGATTATTGTTTTAATGGAGAGACGGTAGAAAGCCAAGGAAAGCAAGGGCCTGGGAACCGGCACCCTGCGTCGCAAGGCCTCGCAGTGGTGTGGTCCTAGATGGTGGGGAAGGAAAAGACCCTTTGCCGCCTGCTTCATCTCCCTTTCTCTGCAGGGTGGTCCCTTGACATCCATTTTTAGTGACTCGTCCAAACTAATTGTGAGCGTCTGGGATGGGGCTTGTACCGCATCCCTGGGGAGGCTCCACCGGGCTAACAGCTCTTGCTGTCAGGCTGCTCCTCCGCACAGTCACCCGCAGTCCCCCCCTTCCCTCTTTTCACCTATTGCTCTCTTGGCCCCATGGTTGTATAGCTCAGCGCCTGCAAGGAGTCCGTGTCCTCTGGCCATTGTGCACCGCAGCCTCTTCTGCGTCTCTGGGGAGGAGAATCGGGGAGGAGCACGAGCAGATGCAGTTTCAAACCCGCTAAGCGCTGCTCTCTGCGGAACTGAGGCAGGGGCTGCTTTCGGCGAAGGGCTTCAGGGGGAAACCTCTCCTCTTCACAGCTCCTGCAGAACCACCCTCCCGCGTGGGGAAGCCAGGGGAGAGGCGGACATGGCCTGAGTATAGCAACAGTCTCGGCGCTCCGTGCACGAGTCCCCTTTTACTAGTGCTGGACACAGCGATTGCAGCGACTCGGGGACTGCGAGTGGGCCCACCCAGACACGATGCTTAGCTCTTCCCTGATATGGTGGAAAGCTGCTCTAGGAGGGCCTGGGGATGGCTACAGCCATAGGAGGCTGTGCTAGACCCAGATTTGCCGCTGGATGCCCTTGCACTTCTCTTTAAGGGAATTCCTGCCCTTGCTTTGTTAGAGGCAGCCTGCCTTAAACATGCTGCTACCATTACCCCCACAAGTAGATTATTGCAATGCTTTGTTGGCTCCCTTTTCTATCCCCGCTGTGGCCAGGACCAGGCTGCGGGGGGCACATGGTGCATTCTAACTACAGCCTAGACTATCCGGCAGCATATAACTCTTTCCCCAGCCTGTCCCCGTTGGCCTCTGCACCATAATGGGATTGAGTTTAATGCTTCGCTTCTGAGTTTACAAGACTTCTAATGGCTTTGCACCTTCATATTTGACTGAGCTAATCACTCTGTAGAGCTCTGACCATCCCCTTCAGTCCACAGATGCAGGATTACTGCAGATGCCCAGGCATGAATGAGAAGAGCCTGGAGAACAAGCATGCAGTGACTGAGGCTTTTGTTGCAAAGAGCTCCCGGACAGCTTGTGCCCATTGCAGCGCGTGCGCTTGGGTCAAAGCCTTTCCGAGTCAGGCGTGCCAGGTCCGGTCTCCTTTCACGAGTGCTGAGCCCCCGCAGCTCCCGCAGGCTTCCTTTGCACTTGCAGGTGCTCAGCGCTTCTGAGAATTAGGGCGATATGTTTTGGCTGGATGGTTTGGTTAGGATGCCCGTAAAACACCTTATGAGAAGCGCCCTGTCACACCAACTTTCTGGTGGGGCTTTTGGGCACGGACAGCCTCGGGGAGCCGATGATCCCAGACCACGCAAGTCACACAGTTAAGGCCCAGAGAGGCATCGAAAATCTTCCCTTCTTGAGTCCACCTTCAGTTCCCAGGACTACTACTCACTGGTGGGCTAACCCGACCCCTACCCCAGCACTTCCCTTTCATAATACACGAGGGGAGGGAGGAGATTCGTGCCTTACATTCATTTACCACCTTGCAAATCCCTGCGCTCAGGGCAGGGCAGCTGCACGCCCGCTGGCCAGCACACCCTGCCAGTGCACTGCAACGCTCCTCGTGACTAAACACGTTATGTGTGACTATGAAATCAATGCTAGAATAAATCATGCCAGCTGCCTCCATTCCTGCTATGGAAAACTGCCGAGCTGCCTGGCCAAGTAGAGCAGGGAGAGAAAGGGCTAGAAAATAAGGGCTAGAGGTAAGGTGCAGAAAACCATTAAGATTTGTTTTTTGCTTAGCTGGGGCTCTTCTCATCTGGCTGGAGATATCTGCTTCAGCAGTCACTAAAGCCCAGTGGGGCTGTCCCACAAGTTGGACATACTTACCGAAAAACCTTACTATGGACCCCAGGGTGAAGGAGCCCCTCTCAAAAGGGGTGAGACAGTCCCTAGGCTGCCACCGTCTAGCAGTCGCCTTTGCACAGAGGTGATGGTTTAAATATCTCTGGTGAGAGTAGATGGCTTCTTCTTTGCTACGTCCTAGCTGAGTAACAAAACGCTATACATCACAGTGCCCATTTCCACAGGGGAGCGTGACGGTCCCTTTGCAGGGAAAGGGCCAGATGCCTGCTCTGTCATCGCATTGCAGGGGGGAGGCAGTTCTGTATTGTCCACAGGGCACTTAGCACACCGGATCCCAGCGCTGACTGGGGACTCCGGATGCTCCTGCCGGACAGGTGTTTAACGCAGGACGATAATGCACGGACAGAGCTGCACGCCAGCAACGTCCCCCATCTAAGTGGAATATCTTGCCTGTTCTTTACTTCAGAAAGCGAGCCACCCTCCTCTTTGGTCTCGGGAATCATCGACTACAACATGCCGCTCACCTCCACGTACTTGAAGCAGATGAAGCTGCGGGTCATGAATTCACAAGAGCAGGTGAGTTGCCCTCCTGTCCCTCAACAGCAGTAGTGGTTGGGCAGAGCTGCAAGGCAAGGGGGAGGAGGGTGGTTGATGCCTGGCATCTCCGGGTAGCGATGGCCAGATTTTCAAAGGACGCTTTCCTACACGTCTAGACACGGGCAGGGCAGGATCTGCGCAAGTGTGGTGCACGTTGCCGTGTGCAGGACGGGAGGAGGCAGCATTTTACATTTGGAAATGCATGTGGGACTTCTGCAGAAGGGACTCAGAGGAGAATAGGAGTGTATCCACTGCCATTATTGTTTGTGAGTGTCTGCATGTGCTTTAGGCAGATGGTCGTTTTAAGTGTAATTATTGCGAAGATGTACACGGTGGAGAGGGATGCATTGCTCTGCAGTCTTGCAAACTGCCTGAGGGCTTTAGCAAGTGGGGAGTCAACCCCAGGCTTTGCTTCTCTTGCTCAGGTGTTCTTTGCTCGTGAGCTGTTTGGCCTCTTGCTGGAGGTCAGCTCCAGTTGCTTCCTTCTTGAATCAGGCTGGGAGAAGGCTTAGCTGTTTGGTGACAATATCGTGCCTCTGGATTTTGATCCGGGAATGGAGAGGAAAGATTCCCACATGATTATACCCAGGCCACAGAATTTCCCAAGGTTTCTGCAGCTGTAGGATTTGCTACGGAAACCTCAGTGCACCATGGAAACGGACTATAAAAAGAAAAATACACTTTACTTGCTCCCCACAAAGCTGCAACGCGGCACTTTAGAAACCCGGTGTCAGTCCAGCAAACACCGAGAGCTGAGACGGATTGCCGTACCCTATTCCAGCCTCCTTGCTCGTGCACGATGCCTTTCCACCCCCCTCATATATGATGCCCTTTCCACCCCCTGCTCATACATGATGCCCCTTCTACCCCCTGCTCATACATGATGCCCGGCAGCAGGAGCAGGTGCACACATGCTTTAGGGGGTAGGAGGCATCATGAACTGTTGGTTTGAGTTGTGACCTTGCTCCACATGGACAGCTGTTATCTGATGATGGACTAAGCGATGCTGGTTGGAGAATGCTGTGCAGAAGGGTAAAGGGCCAAACCTTGCTTTTCGTGCAGGGAAAGAAGAGACAGATGAGGAACCTTTTTGTTGCTTTTAGTAAATGACCTTTCCCTAGGAGGCTGCATGATGTCTTAATGGCTGGACATTTGCATCATTTTTCCCTTTTGCCTGTTCTGGACACTGAGCAGCATTTAAAAGCTTGTCTCCAGAGCAGATCTAGATTGGGGAGTGCAACGGGGGGAGCTCCCTGTCTTCCTCAACCTAGAATCCATTTTCTCAGATATCAGGAGAAAATCAGATTGTAAAATGGATCCATTCATTCCAGGGGAGCAGATGGCTGGAGGGACTGGTAACGCAACAGTGCTGGGAACTGCTTCATAACCATCCTTGGTCAAGAGGAACAAGCCCTCGCTGGCTGTTTGTCGGCTTATCCGTAGCGGGTTTGGTGGGTCTCAGTCCAAATTGTGAGCAGGCAGATGTTTGCCTCAAAGAGACGGCCACCGTAATTGGCACCAGCTGGCGTTTGCTCCAGCGAGGCTGGGGACTGAGGGAGCCAGGAGGACTGAGCAGTTTTTGTGCCGTCCCTGCTCTGTGGGCAAAGAGAAGCTTTTGTTCTCTTCAGCAGAAACAAATCCGGTTTGGGGAGGAGAAAGGAGGCCAGCAGGAACAAGTTGGCTGCTGCTGGGTGAGATCAATACATTGACCTTTCCCTGTGCCACCAGCTCAGGTGGAGAAGGTGCTGAGAGACACTTGCTAAAGGGCAAGAAAATAAATTAGTGTGCTGAAACCAAGGAAGGCTCTTGGATGCCATCTTCCATTGCCCTGACTCCAGGGCTCAGGCTTGTCGTCAGGGTAGCATGGTGCTGTAAGGAAGCCATTAAAAGGATTGTTTTGGTAGACAGAAAAAGCCCCCGACTCACATTGGAGGGAGGTTAGTATGAACAGCCTTGAAGGTATAGGCAGGTAGAAAAGAGTCTGACAAAGTTACTAGGTCGTAGTTAGGAAAATCCAAGTTGCAACCCCCGACAAAAAAACACAACTAAAAACCAACAGCAGCAGAACAGGTGTAAGAAAGAGAGCATTGCATCGCCTCCTGGGCACTTCTGTATCAGCTTTTATCTGAAGAGCCTCCCGCACTACACAAACAAACATTAATGCCTACATGCATTATGATGGTGGTGTATTACCCCTCTTCTCTTGATGGGCCAAGGGACGCCTGGAGAAGCCGAGGGCCTGATTTCCAGAACTGCTGAGTGCCTCTGCCTCCATTCGCAGGGCACGCTGCCCTTCGCTATTGCCAGTCTGATCCTAAGTGGAAGACACTTGGATAGTCCAGCACTGGGCAGCATTACAAACCCCCACGACAGACAGACTGGGAGCTGATGTCTGCAGGGGCTGTCGATGCTCGGCCAAGATCACTTACGAAGTCAGTGAGAGCCCAGGATCTTGACTCCCGGTCCCCTGCTAAGAAAGCTACTCTAAGTGATTCCTTAACCAGTAGAAACACAGGTCCGCTTGATTGAACCAGGGTCCCTACCAGCAAGGAGTCCTCAGCAGGCCCATTTGCAATCATGGAAAATGTACAGGAGCCTTTTTAAAGGAGACACCAGGTCAGATTCTGTCCTCGTTTGCACTTATGCAATCCCTCTGAAGCCAGGCCAGGTATTAGTCCAGTGTAAATAAGATGTGCTATACTTGGAAATGTGCTACAGCCTACCCTTCTGAATGTTTGGGGCTAAGATGACCTGGATGTTACTCTGCTTTAGCTGCAATGCATCTGGCCCGGCTGGATCAAGAGCAGGTATTAAAGGAAGCAAAGAGGAAGCCAGGTGTCGATGCAATGCAGCATCCCCTTTTGCCTGACCTCATTCTGGTGGCACAGAGACGGAGAAGAGAGTGGGGTTGGGGGGTGCTTGGACCTTATGAAGCAGACACTGCATCTTGGTTTTCCATAAAGTTGCATATTATTTATCGGAAGCTGCATATTGTTTCATCTTTTCTGGACATGGGATCAGGCAGACGACGATAGAAGAGGATCATTTTGCTCAGGAGGAACAGAATGGAAAAAGAGTCAGAGGAGTAACTGGTTAAAATGGATTCACCTCCCTGGGTCACTCTTGCCTAGGATTGAACCAAATATTTGTATTGGATGCTTTGGTATACATAGCCAATCCACACCATTTTTTGGTGTTTGCAGGTTGTGATCCTACAGCTGCCCTTTTCTACCTGATGCTAGGCTGGCTAATTTAAGACATTTCTGTGACTTAAAACTTCACATTTCATGTCTACGAGAAGTCACGGTGAGTCACGTGCACGTAGCAGACTCACTCTTTCCTCCAAAAGGATGCTCTTTATTTCACTGGCTCTAAAGGCATTTCTTTCAACAACTTGGAGGGTTTGATCAGGCTGTACAGATTCAGGGCCCAATGTTTCGCAGTGCTGAGCATCTGCAACTCCAGATTTTGCTCCTGTGTGTTTCGTGTACACAGAGAAAGTTGCACGGGGCGCGCGGCTATTCTGAGACTCTGTGCTGGGTGAAGCATATGATGTTATTCTTTGTCTATAGATGGTCTACAGCACAGTCCCCACAACACAGCTCTTTCTAAACAGATGGGCTCTAGCATGCAGGGTGCTGTGTGTCCCCAACATTTATCACACAACAATTGCAAGGCATTGAGCCCTTGCAAGATCGGGCACTCAGTGTTTTCCCGGCTCAGAGGAAGGGGTCACACTTTACTGAGTTCACTTTGGTCCCTCTTGGATCTTTTGCTCCTGGGGGTGGAAAAAAACCTGATCTCACACTGATGGCCTTGGTCACACTCTTGCCGCTCAGTCTGCAAGTTGGCTGTTTCTTTTTCCTTTTGCTTCACCAAATTCACATCAACTTGGAAAGCAGATACAGTGATGGCTGTCCCAAGCTGCTCCATAGCTGAGTTATGTATCATCAGCTCTACCTTCACCAGTGCGTGTCGCCTGGGTTAAAGCTGCTCTCTCCACGATGCTATATTTTATCCCCCCCACAGTTTATCGGGTATATCATCCTGTAAACTCTTCCTCTTTTTGCTGACTTTTCTTGGATATGCGGGTGTGCGGCTCCCTAAGCCTTTCCAAGCTGCAGCAATCGAGGGAAGGCATTATTTGGTGTCAGGAGAATTTGTCTTTCAGTCCGTTGCTGATACTCGAGCACGGTTCTTGTGAGCACAACAGCAACGATCAGAGCCGCTTGTCCAGATTCCTGCGGGAAGGAAACTTTACAGAGTCCCAAAGGCAATAGGCTGGGGAAGGGCCAGGGTGCCATCCCACGGAAGCACGAAGGAACTTTCTGTCTTACTCAAGGCATCCAGGTCCCAAGGAGTTGTGGCTGTACCCGAGACTGCCAGCATGTCCTGTCCTTGGCGAAGGAAAACTAAATGCAAGCAGAAGGCTGTTCCAGTTCCTATTATAACGCTTTGCATTCTCTGAATCCAAACCTATTCAGTGCAGGTGCTGATAAGAGAAGAGCCCCCCCAAAAGCGACTAAAAGACTGGAACCCCAGTGAAAGAAAGACCCAGTGAGCTCAATCTGTTCGTCTTAGCAAAGAGGAGGTGAAGAGGTGGCTTGACCACAGTCGGAGAGCCTCCATGGGGAGCAGAAATCTGATCTGAGATCTCCGGCCCCATAGACGGAGGAGTAACCAGCTCCAAAGGCCGGAAGCTGAAGCTAGCCCATTTCAAACAGGAAATACGGCAGAAACTTTTAACAATGAGGTTAATCAACCACTGTTTTCCCTGAACGGATCTGCTCTACATGAAACAGGAATTAAGTTTAGGAAGCCCTACGGCCTGTTTTACCTAGAGGATGAGACCATGGCGGCTCCTCTGGCCTTCTAATCCTTCAGTCTGTGGAGGAACAGGTCACCTTAACACCACATCGTATTGGTGGAGTAGCTATCGAGGGATGTATCCGCAACTGGCCAGACGTGCTCAGGTCTTGGTAGCCCCTTGCAGAAACACACCTCCGCTGTCCCACGGCTGAGCTTTGTCTCCACGTTACAGCCTGCCCCACATTACAGCTCTCCCTCGCTGAAACGCCGGCCGTCTCTGCAGGGATCCTCCAACCAGTCTCTTGTTAATGGTCTTTTGGAGGAGCCAGGAACCAACAGAGCTGCAAACCGTTTCCGAAACTTTGTTGGCTAGTCGGAATCAGTCGGATGCTTTACGGGAATTTCCACTTGGGCTGATCCGGTGACTAGGCCAAGAGTCCTGGACAACACAGATGGGCGATGGCCTCAGGAGACAGCTTCATGGTAGCTTCAGCTTCAAGGGGCCGGTGACCAGAAGACAAACTTGCTGATGGGCACGTGGGAAGTACCCGTGGGAAACCCTTCCAGCTGCCCCGAGTTTCGGGGTCTGGCCTTCCAGCTAGGACCCAGGAGACCCTTCTCAGCTCTCCCCACTATCTACCCCAAAGCTGCCTAGAAGAGACCTGGAAATGTGACCTGTCCAGCACCTTGCCCTGCCCTTGCAGTTGTGTGCAATAAATAATAATAAAGGTGGCCTCCAATCCCCGCACCAAGCGTCTCCCTCTCCCATTTTTCGCCTTTTTCTATCATACCCTAGAGCTATCAGGTTAGCTCTGTTTTCTGGAGGGTTTTGGCAGGATTTGGAGAAGATGGAACGAGAAACAAATGCAGGCGGAGGGTGCCGCTCTCCCCCATTTCCCGACTGAGGCAGAGGGGGTGTGAAGCTGTAGCTCCGAAGACTGCAAAAGCCCTCCAAGAAAGAAGAGGAACCCAGACAGGTTTCTAATACAGAAACAAGCTGACGCTCCAGCCACGCTTTGAGCCTGCCTTTATACATCACAAAAGCAAGTTTAAAAATAATGATTCCTTGCTTTCTAGTTGAGTTTTAAAGCGAGGTCACCTTATTGCCATGCAATTTACTAACATTTGGTGGGACTAATAGAAATAAATTAAATAACTGACTTGTATTCTCTTTGGTTTCTGCCAAGAACAATTAATTGTGTCCAGCAACATCGAGAAGAACTTATTTCACTCGGGGTAACAGATCTACGTAACTAATAAATGAATGTATGCCAAGACAGCCTTTTAACTTCATTATCTAGGAAAAATTGTGTGTGCGGTGTCTATAATTTACTAGTGCTGCTAGAGTCACCAGTGTAAGAACAGCCGCATGTCCAAAAGGAAGTGCACACAGCCTGGACGAATTAGAGAGATGCTTTATCTCTGCTTAGGGACGCAGAAGACAGGAAGGTCAGGATCTTCTACCTGGTCCTTCATAAGCGAAGAGAAGAGGCCTCTGCAGAGTGCACGATGCTTGCAGGCAGCACCTCGCCAACTCGTCAGAGGACAGCGGGTCCAATTCAGTTCTCACCCAGAGAAAACCCGCAGTGCCTCCTTGAAAGCAAACACACCTCCTTGGCATAACTGACAGCAAAATTACAACCTGTGCCACGTCGTCTGCAACATGCAGAGATCCTTGTCTCACAGCGGCCGGTCCGTGCAGGTGTGAGAGGAGACTCGAGGCCCTGACAGTCTGCACAGTGTGCAGAAGTCGCTTGAATTTCTGGATACCCACAGGGGCATTCAGATGTCTTCTGAAACCTTGACCCCCTTCAACTCAAGAGCAGCAAGGAAATATTCTGGGTTTGTCCCAGGTGCCCCTTCCACCTTGTCTCCCATGGATGGATGGGAGCAGTTTTAAAACGATTAGCTAGTCCAGCTTTCCAGGCAGGCTTTCGCACCTGGTTTTATTCCAGCTCAGTCCTGGACGCATTTTTCCCATGCTCATACTATGTCATTTGACGCAACGTCCACTGAGGCCTCCTGCATTGCACCACAGTGGAAGACTCTCGAGTCCTTAGAAAGAGCAGGACTCTGCGGTGAGATGCCAGACGGCCGCCCTCCGATCTGGAGATGCTGCTGTCACCTTGGCAGACCCAATCCCGTCTGGGTCTCGGGCTCTAAACGATGCTGAGCCTTTCCAAAGTTTGCTTCAGTGACTGATGACAAGAGGTCGCGTAATCAGCAAATGGCAGGAGCTGCTGCCGGATCTGAAATAGCACGAGCGTGCTACTGGTTGCTAAGGCTTTGCTATGCTAACGGGCACTATTTTAAGCAATGGAGAGGGGCCTCGGCCTGCATTCCTTACACACCCCAAGCTCCCGGGGACTACGCTGCATGTCAGGGCTGGGCGAGGAGCGTGGCGTGACTGGTGACACCAGAACACATTTTCACGAGACCCCAAGGCGTGATCCTGGAAGGGGATGAGCACTTTCCAATCCCGCGGCAGTCAGCGAGAGCTGAGGACGCCCCTCCAATGGGGTGGGAAGGATCCCTGTGACCAGCGAGGTTTGCATGCAGCATTAAGTCCATCCTGGGAGAGGCTCTTGGGCCAGCTGATGCACTAAGGCGAACAGAGACGGAGCAAAGCAGGCGGCAGAGGCAGGGCTTGGGAAAGGAGGGCACCAGCTGTTAAACTGCCCACCCCAGGCGCAGAGCAGACGCTAGGAGCAGGGGAAGAGTCTAGCTGGCAAAAACCCTACAGCAGGTTTCTAACATCTTGGGCAGCCCTGGCAGCGCTGCCAGGCCAGGATCACCCCTCCACTGCCTGCTAGGGTCCATCTGCAAGGCCTGTGGTTCAAAGCCGACTTCCCTCGCCAGTGAGGGTCGTCTAGGTGGCCCCAGCTCTTTGGGCAGCTCCCCAAAGCAACTCAGGCTTCCAGCACTGGCAGCTGCAGCTGAGGATTAAGGGTGTGCGGGCTTAACTGGCGAGGGACCTGGAGCTGGGACAACAAAGGGAGTTATATTTGGCAAAGCTGGCCAGGGAGACAGGCCCAGCATCTGCCTACGCTCTGCATGGCTCCTCCCCGGACCTTTATTCCCTCGCTGTGACAAGCAGGGCATGGTCTCCGTCATTTAATAGATAGATGTATGCCAGAGGAGCACAGCCCCCTTTGCTTTGTAGACTAGACGCAGGTAGATAGCACTTCCAGGAATAAGAGAGAGGTTGCACTGCAGAGAGGGGTGTCGGGGGGCTGGTAAACACTGTGAAAGAGCAGAAAGGGAGTGTTAAATTGCTGTGTCAACAGGCAGTGGAATCAGGAAAAGGTGCGTGCCACCGCAGATTAGCTCTTCTAGCTCCACCAGGGACTGGCTCACAGGTGTGCCCTTTCACTGAAATAATAAAAGCGGTGAATTAAAATGAGGCCAGGATGTCAGGGCAGCGGTGTGCGTCGGCATTCCTGCTCTGGAGCAGAAGTAGCTGAAGCAGGCTCCGTTCAAGTCCGGAAGTGGCTACAGGCAGACTGGCACTGAAAGGACTGAACTGGCTTTAGAAAAACCTGTTTACATGAGATTAGTGGGAATGCGTGTGTAGATGTGCTCCACATATCACCTTGAAATCTTCACCTTTGTAAACATGTGGCAGTGCATGGTATTTAGTGATAAAATACTTCTCAATTTAAGAATGGCATTAATTTATTGTATAGTTACCCCCCCTCCCCCCCAATTTTTCTGAATTATTTTGTGTAAACCACACGAGGTAAGTTCATTGTCACGGTTTTGATTGCCAGCCGGGCCTTGGTATTTTTGGCAAAGCTTTGATAGTGCAATGCTCAGGCTTGTATTTTTGCAATTTTAAATGCATTTCGGCTAGAAACATAAGGTGCAAAGAACCAGTGCTTTTGAAGAGTTGGCTTCTGTTGGTGAGACGTGTCTGGCTGTGTTTGCAGAATATAATTTCTTCAATTTTCTCTCTGGTTTGTTCTCGTCTCCTATTTTGGGGTCTGAAAGTCATTGTGCATTGTCTGATTCTGTAAATGCATTTCTTCTCCTCATACTCTCAGAGCTTAAGTTTAATCTGCAAAGCGGGATACGTCTGGGCGTTTTGTACCACTTCTGATCTGGAACTGTACACACCCTGGCCAGACAGTCACATGCCTCGCTCTACCTCACATAACTTTGTGGATCTGGGTAAATTATACTGGGGCAGGAAGAGATAGACTTCTGGCCATCCTGGGGCATCTCACATGGTAGGCAGCTATTACTGCACATTAGCAAATGCGTAGCATGAAATGGATGTGGATAGACGGAAGTTAGATCAGTATAATCAGCATTTTAGTGCTGGTTCTTTCCTGGGCAATACTCCATCAGAAAAGGCCACGTTATGCGGGCTTAGGGCTTTATCTGGCCGTTGCTTCGGGTTTTTTGGTTTTTTTTAACACACCTTTGCAACACAAGTTACACCAACATAAACTTCCATCTGTCCAGGCCCAAACACTGAGCCGTGCGTGCACTCTCCAGTCAGCCCGTTCAGTTTACCCGCACCTGTCATCTGTAACCGTCTGAGCGTTTTATAGGGATCTCCAGTTTGGGCGACCTATACCGGAGGTCTTACTCAATCAGTAGTTAAACATGATTAGAGTTTCTAAAAATTACAGCTGATAACTTTCAAACACAAAAGGTTTTACACCCAACATGAGGTAACTCTATTTCAGACCTCATTATGACGGATAAGATGAATTAATCATTAGGCTGGAAGTTGGTGGTTGGCTGGGGACCAGTGATCATGACCTGATTACATTTGATATGTGCAAACAGAAGACAATTCCAACCAGTAATATATAGACTTAGTGCTTCAAAAAAAGTTTAATTTCCCAATGCTGAGAAAAAATATGAGAGAAATTGACTGGGAAGAAAAATTTAGACAGAAAAAACATGAATGAGAATAGAGAGTTCCTGAAGAAAAATGTATTGGATTCTGACATCAAGGAAGATGACAGTTTTGGCTGAAAGCCTGTCCAGCCTCAATGCCAGAGTAAAGGCAGCAATTAAAAATAAAGAAGTCACACACAGAGGGGAATGGAAAAAAGGGGAACTACACAGTGATCAGTGCAAGTCAGGAACAATAATGTGTAGAATATTGAAAAGGGAAGCTAAAGACACCAGGGGAAAAAAAATCATGATCGCGCAGGCTAAAAACAGTTGAAGGGATGTTCTAGAAACAAGAGAAATCCCAACCGTGGCAAAGACCCTGGCCGAGATGGAGATATGGTTGTAAAGGTCTAAATAGGAATGCAGGAAAGGCGGAGAAATATCTCTGTACTGTGTTTGCAAGGTGGCAGGATGATGAGCTTGCAGCACAGAAAGATGGGAAAGCACGTGCCGGTCTGTGAATAAGCAGAGAGGATTGCTTCATCAACTGTGCCCCTTCAGACACAGCGGGTGCGCCTACATGAGACGCTTACTGCGCATTAGCCTAATAACACCGCACGGTAGCATGGCGGTTAAAAGCCGTGCTAAAAGCCCACTGCGCGGTGTTATTAGGCTAATGCGCAGTGAGTGTCACTCCAGCACTACTGCGCAGTAACTCTAGACACTACACGTGTAGTTAGTACTTTATTAAGCAAGCACTAAATTAAATGCACGGTATCGAGGGTGCACTAATGAATGCCCAGCGTGTTTTAGTACAGGCACAAAGGCAAAGCTATGCATCGAGGAACAAGGGGAGCAGGCCGCACCTAGACCGAGGCAGCGTGCTGCAAAGGGTTGCGGGGCCATAATGCACAAGCAGCTCAACCTGAGCTCCTGATATGATGCTGCAGTAAAGAGGGCAATCCGCAGACATACAAGCAGGAACGGGGAGGAGCAGGAGAAGAGGAGAGAGGTGATTTAAGTCTCATCTGGGTCTAATCTCCCTTCTGACTTCCGGCATCTTCAGATGGTTTGTCTGAATGAGTGCGACTAAGTTTGTTAGTGGAATTAGCCCCAACGATGAGGACAGTGACACCTGGAAAACGTCTCAGAGCTTTGCCCGCGTGTTGTGTAGCACTTTCCAAATATTTCCCCCCAAGTCCACTGGTCGTGACAGCAGCTTTGTGACCTAGCAGGGTTTGCGCAGCAGCCTTGTCCAGGTATGCACCAAACAACTTCATGCCAAACCTTGAGCTACATAGGCCCGATCCTGCCTCCAAAGCTCCCGCGCACGCCCTGATCCTTTGTGGTTACTGGTGGTCCCCTGGGTACCCTGTAAGAGTAGCGGTGCTCACCCCGGTGTTTTGGGAAGTGCCGCCCACCTCTCCACTCCTGCGCAGCTTTTCACTGAACACAATAGTCTTGCTATCCCGTCCCAAAGCGCTGGGATGTCAAGAGTATTCTTCCTCTCAGCTCTGGTGCTCCCCCTCAGGTCTGCCTGGCATGGGAAGCGCTTTCTGAGCGCAAGCTCCTTCTCGTTGCTGCCATTGTAGAAGCAGGGACCAGAGCTCGGCTTTTTGCCTCTGGCCTCTGACCGTGCGCACGTGTCTGCGGGCCCACGGAAGCAGGCTCGAGCCCAGTACAGATACACAGACCGTGCACTTGAGCTACGGTACGTGCACGTACACGACGAGCGTGCGGCTGGGTGGGTGCGCTC
>NW_017728922.1:642387-643679 GCF_001723895.1 Crocodylus porosus | reverse complement strand
GAGCTATTCCTTCCGTGCCTCTCCAGGCCAGGGCCAGCAGTTTACATCCTGGACAAGGAGGTTGCATTTTCTCAGCGTTTCAGCTTTGACACGCTGACGCCGCAAGATCATCCTTCTCATTTGCAAAGAGACCAAATTACAACCGAGGGAATGAGCTGAAGTCCACGATACACCCCCTCAGCACAGAAAACACGGTCTGCAGTGCAGTTTCTTAGATCTCCTGTCCCTTTTTTCTTTCCTGGCTTCACTGAGGTCTGTTGTGCCAGTAAAGTTCAAATATCATGATGGCAACACGAATGCAGAACATCCTGCTGCTGCTGTGTGAGCTCTGGCTGCCCCACAGGACCTTTCCCCTCTTCCCTTGCCCCCGAGGCAGGAGTGCTTTGCATTTTTAAAGCTTGGTACTGGGGAGGGTTCACAGTGATGATGCGCAAGCTAATGCAGCGCGGTCCGGTGTTGTGTAGCCTACTTTTCCGGAGGCACAGGGACATCGAGTGACTTGCACAAGGTTGCCCAGGGAGTCGGTGACCCCTCTGGGATGAAAATCAAGCTCCTTCTAGCTCCCAGTCTTGTGCTGTTACTGCATTACAGAGGTGACACGAATCCGCAAGCCACCTAGTTAAGTGGAGCTGCTGTATAAAGGCTTGAGCTGTGCGGACGGGACTTTTGTTCGGGATGGCCCTGGTAGTTCTTGGGGAAGTCGGCCCTATAAGATGAGTCAAGTTTAGGAGGGCTGTTCTTACTAACGATGCACATGCAGCCCTGGCTCCGGGCTTTGCGGATGGTACTTCTTTGCAGAGAGTTTGAGCTCCCTCGCCCTGGTGAAATCAACAGCAAGTCTTTCCCCTTGACCCGGCGTCTGAGCTTTGAGAATCAGGTAGTAATGCCGGCAAAGACTCGCGGAAAGAGCGTGTAGTGGGCACGGCCACTTTTGCTTGAAACCTTTCTTTTACCATGGGATGGCCCCGTGGGCCACGCCTGGCGCTGCAAAGCCAGGGGGTGCCTGTGCGTTTGGGCAGGGGCCAGGAGCCGGGCGCGGAGGTGCGGGACGGCCCCGCTTGGGCACGGCGCGCGCGCGGGCCGACCCCTCCGGGCAGGGCAGCTCCGGAAGGCGGGCGCTGCTTCCCAGAGTCAGGATCAAGCGGGGTGCCCCCTCCAAGCAGGCAGTGGCGGGGGGGCGCCTCCCTCCCCGGGGGGCACGCGCACGCACTCGGCCTCGCGCGCGTGCGCCCGCGTGTGCGGGTGTGCGCGTGCATGCACCTGCGCGCGTGTCTCCCCGCGCGGGCGTGTGC
>NW_017728922.1:629000-641911 GCF_001723895.1 Crocodylus porosus | reverse complement strand
GAGGGCTCCTCGCTGCCTCGGCAGCGCTCGCCGGCCCCTGCCCCGAGCCCCCGGCCGCGCCGGGCTCGCAGTGATGGGCGGCCCGGCGGTGGCAGCCAACTTGTGGCCCTGCCTGGAGGGCTGCACCTTCACCGGGGGTCGAGCGAGCAAGAGCACGTGCGTGTGCGAGGGGAGCGAGGTAGAGCTCCAGCCCCACGCCCGCTCACGGCCCCTGCCTTCAGCACCTCTCCGGTGAACAGCAGGGGCACCGAAAGGTTTCCCCCGGCCTCCGGGGCGGGAACACCACCCCCTTCCAGGCACGCCTGGGTCCGGCAGCGGGAACTTGCTCCCGCTCTCCTCAGGGCTTTCCCCCCTCCAGCGAGAGAGAGGGGGAAATCATCCCAGGGCCTCCGGTTCCCTCCAGAGATCTTGGGAGCTGACCAGGACAGCTCATTTCCACCACCACCCCGAGCCCTCGCAGGGGCCAAGCCGCTTCTCGCCACGCGCCTCGCGTGATGGACATGGACAGGACCGAGTCCAAAGCTTGGGAGGGAAGGCATGCCTAGCACGCGGTCTGCATGCACAGCATAGCGGAGCCTCCTGCACGGGACCCCAGCTCCAGTTTGCACGGCTGGGCTTCCCGCCCCTTTGATTGCCACACTGTCCAGGCTCTGCTCAGAGGTGCTGTATCTTCCTCCGAGGAGCTCAGCTAGTTACGTTAGGACCGGACGCAGTCCAGGCCTGGTCCGTACCCCCTTGGCCTGCTCAGAAGGCCGGAGATGATGCTTACGGACGTGAAGATACCCGGCTGCTCAAGGTGCTCGGTAGAAGGTGATGTCCTTCGGGGCAGGGTCGCAGTAGCGTTTCCCCCACCCCAGGACGCCGACATACAGGTAGAGCAGCCGCAGGGAGAGGCCACCAAGTACCACAAGGCTGAAAAGGAAGCTGCGAGATGAGATACAGTCATGTGGCAACTGTGGTTTTCACCCAGAAAGACTGTTTGGTACATGCAGTGCCTGATATTTCCATTTGACATGCAACGCTCCTCTTCCCACAAGCTGCACTTCTGTATCCCAGAGAGCAGTCCAGGATGGCACGTGGCCGCAGGAAGAAGTGGGGAAACACCTGGAAAATGAAACCAGGTGGATGCCAAGGGAAAAATAAGCCACGCAGAAAGTCCCAGGACTGCGCCTGGAAGAGACGTGGTGATGGAGAGGGCGTAAATGACTTTGGAGGTGCTTGCAACCCAGCCCCGGAGAAACTGAGCCTCGCTGTAAGACAAGCAGGTTACCGATAGCGCTTGCATATATTTACAAGGGCTGGTTAGGAGAGTCGTCTTCCCTCGCTGCCCCGTGTCGGCGCGTGGGGCGAGCGGCTCCGAGGGACGACTGTTCACGAAGGGGCCCGGGACAGGGAGCCCCGCGCTCCAGGTCCTAGTCGTGCATCGCCCCCCAGTTTGCTTTGCGGCCTGCAGCGGTCAGTGCCTGCGCTCTCAAATAGGGCGCCTACTTTTCTAAGTTGGGGAAGGCTTAAACTGATGAAGAGTCAGGAAGCGCCCCGAGATCGCAATTAGAAGGGGGTGCAGAAGCAGAGTGCCAACATTACAAGTGCCAGTGGCTTTGCATGTGCTGAGGCAGGACCCATGTGCAAGGCAGCTGTGAATATTGGATGGGAGATAAGGAGAGCGGTGGGGATGATGTTGTTTGTCCAAGTCCCGCGTTGTGCCTGGGGCCCTCGCTATTATATTTGGGTGTGGCACTGTAGACGTGCCCGCCGGGCACTCGCTTCCCCTTTCAGAAGAGGAGCCGCAGGAAGAGCCCGTGAGCCCAAATGGTTCAATCCCTCCAACGCGCTGGGACTTTACTGCAGGGTGAGAGGATCTCTTCCGAGAGCTGGAAAGGGGAGGGCAGAGGGGGAGGAGGAGGGTTAGGTTGGGAGAGAGATTGTGCTGCCTGATTAGGGCAGCTGCTGTCGCTTTCATCTGTGTCATGAGTGGCATGGTACGGGTGAAGAGGAGGCAGAGCAGGAGACAGGCGGTGGTAATGGATGGTGCTCTATTTTCTAATGAAAGTTTCATTTGAAGTTTGTTTACAGGAAAGAAGAAATTAGCAGGGAGAATCCTCCCGAGAATCCGGAGAGGAAGAGAGCGAGCTGCAAGGCAGGAGGGAGTGGAGGGCTGGATCGGGTTTACCGTATTGCTCCGAACGGCTGGTGCTCATTAACAAAAAATAATAAAAACACCTCCCGAGTTGGTGGAGTTGCAGCCAGCGTCCTCAGTCTCCAGCTCTCTGGCTGGCAGGCAGAGCAGTGTTAAGAGGAGCTTTTCCACCAGACGCTTGGAGCTTGCTGGTACCTTGGGTCTGAGACCAGAACACGCGATGGGGTGAACGAGCCTTTTTACCCTGCGTCCAACAGGGAGAAAAGCTCTATAGCTCTTCTGCAAGCCCAAACGAAAGCGATTCCTGGGGTTGCAGCTGGGAAACCCGCGGCTGTAGGACGTCACTGGGTGGGCATCGTGTCGAGGGAATCTTTGCTGGCATAAGGAGGGCATTGCCAGGAGTCGCAAAGCTCAAGGCCTTATCGGCTTTGACAGGGCACGCCGAGGGGCAGGCTTGCATGGGAGGCAGTCGGCGCGCTAGCTCGTCACGAGAGGACAGTGCTAAGGGGCAGCTTGAATGACTAAAGCTATGAGCAGTATTGCCAGGCAGTGAGTGAAGACGCTCTCTTGCACATCCACCACTCCTCTGTTCCCACTGGGGAAAGGCTGGAAGAGCACCAGGGTATTGCTTGGAGCTTCCCTTGCACACGTGTGCAAGAACACTGTTGTGAAAAGGTCACGCTGCGCCGAGAGGGGTTTGCCTCGTCGGGTCCAGCTGTAGCACTGGTGAAGCATGTCCCCTTGCTGGACCGACATGCTTCGGGGGGAGGGTGTTGCTGCTTCCAGGATGTCCGCCCTTCCAGGATGTAGGCCTTCCAACGCAGACGGCCTCATTTGTCCAGGTCGGACCCAGAGCAGCAGCCCCGGGCCAAGAAAGGTGCACAAGGAAGCAGGGAGTGGCACCGGAGAGGCGGAGGAGGGCTGGGTCTGCAGGGCTCCATTGAACAGCTGGCGCTTTCTCCTGGCGGGTTATATTAGGGGCTGCTCAGCACGTGATGCGTCTTATTTGACTTGGGCCGTTTATTGCCGGATCAGTTTCTTGTCTGATATCCCAAAGCATGAATGCGCTCCGCCAGCAGCAGGCAGATCATACCGAAGGGATTATCTAGAACGTGCGCAGCCTTTCACAGTGCGGGTCCAGGTTCAGCCTCCCTGAACCCGGACCTGACTGTTGTCGGGCATCACTGCAAGCTGCACCCCAGCCTCCCGCGGACCTGGCAACAAGAGGGGGCGAGCTGTGGGCAGCAGGGACCTGGTGCTTGGTCTTTTAGGACAACTGCTGTGTTGGAGCATTTTAGGCACTGGAACAGCCCCCCCAGGAAATGCTTGCATTAGAATTAGGATGGGCAGTTAGCAAGCGGAGGAGACCTTTGTACCTGGAAGCACCAGAGAGAGCAGCTTGAAACAGGGCAGCAGATACTGCCCTGGGTCACAGCCAAGGAGGGTCGTCTGCCCTCTCTCCCTTGAGCATCTCCCGCAGGCCCCATGCACTTGTGAGCACAGGCACACTCGTGGCTGGGGTGCCTCAGCGTGAGTACGCTTGGTTGGAGGCTGCACGCCGCAGGTCTGTCACAAACATGCGTGCGCCTGTGGCCCTACAGGGTGGGCACACACGTGTGTTCAGGAGCAGCCCTGCGGCTGCCTGGCTGCATTTTACAAGCGCTGGAGCCGAGGCCGTACAGAAGCTGTAAATTCCAGGAAACTCCCTCTGAGGCACATCTCAGCTGGGAGGGGGGCGAGGGCAGGCCAAACCAAGTCATTCCTGCTCGGAGCGAGCACAGCAGATATGTCTGCAGGGACCAGGAAAGAAGAAAGTTCAAACCTGCTTTTAAAGAGGTTTGTTTGTTCTCCATAAAAAGTCAGCCAGAGGCCGGGAGACCAGGCAGCTTTACAAGGCGTAGGCGCCCGGTGGAGGGGCTCCTGCTTATTTACCTCCTGCAAGGAAAGGCAGTGGGGCCTGATTTCCACCCCCCGGACCCATAAATGCAAGGGGAACAGAGAGGTTATGAGCCAGGAAAGGTTGTTTTAAAGAAAAAGAAAGAAAAAAAAATATCAAGAAGGTGAGAGTGGTGGAAGCAGGAAAGCCACGCCGAGCATGGGCTGGTGCCGCCCTCCAGCCCACCGTGCTGGCTGTGGTCTCGCTCTGTGACTTGGAAGGAGGGGGAAGAGGAAAGGCAGATAAAGGAACCATTAAAAAGGGGATGTGTTAAGCAGGGAACACGTATCTGCACTTCCTTCGTAGCTGCCTGTTTGGAGGCTCGACGCAGGGAGGTCCCTCAGCCCCTCCTTTCATTCAGGATCTCAGTGCTGCCTTTATGATGATGATTTTGAAA
The DNA here is from genome assembly GCF_001723895.1 of Crocodylus porosus. Taxonomy (NCBI): domain Eukaryota; kingdom Metazoa; phylum Chordata; order Crocodylia; family Crocodylidae; genus Crocodylus; species Crocodylus porosus. Next base: position 637,441 of record NW_017728922.1, on the reverse strand, counting down.
TCCTGTGGCTGACCTTTCCGGCTCTGGAAGCTCTCCAAGGGCTGTGTCTTGAAGTACAGTAAAGGTTAGGAGGGAGAGGGAGAGAGGAGGGGGAAGAGAGAGAGAAAATGTCCTTTCAGCTGCAGGAGTGGGAGAGAGGAATTTAATCTATGCTACAGGCAAGGAAGGCAGTGGCGTTGCTGGGCGAGGTTCTCCCGACTTGGGAGCCGGCGTGTTCCCTTCACCATTGGCAGGGGAGCCTCCTTATACTCGGCCGCCAAGCACTTATCGGGGTGCCGCGAGCCCTTTGGACCGGGCGGCTATCCCGCTATCCCCTCTGGGCTGGCCCATCCCCAGGGCTTCCTCGGCTCCTGCCGCATCCCTTTCTCCACGAACCCTGGAGACCCTCTGCGGACCCTGCCCGGGCTGCGTCTGGGGAGGCGATGCACGGAGAAGCCCACAGCGCAGGGTCCCCGGGTCCCGTAGGCTGATCTGAGTGCCGGGAACCCTCCGCCATCCGAGTCCCGTGCGTAGCACCCGAGGGTGAGCGTGCAGGCACCAGGCTCGGCCTCCCCTGGGGTTTAGCAGCATGGCTCTGTTGGAAAAAAAAAAAAATTGCTGCTGCCCCATCGAGAATTTGGCCCCATGCTGCCTGCTGTCCAGGAGGGGTTTTAACCAGGCCCAGGCTTCAGCCCGAGCCTTTTTGACCAAGTCGTGCCCTCCTTCCCCGCTGCCCACACCACGTTTCGTCTGCCCCGGAGACAGAAGCGCCGACGGAGATTAAAGGGTAAACTCCAGGGCTCGGCCATCCGCTCCTACAGGATGCGAGTGCTTTCTAATTGTCCTCAATTACAGACAGTGCCATTCCTCAGGCACATCTTCTGACAGGAAGCGGAGCGGTAGCGCTCTCCGCGGGGGAAATGCCACCTCTCCCGGAGCGCGCCAGGAGCGGCCCATCTCAGCACCGGCTGGCCAGCCGGCGAGCACGCGAGCGAGTGCCTTTGGGGGTTCAGGGGCCACCCATCTTTTCTCCCCTGGCTGGAGGGAGCTCTCCCAAGCTAACCCTTTCCCTGCTTGCCTTCAGGATGAGACATCGGTGAGCAGCGAGGATTTTGATATGAATGACTCCACATGGATCTCAGCTGACCAGCATCTGAACTCCAGCTTGAGCCCCAGCCAGGACGAGAGCATGCGCAGCCCTCAAAACCTCCACAGCCAGGAGGATGGTGAGTGCCCCCCATGGCCTGGGGGGAGCCCGGGGGCAGGGGCAGGGAGGGAGGGAGGGCAGCAAGTCTTTAGTCCAGGCTGTTTTTATCCCTCATTAAAGTTTAACTGCTCCATTTCGATCAGGTGTCCCACCTGGGGGATGGATTTCCTATCAGCATGTGCACCGGGACGGTACCAGGTTCCCTCCTCCATGGCCCCTTGGTACCTCCCGAAACTGGCACACCATCCACGCCACCACTTGCGAGGAGGCCCCTAGCTCAGAGCACCGCAGCGCGGGTCCGAGGCCCCCCAGACATTCCGCTAGCCAAAACAGGGGCTCTTCCTCCCCTGTCAAGACACTGTAGCTTGCGTCAGGCCTTCGTCTTCAGGGCCGGTTGCCTCAACTCATGGCTGCACTACATTGCACGCAGGCTGCGGTTCTGTCTGCCGCGGGGGCTAAGTGTTGAGATGTGCGGGGCAACAGACAGCAGGATGGCACCTGGGGCCCCGGTACACCGATTTTTGCAGCCAGCAACTCTCGGGACCACTGCTCATTTGGAAGCATTTTTTTTTTTTCAAATCCCCAAGACCGAGATGGAAAAAAACCAAAAAAAAAAACCAGCAGCAGATTCTGGCACTGGGAGAGCGGGGCATCTGCCTGGGTGGTGCAGGGGACTGGGAGGGGCCACAGGCAGCCCGGGGGAACGTGCAGGTCAGGAAAGGGAGTTTAAACACCACTCCCCTGCAAGACCTGCCAGTTCGAAAGAGCAAATAAGGGGTAGAAGCTGGAGTTCAGGTCCGAGTTGGGGTCCACCAGTCAGATCAGCTGTGCTCTGCCTTTCCTGAAGGGCAGAGTCCTTCTTCGTCCCTGCAGAGACAGCTAGAAGGGTCCCGAGCAAGCGGAGGAGCATGGCGAGTGTTAGTGCTGTTTTGAGAGCGGGGACTGGGAACCCACCCTGGAGGAAAGAAAGGGTTTTTGTGCTGGCACGGCTCCCCGGTGCAGACCCTTGCCATTCGCGTGACGGGCCCTCCGAGCTCGTGCCAGGGCGCTGCACCGCGGCCACTCGCATTTCTGCCCTCAGGGTGCAGCTTGCAGTAACGGCCGCTTTCAAAAAAACCAGCGCGAGCCCAAGAGCCTCGGGCTCCCTGTGGGAGGATGTGAAACCTGCCTCAGGCAAGCGGGAGCCAGCAGGCAGGACAGCACTTCTCCTTCCATGTCCACACTGGGCCTTGTGCAGACTTCGCAGCGCCAAGCGTAGGGGGAAGGGCACAGTTTATGGCTGCGCCCATAGGGCCCTGCAGAAGGGTCCAACTTAGGCATGGGATTGCACCTTCCCATTCAGCACCGCTGCCCCAGGGGCCTTCTGTGTTCACAGCGCCCTGCCCCTCTGGCAACAGGGCGTCCCCAGCCCACGGCTTGTTCTGCAGTATTGGGTCCCGCACCTGTCACTTATTAATGATCGTGAACGAAGTGCCTTGGATCCCGTTCCCCAACACTGCAGCGTTGCAAAGGACACGGTTGAGGCAGGAACATCAGTGCTCCAGCAAGCCAAGATTGCTTTGCTGCAGCCGGAGCTCTGCCCCCGCTCGCACCTACCCCGGGCGTTACAGCATGAGACCAACTCAGATGGCTTCTTTCAGGACCCTCGGTAGATCCCAGCCTCAGCAGCTTCTCAGAGGCAGAAGAGCATCGAGTCTGTGCTGCTCCTTGGCTTAAGTCTGCACGTAGCAACGTAGGTCGGGGATGACCGGGAGGGAAGTAAACGGAGCCGGGGAGTAGCAGGTGAGGGAGGACAGAAGCAGCGAGCTGGCTGCATTGTCACCAGCAGCAAGATCCTTTCCTTGAAGGACAAGCGTGGGGGTCTCAGCAGATTTCGGAGGGGACTGGATAACACACAAGACATCGTCCTCGTTGTAGTGAACGCTCGTACTGTGCGCGAGAGACTGCGAAACAAGGCTTCAGGCCAGTTGCAGCGATGGGCACCGATGCAGCCGTGCAGGGTGAGGGGCGAGGCTGGCAGGGAAGGAATGATGCAGTGGCCCAGGAAAGGGAAACACGAGAGAAGAGAGGGGGACGTGGTCCTGGACAGCTGCTGCTGGAGGAGAGGGAACTGTGGGCCCAGACAGAGCGCAGCCATGCCTACACAGGCACCGAGGAAGGAGACAAGCGGTCAGGGGGAAGGCTCCAAGTTAGCGCTTCACCCCCCATGCCAGCACCCCCCTCACATCCTGCATCTTGGGCACTGGCTTCACTCCTTCTCCTGGCTCACCTTCTCCCCTGGAAGAAGTCCCTGCACTTACCTGCCCTGAGCCCCCCCAAGTCCGACTCACAGCTGTGGAAAGCGTGCTGCTTTTTACGGCACAAGCACGTCTTTCCACAGGATGGGGAGTGCCCAGGTCCCAACAGCATGAGGGTCCGGTCCAGGGCCCCAGGCCTCACCTCTCTGCATGCCTGACCCTGGCTTAGGGTCTGTCCTGCTGCTGAGGTGACCAGCTAGCATCCACTTTGGCGCAATGGCTTTTGTGATGGACACCTGCCATTGCAAACTGGATTGAGGTTCCCCAGCAGCCTCCAGCTGGGAACAGCCCTGCGCTGGAGTATGGCAGCCTGCCAGGGAGCGGCGCAGCCCCAGACCGAACACAGCAGGACAGCGGGGTTGCAGAGAGACTGTAAACACGGTGCAGGAGAGAGCCAGGCCGCACAGGACCCGGCAGGGGTGCCAGGTTGCCTGCTCTCACTTTGTACTGGCTGCAAACTGCAAGGCCCAAGATGTGCAACACAGTGGCCATGGGATAAGAATAGCAAAGGGTGAGAAGCCAGGCCGTGGGTGCGTCAGCCCTGGGACCACAGACAGCACTGGAGAAGTTGGCAGGAAGGGCTGGCTGTCTTGTACTACATCGCTCGCCAGACAAGAAGCAGACGCTGCTGCTCCTTTTGGATATCTTGGGACAGGGAGCAGAATACCCTTTCCCTTGGCCTGGTCTCGTGTACTGCGCGTCTCCTCTGCTGCTCCCCAGTCCCAGGGTGCAAGAGCCTTCCCCCCGGAAGCTCCTGCCAGCCTCACCTGGAAGGATTTCTTTCCTCCCCTACTCTGTGTCCATATTTCTTTCCTGGCATTATTTATCTGTAATATAAAGGCTTAGAAAAAGTCTCGAATAGAAAATGCGTTCCCAAAGACCTGAGCCACCACCACAGCGCGTAGTTAATATACGTTCAGAAGACCTGTGCCGGCGGCATCAGGTCAGGAACTCTCTTTCACGCCTTACTTTAAGGACAAAGTGCCAAGTCCTAGGACACGAGGAGCCCTTCAGGGAGATGCAACACAGAAACCCGGCATGTTTCAGCAGGAGCTGGGAGCACGCGCGAGACCGTATCCTTGGGGCGAGAGGCGAGGTTGCCTTGCTGGGAGGCACTGGCATCTGCTAAACCTTGAGAGCGCAGCAGGTGACTCAGACGAAAACCAACACCCGATCCTGTGTCGGTGCCCAGAAACCTTGGCCTGGTGTTACCGTGCTGCAAACAGTGTGTCAACCTTTGGAATAACACAGGGAACCAATTACAGATAATGACTTTGGTGCGCAAGGGATAGCAAAGGCGCAGTCCGGGAGCACATTGGAGGCACCGAGTCAGCAACGGAAGTGGGGGTCACTTGGGACTGATGCCGCTAGCTTCTGGGGGGTTCACGCAGGGACCCCTGCGAGCCCACAGCACACGCTGGCTCCATGGCCATCGCAAGGACACAGCTCCTGCCATTTTCCTCCCCCTCGCTCACCCCGCAGCTCCCCAAATGGAAAATGTGAGGCTCTTCCACATCTCCTCCCGGCTAGGATGTTACTCATGTCTGGAGCTGCCCTGCAGGAAGCAACCGGCTACCCAGGCCTTGAACAGAAGGGCTGCAAGCACTTAGCTCCCTGCTCTGCCATTCCCCAGGACGGCCTGGCAGGGGCATCTGCAGGGTTGTGGGGCTGGCTGAGTAGCATGGGACTTGAGAAACACCCCTGGCCACTGTCACTGTGCAGCACCTGCCCGTGCCCGCGAGCTGCCTGCACAGCACCTACCCCGACAGGACGCGAGCCATGGGCCCTGGCGAGGGGAGCAAGCCGCATGGCTCCCTAGCATCTTGGCGGTTCCTTTTGGGCCCCAACTTGCTGATTTGGCTCGGTCTCCCCCCCGCAGAGCCAGTCCACGTCCACTCTGGAAAGCAGTGTGGGGAAATCAATTCTGCACCCGACCGCAGCGAGGTCTCGCAGCTCTAGGATATTGCATTTGCACAGAGCAGACGTCGTGTCTCCCACCAGACTGCAGGTCACAAACCACGCAGACTGGGCATCCTCCGGGGCAGACCCCGCCGTCACACGCTTGGTCCCCCAGATCGGCCAGTAGTGCCGTGCGGCCTTTGAAGTCTCCCCAGACGAATCGGTGCCGGCCCAGCCCAAGCAACAGCCACATCAAGAGCTTTCCCCTTGCAGCTGCCTCAGGCTAGTGATCGGGCCGGATCCGTGCAAAGCATGGGGCCATTTCCAGAGTCACGGGGAAAGGCAGCTTAAAGCAGAGACGGGCAGGACACCACAGCACCCGGCCGCATCCCCGCCCCAGATCCCCTCCCAGCCAAAACGCGCCTGATCCAGCTTTATTGGCAGGGCCACTACTGATCCTGTTGTGCCTTGAGGAGCGGTCACTAATCCCAGCCCTCGCAGGAAGGGCTTGCTTAACCTACTTAGCTCTGAACAGGGCCTCAGGGACGGGCCCAGGAGACACAGCGGTCACAGGACGGTGGGAGATTCCCCGCCGCGATGCCAGGACACGCTGCGTTCGCTGCAGGGAAGGTGGCACCGCGGCACCCCTGCGCCCCTCCGAGGTCATCGGCACATGGCTGCGTGCTGCCGAGACAGACCCCCAGCGCACTGCCCGCTCCGGCGCCGAAGCCGCTTGCTGGCAAGACAGACAGATGCCAGGAGAGGAGAGCAGGTTTCTAGCACAGCAGGAGGCCTAGCTCGCACGGCAAGTTCGCCTTCAAGCCCTCATGTGCCCAGCTCGCGCCAAGGAGCGCCGTGCCCGCAGTCCCCCACCGCCCAGCCACAGTAGCAGCAGCCCCCATAGCTCCATCACGCGTAGCAAGGTAGCAGCATCACTCACCAGCTCCAGCTCCAGCTCCAGCTCCAGCTCCAGCGGCGCTTCCTCTCCTCTGCTGCCTTCCCTCAGCGATCCCTGGCGCAGCCGTGCCCCTGGCCTCTCCCAGCCCCTCAGCAGGGGGCTGCTGCAAGCTGGCCTCTTCCTCGCTTTGTCCCGCTGGGCCCAAGTGCTTCCCTGCGCTGGGGGAAAGCCACCTCTTGTACCCTCCCAGCGTGCCCTGCCCTCGCTCACCTGACCCGGGCACAGGTGCGGGGACGGGCTGAGTGGCCCTTAAAGGCCCAGTTCAGCCCCGGCCAGGAGCCGGCCCAGGCCAGCCCACGGTGGCCCATGAAGCGGTGACACCACAGCCCTGCCAGTGCTCTCGCAGGCCGGCCGCCTGCTGCATCCCAGGGACCCTCCGCTCGCGGGCCTGGTGAAGGCTCAGAGGCTGCTGCCGCCTCGCCGGCTGCTGCGCTGGGGAGCCCGGAGGGGCCCCCGATCCACGCGTGCTGCACTGGGCTTCCTGCTCCGGCCGGCCGGCGCAGCCAGGCCTCACCTGCCTTTGCTTTCAGCCAGCAAAGCCCCGCTCCCCGACTTGCTCTCCTGAGCAGAGCTTTCCCCAGGCCGTTCTGGGCAGCGAGGCCGGTGCATTGATGGCAGGTTTCACCTGGTCGCCTGCTCTCTTTGCTTTTATTTATTTCCTGGGGATTGTGTCAAGGGCATCCACCCCAGGTGAGCCTCTCCCCGAGACCACCAGCCTGCTTCCCTCCTTGGGCTGCTCCGTCTCTGTGGCCCACATAGCCATTTCACATCTGCAAAGAACCCCCCAAATCTCATGGTGCCAGGTGACCCCCGGACTAGTGCCAACCTCGGGTCCCTTGCTCAGAGAGAGGGCCCCTGCTCTCCGCCCCCCAGGCAAGCCCCTGGCTGGAACAAACCGAGCCTAACCCCGGCTGGAGAAATCTCTCTTGGTAAAAGGGAGAGGCAACACGGCCCTGCACAAGGGAGCAGGAAATACAGGGTTGCAAGGGCGCAGGGCCATGACATTAGGGAGGGAAAGGAAAGCCAAGCCGAGGAGCGCCACCAGCGACGCCGCTTCTCTGCAGCGCCAGCGTCCAGGCTTCCGCTTTCCCCGAGGCGAACGGGAAAATGTCCGTCAGTCCCAGCCCGGAGCCGGGAGAGATCGCTGCTGCAGACAGCGCCTGCCCTCGTGCCACGGCGCTGGCCGCGGGGGCGGAGGGAGGAGGTGGACGGGGAGACGGCGCAGGGCGACACCGTTCGTGCATGGCGCAGGAGGGGGAGCGGGCCCACACAGCGCGGCCTTGTCCGTCCACCCTTGTCTGTAGACCACATTGTGTCCAGCCTGACCAGATGTCTGGCTCCGTGAAGACACCGGCAGAATACAGAGGCACAGGGGGAGGAGGATGGACACTTTGTCTGGGACGTAACGAGGTTTGCATTAACGAAGGAAGGCAGGAAATAGAACGCCTTCGCTGGAGCCTGGCCAACCCCACCGTGGCCGCGATGCTCCCATGGACATTATTTCTTCTAAGCATCTCGAAGGAAATCGGCCGGACAGGACCCGGCGAAGACGGGCTTCCTGGCAGTGGGCGTGCGGCTCCTGCTCCTCGTGGGACTGGGGGGAGCGCGGCGCGGCCGCCCTGTGCCAGGCAGATGCCTGGTCCTGGGGAGAGCTGCTCGTTTGTCTTTAATTAACACTCCGCTCCCTCCCAGCAGTGGCCCCACGCGAGCCCCCCTGTTCCCACTCAGCCTTTAATTTGTCTCGAGTATCCCTGCTTCTCAGCCTCTCCTCCTCCCCCTTCTCATCTCTTTTGTGAGTGAATAATTTATGGCACTTTTCATCTTCCTGGCTGTTGTTACAGCGAGATGTCTGTGGGATGCTTTGAACACTTGCGACGGTTGTTTCCAAGCAAGCTGTAAAGTTGTGAACCGTGCCGGGGACGCTGCAACGGGGGAGGCCACCGAGCTCTGCTTGCAACCGAGGGGAGGCCGGCGCAACGGCACCGGGCAGGGACAGGGGGGGCTTTGCAAGGGCTGGGCTGTTCTACGGGAGCTTTTTGCACGACCCAGCCAGAGCGAGACCCCGGGCGGCGCCGGCCGGGCCCTGGAAAGCCCGCGCCGT
>NW_017728922.1:588307-628975 GCF_001723895.1 Crocodylus porosus | reverse complement strand
TGTGAACCGTGCCGGGGACGCTGCAACGGGGGAGGCCACCGAGCTCTGCTTGCAACCGAGGGGAGGCCGGCGCAACGGCACCGGGCAGGGGCAGGGGGGGCTTTGCAAGGGCTGGGCTGTTCTACGGGAGCTTTTTGCACGACCCAGCCAGAGCGAGACCCCGGGCGGCGCCGGCCGGGCCCTGGAAAGCCCGCGCCGCGACCGGCACGTCACTCCAGAGCCCTCGAGCGTCCCGGGTGGTGCGCGGGGAGCCGTCACAGAGCGGCGACTGTGCGGGGCTGCCGCGAGGTTTCCGTGGACCGCTCACTCTGACATAAGCTCATTGTTCCCCCAAGTCAAAGGAGGTTTTTGTCTTCCCCTCTGGAGATGTGACAGGAGGAGGAACAATTTGCCCCATTCATCCCGAACTCTGCCTTTGGACGAGAGGCCGAGCCCCACCACTTCGCTGCCCCGAAAGCCTCTCGGGGAGCAGGTGCAGGAAACCTCCCGTCCGACCCCACTGAAACCCGGGGCCCTCCAGCCACCTCCAAAGGAGACCGCAGCGCCCCAATTAGCGGCGTAACGGATGGCTGAGCCGCCCCTGCGCCAAGGCTTCATCCTGAAGCCAAGAGCCATTTTGTTCTCCCTCCCCCGACGCTCTCCTGATGATGGCGAGGCTGGAGAGAGAGAGACGAAGGCCACAATGGAGATGCCGCCGTCAGCTCCCTCTCTCCCCGAGCCACACCGCCCGCCCTCCCTCCCTCTCCTGCTCACACTCATGGCTGCGGGAGCTGTGACTTTGCAGCCAAGCGCTTGCAGTCGTCCCCACGCAGGAGGTGAGGCCCACCGAACGGGCCGGCGGGGAAGTGGCTGGCAGCAGGGTGCCCTCGTGGCACCCCGTGGGTCTCCAGGCCGAGCTCTGCCTCGCAGGCTTGTCGCGGCACTGACCGACCAAATCACGGCTGCCCGAGGACCGGCGTGAAAGGCGAAGGCGTTGGATCCCGGACGGAGGAGCAAACCCAGTCCAAGCTTGGCTTCCCGCAGGGCTGGGACACCGGCAGCCAGGGACCTCATTGCTCGGGCAGCCGCAAGCCAAGAGCAGAGGCCTCGCGAGGCTTGCGCCCACGTTCGCGGCTGCACCACTCTGCTAGCTCGCTGCTCAGGCCGACGTGTCCAGGCGCCCCCAGAGAAGCGAATCCCCAAAGTCTCCCGGGCCTGGAGCAGTCGCATTCATGCTCCTGAGGACCCCTGCAGCCACGACGTAGCGCGCGTTAAGCTCTTGCTCAGCTAGTGCCCGTCCTGCAAGCCGAGAGCAGAAAGAGCTGGACCCAGTGGCCAGCTAGAAGACAGGAGAGCTCACGAGCACCCTGCAAGGCCAAAGCTCATGATTTGGCAAGCAGCTCTGAACACCACAACGAGGGCCGGGCCGGGCCGGGCCGGATCGGGAGGTGTGACCGACTGGTGCTCAGACCCCTTGTAGAGGCATCCCCGTCCTTGCACAGGCCCCAGCTGCCTTGCGCCGGGCATGCTCTCCTGGCCTCGGTAGTGCTGCCCCAGCAAGGTCCCGCACTGCATCAAGATGGCAAATGACCCCCCACGAGGAAAGCAAACAGCTCAGTAGAAGGGCAAGGTCCGTCGTTAGACCCGCACCAGCACGGTACCCCCCGCCGGGCTTGGACCCCACACTGCTCTCCCCCAGCTGGTCGTCAGGCCGGTAACGTAGAGCCAGGCTCAGCACAGCACCCGGGTGAGAGCGTGCCGCTGGCTGCTGCCTTCACTCGGACTGGGAAGGGAGTCTCCGACCTGCTACCAGGCCCCTATACTGCTGCACCCCGAGGGATCTTCCTCTTTTGTCCAGGCTTTGCCCATTTACAACACGACACAAGTCACCCCAGTGGGACCTGCACTGGTGAGATCCCTCCTGGCTGCGTCCTGAGCAAACCTCAGCGAAGGTCTGTATTCACGGGGGAGTTAAAGCCACTCCACAGATTTGGAGGGTCTCTGCAGCAGACTGGCATCTTGGCCCTTGGTCCCTGCTTCAGCACCAGCATCACGCAAGGAAACGGGCAGGTTTGGGCTTGGATAAGGGCTGCCACGCCACGCTTGCAGCGGGGAGGCGAGCAGACACGCTCGGGAGGCTGGAGACCACGAGGCGGCAGCTGCAGAGGGACGAACGGTGACAACATGCGACGCATCTGCTCTGGATGAGCTCGGACCCACGGGCGTCATCGTGGCCAAGGAGGCCGCCCGGCGCCTGCAGGCCATGCCCTTCCCACGCCTGCCGTGCAGCCGGGCCTCCGCGTGCTGCCTAACGCCCAGCCCCGGGAGAAACCCGCAGGCGAGGAGCAGCCAGGCCCTTCGGGAGGTGCCTGGTCGGCTGCACCGCGCTGTTGCCGTGGCAATGCCCGGCACACGGCGCGGGACTAATTCTCCTTAATCCTGCGGAGAGGCAGCACTGGCCAAGGCCCTCCGGGAGCCCCGCCTGACTCCGCAGGAGCCAGCCGTGCAGGGGAGGGCCGAGGCACGCGGATCCTCCTCCGCGCCGCCACCTCTGCCCTGGCAGCCGAGCAAGCGGAGCGGCCACCGTGCCCGCGGGCACGGCCGCCGGGGAGGCGGGCCCCGTGCACATGGCCGGCACGGGGCACTCGCGCCACCCCGCCTCCCTTCCCAGGCGGGGAGCAGGCACGGGGCGCAGGATGCGCACCCCCCAGCGCAGCCAGGCGCACCGAGGCCCCTCGGCCAGGGCGGCTGCAGCCCGGGCTCGCCCTGCCCCACCGGGGCCCCCCCACTCGGGTGCCCGGGGGCGCGCGGCATCTGTCTTTTTTGCAAGCAAGACAGAGTCCCGAGCTGCCACTGCCTGCGCAGGGTCACGCGGAAGCGTGCAGCAGCTGCTCGCTGCGGTTTCCCTGCGGGTGGCGGGGCAGGAGGGGAGGGAAGCAGGCAGCTCCAGCACCTTCCTCCCCGCCACCCCGCACACCTTCGGGCTCCCCGCACATGCGCCGCCACCCCGCGCCGGGGGGACACGAGGCCGGCCCTGCAGCCTGACCCCCATTGTCCTGCGGCGCGGCCGAGGATGCAGGGAGCAGGAAGCCGGGGACCGCCATCTGCTCGGCAGGCCGCGCGCTCCTTTGTTCTGAGCCGAGCGCGCAGTTGCACAGGAAGCCGCTCCCCACGTGCTTCGCCCTTTCCCTGGCGGGGAGGAAAGCGCAGAGCGGAGCGGAGGCACCTCCCGAAAGAAGGGAGCAGGGGGAGGGGAGCCGGGCCCAGGGGCACGGAAATGTCGCCTCAGCCCCCCGCGCTGGGATGCAGGCGAGGCCGGCAAGGGGAGGGGGCCAGCACGGCTTCTCCCCACGCCAGCACCTGGGCCCCGCTGGGCCAGCGCTGCAGGGAGCTGCACGGGGCGGGCGTTGCGAGGGCCAAGGCGGCGGGGGGAGCACGTGCGTGTGTGCAAGCACAAGGCCTTGCGTCCAGGAAGGGCGGGCACGGGGCCAAGGGGAGCCCGTGACCCTGCGGCTTGGAGGCCGCCAGGAAGGAAGCAGCAGCTGAGCAGGGACTTGTCTACCCAGGGCCGAGGGGGGAGAGCCTGTGCGTGCGTGTAGGAGGCGGAGCCCCTGGGGGGGAGGGGGCCTGACAGGTGCGTGGGGGGAGGCAGGTAGGTGTCAGGGACCGGCGAGCCAGGAGGAGCGGAGGTGGGGTCGGCCACATGGGCGAGGAAGGGACGCCGCATCCTCTAGCGCACAGCAGGTCTGGGCCTGCTGCCTGTGGCTGGTCGGGAGTCAGCCTCGTCCGTCCGCCCGCCCGCCCGGGGAGCCGGGCACGGGCTCTGCAGGAGCCTTCGCTGCAGCCGGCCTGGCACGGGGGCCTGTCTGCATGCGCAGGGCTCACGCCGGCCCCCGCTTGCTCCTTCCAGCCTGGGCCCAAGGGGCAGCCAGGCTCTCTGGCCAGCCCCGGCGCCTAAACCTCTCCACAGAGAGGAACAGGAGTCGAACCGCCCCACACAAGGGACCCATCCCGTCCCCATCCCTGTCCCCGTCCCCTCCCACAGCACAGACACAGGAGGAGGCCAAATTCCAAAGTCCTTATTCAAGCAAAGCCCATTCGAAGGGAGAGGGCTGCCCTTCCTCCTGGGGGAGGGGAGCCGCAGGCCGGCAGTCCCGGGGTGGCTCCGCAGGGAGGCCCCAGCGCAGCCGGCGTGGTAAAGTCCAGCTCCTTCCTGGGCGCAGGGGAGTGCTGCCCCTCCACCTGCCAGCCGCCGCGGGGGGGCCTGACCAGGGAGCGCCCCGGCGGTACCCAGCCCCATTCATGCGTGAGCAGGGCGCATGGCACGCGGGGCTTGGGGACCCGGGAGGGGGTCACCCCGCGCTGCTCCCAGCTGCCCGGGAAAGAGCCTTTGGCGCCGTGAGCTGGCCGGCGCCTCATCCCCTTGGGAGGCAGGGGACGGGCCACCCCATCCTCAGGGCTCCGGGGCTCAAGGGTCACGGGCCCCAGGTGACGCGTCCTCCTGTGTTGCAGACGACTCCTCGTCGGAGAGCTGCAGCGGGAACGGCTCCTCCACCCTGAACCCCTCCACCTCCAGCAGCACGCAGGGGGACAGCGCCTTCCCCGAGATGAACGGCAATGGCACGGCCGCCCCCATGGACTTCACCGCCTCGACCGAGGACCAGCCCATCAACCTGTGCGACAAGCTCGCACCCGCCCACGTCGCTCCGTCCTACCCGCCGGACGGCTGCAGCACGGACGGGTTGCGGAGCCGGGTGAAGTACGCGGCGAAGACGACGGCAGAGGTGCGTCTGGTGGCGAGGCAGGCCGTGCGGAGCCGGGCGCACGGCGCGCACCTGCTCGGGGCACAGGGCAGGGGCGGGCGGGGGCAGGAAAGCACAGCCGGGCTGTCCCAGGGCAGCAGAGGACTTTGCTCCTGCCCCTGGGGAGGAGAGAGCGGTGCTGGGCCCGGGGCCGGGTGGGAGCGGGGTGGAGCCGGCTGGGGAGCTGGATGCATTCCCTTCTAGGGAGGGAAGGGGAACGCAGCGCAGCCGAACTCGGCCATTTCCCAGGAGCTGCTGGAGAGCAGCTGCGACTGGCCCCGCTCCAGCTCCAGGGCCGGCCCTGTGCAGCCAAAAACAAGGCCCCAAGGAGGACGGTTTGGTTAGCAGAGGTCAGGGAAAGCAAGGGCCACCGAGCCGGCGTTGAGCTCCTGGCCCCATGCAGCCCAGCCCAGAGCCCTGGTTAGTGACGGGAGCATCCCTCCCCGTCTCGGGGAAGCAGCCCCCCTCAGGCAGCCCGTGTGAAAGTCATTCCCCCTGCCCCGTGAAACCCACGGTCAGCGTGAGTGATGAGCCCTTTGTGAGGTCTCGGCAGCCCCGGGCTCCGCGGCGGTCTCCCACTCTCCGCCGCACAGCCATAAATCCGGGGTCAGCTGTCGACCCTGCCGCAGCAGGCGCCGCAGAGAAACCAGCTCCCAGATAAGTTATGTCCCCGTCTCAGGCGAGGAGGGGCAAGCTGCGGCCACCCTGCCCCGACCGACGAGGCTGGGCCAGCAGATGCGCTTCGCTTCTTCCCAGGAACCGACTCCCAGGCCCTGAGCCCTGTTGCAGCGAGTGCCTCCCGGGTGGCCTCTCCCAGCACGGCAGGAAAGCGCCGAGCCCCGCGGCACACGGGGTAGGGCCCGCTGCTGCAAGGCGCCAGTGCAGGCACGGCCTGACCTCTGAGCTGCCGGGACAGGCTCAGGCTGGTGCATCTCCCATCCAGGTTTAGCACCTTGGGAAGGGGCTTCCTCATAGAGCATCTGCCTCAAAGGCTCCCTGCTTCTCTCGCTCGGCCGCCAGACCGAGCCCCCTGCCCATAGGAGTTAGGCGCCCTCATGGCTTAAACCTTGTTGAAAACAGGACATCCCCCCCCGAGCCTGCTGCTTGCATCTCCAGGTTTGCACGCACAGCCCCAGGCAGCACGAGGCCAGCGCTGGTGGGGACCCAAATCTGGCATCTCCACCGCTGTCATCATCCAGCGCTTGCACCTCTTGTGCGTTCCCTCTCCTGGCTGGTCTGTGCTGCAGAGTTGGGGGCAGCTCCATCCTTTCCCTGGGCAGGGAGCGGGATGTCAAATCGGGCAGGGGAAGGAGCCGGGGGCAGGCAGTGCACTCATGGTTTTGATGCGCCCTCTCCTTTCTCAGTCTCCCCCCTACAGCTCCGGCAGCTATGACTCCATCAAGACCGAGGTCAGTGGCTGCCCTGAAGACCTGACCGTCGGCCGAGCGCCAACAGCTGACGACGATGACGATGACCACGACGACCACGAGGACAATGACAAAATCAATGACTCCGAGGGGATGGATCCCGAGCGGCTGAAGGCCTTCAACGTAAGGGCACCGGGCAGGCTGCGCCGGGCTTGGCCTTCACGGAGCTGCACCACGGCCCGCTCACCGGACACGTTCTCTGCTCTCTTTGCAGATGTTTGTGCGTCTCTTTGTGGACGAGAATCTGGACCGGATGGTTCCCATCTCCAAGCAGCCCAAGGAGAAAATCCAGGCCATCATCGAGTCCTGCAGCCGGCAGTTCCCCGAGTTCCAGGAGCGGGCTCGCAAGCGCATCCGCACTTACCTCAAGTCCTGCCGCCGCATGAAGAAGAACGGCATGGAGATGGTGAGCCTTCCCTTGCACTGCCCAGGACAAAACATTTTATCCTGGGACAAAGTGCAGTTGTTCGGACATCCACATCTGTTGCCCCAGGATAAATCCTAGAAAGATTCATAGAGTGAGAAGCCCTAACAGTTCACCCTGACACCGCAAAGTGCATCTGAACAATTATCCTGGGACAAAGCCAGGGCTGTTCCTAGCCACAGAGAGGCAGGACCTGGAGGGGAGCACCAGGCTGAAGCCTTCGGTGTCTCACTTTTCAAATATTAGCTTGTGATTTAGGACATGGAGGTTTCTGTGCCCTGGGAGCCCAGGAGCCAGGGGAGGCAAGACCACTCGCTCCCTCCACATTTCCCAAAACACAGGCTCTCTTGATCTCTCCCCGCACAGACCAGACCCACCCCACCCCACCTGACCTCAGCCATGGCAGAAAACATCCTGGCAGCCGCCTGCGAGAGCGAAACACGGAAAGCAGCCAAGAGAATGCGGCTGGAGATCTACCAGACATCCCAGGTAGGATCCCGGTAGCCCTCCGTGCGCCGGGTGCGCTCTCACCAGCCTTTTCCCCAGCCACAGCAGGGGGACTTGCTCCAAGGCCCAGCCCAGGTCAGCAGAGCTCTTGCAGGGTGACTTGCTCCGAGGTGCTGGGGCGAGGGAGGGAGCAGCAGCCGCTCGCAGGGCCGTCCATGCAGGGTGTCCATTGGGAAGGGCAGAGCAAGCAGGACGACAGTTCTGGGGTGCGCCAGGAGGGAGTTAGGGCGTTCCCGGCACTGGGAGAGAGTGGCAGCCCTTGCAGGGGCACACTGCACGTTCCCAGGGGAAGGAGGACGGCGGAAGCGTTGGGTGTGTGTCGTAGGGAGGAGTCCAGGTGGTCCGAGTGTCTGGGAGGCACTCGCCCACCAAAGGCCTCGCAGCCAGCATGAAGGTCGACGCTGCCTTTGCCTCCCCTCACACCCTGAGGCCCCTCCTGGCACTAACTAACGAGTTTCCCTCAACACAGGACGAGCCCATCGCTCTAGACAAGCAGCACTCCCGCGACTCCACGGCCATCACCCACTCCTCCTACTCACTGCCAGCTTCGTCTTACTCCCAGGACCCGGTCTACATCAACGGGAGCCTGAACTACAGCTACCGTGGCTATGGGACCCTCGGGGGCAGCCTCCAGCCACCCACTTCGCTCCAAACAGGGAACCACAGTAACGGTAAGCGCGACATGGTGGGGAAACAGGCAGCAGGACTGACCACTGCCCGGTCTTCCCCTGCATCCCATCTCCCCTCGGTCTGTTGAAATGGGGTCCCCACTCAGGGCCCACCTCTTCTGCCCCAGCAGCCGCGAAGGCTCCTGGAAAGCAAGGGCAGGGCCGTGGCAGGGGACTGCCTTTACCTGGAGAAGAGAGAACGTGGACCAGGCATTAATGATTAACGGAGGCAGCTGCCTATTGCCACCCTGATCCCTGTGCTGGTCGGAGGGGGTCCCTTCCCCCACCCTTCCTCCCTCCGCCCTAATGGGGGCTGCATCTGCCTGGAGGCTGGGAAAGCAGCCGAGCAGGGAGAGAAAGCCGCCCCCGTCCTGGCGGCGAGGGAGCAGGGGGCTGGGAGAGAGGAGCAGGCAGAGGAAGGAGGGAGGAGGAGGTTGGGGGCATGGTCAGGCTGACTTCATAGATTTCATAGACATTAGGGCTGAAAGGGACCTTGCAGGATCATCAGGTCCAGCTCCCCGCCCAAGGGGCAGGAAGTCAGCTGGGGCCAGATGATGTCAGCAACATGGGCATCCAAGTGGCAGCAAATCATCCACGCCGAAAAGAGCGGGGACAGGCCAGAGCAGCGGGGGTCAGGCAGGGCCACAGCCTGGGGGAAGCTGAGAGGCAGGAGGGTGCATCCCCATGGAGGGGTGGGCTCCAGGCCCCTGTGGGGCCACATCCCATGAGGCCTCTCCCAGCCCTGCTCTGCGCCTCGGCTTCCTTCCTCTGCCCTTGCCCCGGCTCTGCCCCAGCCGGCGGGTGCAAGGATTTGAACGGATGTGATTTCCGGAGTCCTGAGAGATGCCTGTCTGGGATTAACTGTTATCATCCCTCACTAATGCCTCTTAACCCTGAACGAAGATCCTGCCCCAGGCCCCAGCTGCCGAGACCTAATCCTTGCAGCTAGAATGGGGGGGCGCACGCTTCGCGTCCAGGTTCTGGGGCTCGGGGCCCTTCTCCTCCAGGGCAGGGCTCCTCCAGGTGCTGCTCCACCGGCAGCCAGCCCCTGGCACACAGTGTGCTCGCTCCCGTCTTGTCCATGTTTAGAGCTCATCTCCCAGCCCTCTTCCCCTGCCCCTGCCCAGGCTCCTGCCAGCCAGCTCCTTTAAAGGCAAGAGAGCACGCTCCTGCCACATCCTCTCCACCTCCCCTCCCCTCCCCACCCCACCTTCGACAGCGTCCTGTTCCCCTCCCATGCTCCTGTTCCCTTGCTAGGATGAAGCCAGCGCAGCTCTGGCCCCTCTTATGCCCCCAGCCCCCATCTCCCTGCAGCCCCTCTGCACCGGAGCTGCCGTTCCCCGGCCAGCGCAGATTCTAGCTCGGCCACTTCCCCATTTTCCTCCTCCGGTTTGCACCGTGGCTCCAGTCTCCTGCCTGCTGCCTTCCCCTCTCTGCTGCCGCTGTCCTTGCTTCGCTCAGCCCTCCCCTCCCCTCCCCTCCCCTCCCATGCTCCTGGACACACACCCATGTCCTCTGCTCAGGCTCCCAGGGCTGTCCTGTGCCATTTCAGCACTGCCTCGGCTCCCTCCGCTCCCACACACTCCCCTGCCGCTGATGGCGGGTCTGCGCTCTCCTGCTCTTACCTGCTGGGAGCCCCCCAGGCTGGTCTGCGCAGCCAGCTCGCCATCCGCCCCTGCCCAGGCTCAGCCGTCTCAGCACCGCTTCAGCCTAAGCGGAGCAAAAGCCTCCGCTTCTCCCATCCCTCCGGGGCCATCTCCAACGGCTCCAATCTTTGGCCCACAACCCGGGTGAGCTCCCCATCTCCCTTGCCTGCTCTCGCCCCCCAAAATGGGCGGTGTCCATCCCTGCCCTCCCATTTCCAATACCCGCCTGGGTCCAAACCTGGTGCATGCTGCAGGGTGTCACCTTACCTGCCCCTCCCCCCCCCCGGTGCTCTTCACTCTGACCAGCAGCAGCTCCGAGCCGTTTCTCCTCCCTGGCGGCACGTGCTCCTCTGCCCAGGCCCAGTCACCAGCTCTCCTGCCGGGTCCCTCATTGCCTGCGTCTCCCTCTCCTGCGCTGCTTCGTTTCCCCTGTGCTCTCACACCCATGAGAGCAGGTGTTTCCTCTTTTCCCTGCAGCGCAGGGCCCTGAAGCTGAAGCAGATGGAAGACTGGGGGGGTGCTTAGGGACAGCAGCGGGGCCAGACCCGTGCTCCTAGCTACTCCTGCACGTCAGCAAGTGCAGGCTGGGGGCTTGCTCAACCCTTCTGGGGAAGGGGGTTCCTTGAGGACAGGCAGAAAACACCATTCGTTTGGGTCTGATGGACCATCTCTGTGTGGGAGCCCTTTTGCCCAGTGCACTCAGGCACCAAGGGACTGCGGCTGACCCTCAGCACTGCCCCAGAACTGACCCCGGGCAGCCGCGGCCGGACACCTCCAGAGACGAGCCAGAAAGCAGCCTCCTGAGTCCTTGGGCTGCAGCGCGCGGTGGAGCAGCTCCGAACCGCAGGAGGCACGATCGCTGCAGGGCCCGGCGCGCGTCTCCCTCCTGGTGGGGCTAGCCCAGCTGCGATTCAGCCGGACGGGCTCTCACACCCATGGAGCAGGTGTTTCAATCCCTACCACCCAGGGAGAAACAGCTCTGCCTGAGCCTCATGCCTCTCTTGCAGGCTGGGGGGGTGGGGACAGCAGCATGTTTCTGACGACTCACGTTTCACGTGTGCCCATCACACGTGCACAGTGCAGTAGCAAAATTGGTGCCGCCTGTCTCCTCCTCCAGGCCCGCCCTGCCCCTTTGGGGTAGCTGCCGGCCCTGTTCCACTCTTGATGCCCTCCCCTGCTCTCCCTTTGCAGGTCCCACTGATCTCAGCATGAAAGGGGGGGCATCCAGTACAGCCCCATCCAACAGCACCAGCAGGGGGATGCAGGCCGCCCAGCTTAGCCCCACGGAGATCAGCGCGGTGCGGCAGCTGATCGCCGGCTACCGAGAGTCCGCGGCTTTTCTCCTCCGGTCAGCAGATGAACTGGAAAACCTCATTTTACAGCAGAACTGACTCCGGGCATCCGCGTAGCTCCTCTGTCAGAAGACAATTGACATCCTCTAGAAAGAGGCTCCCACTCGTGTCCTGCTCAGGACCTACCATCGTCCTCCCACCATGCGGGTGGTACATTTCCTTTGAAGAGGTGGAATCCAAGAGACCCGTTTTCTTTCACACTCCAAGCACCTGGGACTTTGGGCACAAAGACGCATTTTCAAACCATACTGCACAGACCAGAAGCCAAACGTGCGACTTGGACGGGTGCGGGACTTTCTAGGGTGGAAGGGAGCCTGGGGAGGTTGGGGCTGCAGCTGTATTTAGGAGACCCTTTGTGGACCCCACTGTTAGAGTTCCACCCCCAGATAATTACCTTTCCAGTCTTAGGTGAGCTGAATCGCATATTTATTGAGAAATGGACCCTCCTCTCCCCTTAGTAATTTATTTTTCTGAAAATGGATTCGTTTAAGTTTGTACAGGTTGCCAGTTGTGTGTCCGTCTGATGAGAAGGCATTTATTCCTGTGAAATAACACATTCCATGTCACTACACTACTAACGGCTGGGCAGCGATGCCCGTTCCTCCTGGAAACCCGGGTCCCACAGGGTGCTTGTCTGTGAGCCTGGCAGCCTCCGGGCTGCTCAGCCTCCCATAAGCTTAGGTGGAAGCTGAAGAAGGAAGAAAGGAGCGTCCTGTTTAGACCTGAACTCTAAGCAGTCCTGTAGCAGCAGCAGTGGGATCTGATATTTCCCACAGAGACTCAGCAAGCTCAGTAGACTTCCGACCAGAAGGACCTCTCTCTCTCTCTCTCTCACTCGTTTAAAATTGAAAATTAAAAAAAAAAAAAAGAACGAAAGAAAACAAGGAGACATCTGAGAAACACTGTCCTGCGTTCATGATCTGTTTTCTACCTCACACTCCATTGTGGGCTTTTTCCAGGACTCCCCAATCTGGCTCTTAACGGTTCACCCCCGAACTCGTGCATGACGCATAGCCCGACTGCTCGGCAGAGAAGCGAAGGCCGTGGAGGAGTGCGACACTAAGCCAGCAGCTCAACACCTCGCCCGGCCTGATGCCCTCTCTGCTCAGGGAAAGCAAGGTGCGCTGCTGCTGCTGCACGATAAAAAACATCCAATCGCTCCTTGAAACCCAGGCTGTTTTCACATGTGCATGTGAAGCCAGTGCTGGGACAGCAGCAACAGAACTGCTTAGGATAGGTACCTGGGACTAACAAAAGGTAGGGCAGGCTCTTGGGGAGGAAAGGCATGCTGCTCCAGCCCCATGAGCCGTTCCCAAGGAAGCAGAGGCCAGGAGATGCTCAGCAGCAGTGATGGGGGCTCTCTGCAGGCCCTGGAGCCCCCCAGGAACAGTCCTGGAATAAGCCCACAATTCCTAACGTGTGAAAAAGAGATAGGCCTGATTACCACTGCTCAGCCCTTTCCCTCCCCCCACACCAAGGCACTTCCCTTTGCTCAGTGCAATACCTATCACCAGTGCTGCTAAACCAGGGACTATGCTTGGGCATGAATGCCGAGCAGGGCCAAGCAATGCAACGTGGTCTGTAGCCATAAAAAGCAGCAGCAACTGCTGCCGGAGAACCCGTGAGACTTCTCCTTGCCTCCTCCCTTCCCAGTGCTGGTGGAAACCCAGGCCTGCTCTCCTCTGGAGGGCAGGAGCCAGGAGAAAGCAGCCCTCGATAAGTGCCACTGCCATGGCGAGCATTTGGAGTGCAGGTGGTTTCCTTCTTCAACTCCTTTTAGACCAACTTGTCAAAGCCTGTCTTGGTGCGGCTGGTTTCTGCAGGGGTCAGGCCTGCACTGCAGAAGTCAGCCATGCCAACCCAGGGGTTTCAACTGCTGCAGGTGGCAGAGGCCGAACCGCCAACATATTTTTTGAAAGCTTTTTCTTTAACCAAATTCCACCCCGTAAAACAGGACAACCAGTGCTGGCTGAGGAACAAAGCCCTGCTCTTCGCTTTAGGAGAGACAAGGCCTCAGGCTCTCTAGACAAGAACCTGCCTAAGCTCAGCACTGGAGGGGATTTCCTATTGCATTGACCTTTTTCCCCAGCTGCTGGAGAAAGGGGACTCAACTCCTGACCGTGTCCTACAGTCCCAGAGTCCCCACAGGGAGAAGGTGGGGGGTTGCCACAGATCAGACTTGATGCCCCTCATTCCAACACGAGCCAAAAGGGGCAAGTGTGCCGGCACGTCCCGACCAGGCCGAGTGTATCTGGCCAAGTTACGGGGCGGGCAGGCCGGTACCAAGGTCAAGGCAGCCGAGTAAAGAACCACCATGCACATCCAGAACTTTGGACAGACACTTTCCCAGCACTTCACAAGCCTGCTTGGTTTGTCCACCCCCCATACTTTGAATTTATGTAAATATTTATTTTTGTGTGAATACCATGAGGTAACAAACCCTTTACAAAATGTAACCACAGCCATTTGTGAAAGTCTTAAATGTTAAAGAAAGAGAGGCAGAGACAATCGCTGTCCCAGAATTCTCTCTATAGGTAACTTAATTGTTGCCTCTGCTCCTCAAGAGGCCATGGTGAACATGTAGCCATAAGTTTGCCAGCCAATTAACTAAGAAAGGGGTTGCCCAGGGGCTTATTGCAAAGAGATCAACGTCAGCGAGTTTGATTCAAGTTGTATTTATACCGGTTCTAGTCGTCTTTACCAGATCACCTTGGAACTTGGCTTAGCGCATGTGTTAGAAGTTCAGTAGCTCTTAAATCGTTTCAAACACTGGTAGAACAGAGCTGAGACTCCGGCTCGCGTAGGAAAAACAATGGACAACCCACCCGGCGACACCAACTGATGTTCATAGCTTGCAGCTGGAGGGTACACGCGCAGATGTCTGAAGCCCTGGTGACAGCAGCATCTGTGACAAGTGAAACAAATGGGATCCACTACATATTTCTGTCAGGGAACTTTTGTTTTTTTTGTGGGTAAGCTGCAGCTGTAGTTTCTTTGGAGCTAGCTCCACGGGACATCTCAGTGCTCTTTAACTGGTCCTTACTCGATATCGGCCCTTCTGTGCTCAAAACCTGTCATTTCACAGCCACAATCCTCAGTTCTCCCTAGATACTAAAGGACTAGGAATCTCCAATTTAGATTCTCAGGCAGAAGGAATGAGCAGGAGCAGAACACACTGGCTTTCCAGACTTCGTGATGGCTGAAAGGAGAACCCTAGTTTAGCAGACGGTCTGAGGGGGAAAAAAAGTGTTCAAGAAAACATACCATTTTTGTTTCCTTGAGACGCCTCCTCGCGAGCGTGCGTGGGACATCCAGTTCCCAACGATGCATTTCAGCAGGAGGAAAAAGTGTTCACGGGATTCCAGGCAGATGCGACTTGTACCTCCCCAGTCCAGAGGGCTGCTCCCCTCCGGCGGGCGGCTGCAGGATTTAGTACCAGTTCATTTACAAAAATGCTGCTTTGAACTCAGAGGGTTAAATAATATACTTTTGATTTGTAATTTTTTGTAAAACTTTTTACAAGGTAGCATAGTATTTCACCAGAATACCAACTACAATCCGTCCATGGTCTGATTTTTATATAATTTAGTGGTGCTTTAGAAAACTTTTGTTTGGTTGTTTCAGAGCCGTACAGCTCAGTTCTTCGCCTGTATCTACCTAAGACCAATGTGAACCTTTGTATTTTTGCTCCTAATTTTGGACTCAGTGAAAGTGTACTGTTTACATGTACAGAACTCCCAGCCCCTGCGTGTTCTGCAAGACCTGCTGTTGAAGAGGAAGATGCACCTCACCCAGTTCATCTGCCTAAGAAAGCCACAGACTCACTTTCTCTCTCACGGAAACGTTTCACCATCTTAAAAGACAAAACAGCCCCCCTTCCCTCCCCCCAGTGCTGAGATGTGCTGTCACAGATTTGTTCTTTGCACAATCTAGTCTATCCTGAGTGGTCAACTTAAGAAATAGCTTTGGTCTGAAAATCTGAGACCTGATACAAGAGAATTCATTAAAAAACCGACAGCCAGGACCCCGCATGGAAACAGAACCATATGACGGTGCTGTTTCACCAGCCTCCTTCCCTGGCACCCAAGGCACGAAGGCAAAAGCTGCTCAGCTGGACCTGATTCCAAGCTGAATAGAGCAGCAATCACAACAGCTGGGGAAGGGGGAAGAACCTGCTTTTTCCTTCAGCACAACTGGAGACACGCGTCCCCGCACACCTGGTCAAGTCATCCCCAGTGCTGATTTCAGAATAAAACAGTAGGAAAGGAGTCCCTCGGGAGACACGAGGGTCCCCGAATGAAGTCAAAGACACCTCATTTGGAAAGCCAGTACTTTCCAGGGGGCTCGAGTAGCAAACATGGCACTTAAACCACCAGGGGAAGAGAATCCAACTTCTAAGGTGACACTTTATTGCGTAATCAATTGATTCCTTTCTAAATGATATTTTTGCAGCTAGGCACCTATGCAACTCAATGTGGCTCTTTTAAGCAGATGAGCACTTCCTCCTCAATAAGCTCTATACAAATGATTTGTGTTATATACTGTGGATTTTTCCAGTAAATGTGGCTTAATATTTTAATTCTTAGAATGTGTGTCTATTATATATGTGATGCAACTTAATTCTGTTCTGTTTGTGGAATGATTAGCACAGGCCAACTCCCTGTTCCCCTCACTTAACAAAGACCAATGAGCTGTTAATCAAGCTGTTATCTCCATGGTATTACTTGCTAAATGCACTGATTTCATAAGTATGTGGAATCCTTTTTTCTTTTGAATCTGTATATCATATATAAGACTGAATCTACTTAATAAACACTGTATAACAAACAGGCCTCTTACATCCACTGTCGAGCAGACCTGGAGTCACTTGCATCTCCCTTTTACAGCATTTTGTACCAAATGAGCCTTCTGCCAATACCAGCCTCCCATGAGCCCAGTTCTGTCGTCCAGTGAGCACCTACAGCCTACCGTGCAGAGAGCAGTTGCACCACCGTGTGCTGCCCAGAACAGTATTATAACAGAGGCATGGAAGAAAAACACAACTAGCCTCATTCAAGCACCTCTGACAAGCTGTCTTCTCACTCCTTACCAGACAGCTGCAGCAACTCCCATTGAAACAGCTACATTCAGAATCACTTCTGGGAGGAAGAGCAAGTTTATGCTGAAGTCACTTTTGACAAAATGTATTTGGTCTGCTCTCTGGGTGTGGGGGAAAGGGAACGCTTTTTGTTAAAAGTAGTCCCCCACCCCACCACACATGGAAAACAATGATTTTCTGCCCCCTCTATTCACCAAGTAAAACACCACCGATCCTTGCATTTGCATGGTACCTGACACTACAAGAGGATCACAAAACAGCAGCTAGCTAAGCCTCCCCATTTCATACCTGTGACTGGGTGACAGAAGGCAGGGTTTTTACCAGATGCTGAAAGAATAATTTGTATAACCAGTTCAGAGGCAAACAAAGACAGGCCAATTGTACCTTGCTAGAAAGCAACCAGGAAGTGGCACAGTGGTAAGCAGCCAACAAGAAACATCAACATCACATCCTAAAGCATAGTTTGTTCATTTATAAAAGCAATGCTACTTTTGTAGGGTACTCTGGGGTAGGTTTTCAAAACAGAAAAGCCTTAGTAAGACTAAAACTTGGTACAACATTAAGGTCTTGCATCTTAGCTGAGCAGTGGAGGATGACTGCTCCTATGGTGGAATGTGTGGATTAGCAGGGTCCTAAAGCAGGTATGTGCAAACAAGCATTCAGAAACACCTGTAATTGTTTTGGGATCTTCACAGCTGCAAATCGTTCTGTTGGTTCAGGGAGGGAGGGATTTTTCTGCCCCTTCCCAGCTGTTCAGCTCATTCCAGGACTGCTGCATGACACTCTGGAGCACTGCTTAGCTGAATGCAAGAGGTAGACAGGACACACTCCATTGTTTTGCAAGACAGAGCCTATTACTTACTAGAAAAACATCACAGAGAAAAATATTTAAGCGTTATTCATTCTAGATCAGTGTCAAATTCAAGCAAAAGTATTCAGGCTTACCTTAAATCCAGCTGTGAAGTGTTCCAGGCTTTCTGACTCTGGAGACAGCTATCTTAGCTACTGCCATCCTGCACCAGTGGCATGGGAGCTGCTGGAATCCCAATCTTGCAATTTTAATTTACATTTAACATTTAAATGGTTTGTTTACAAAGTTTTCCACAATTAGATCAATATATTTTAATTAACTGAACATAAACGCTCATCCGGCTGTACCCAGATGTCTTGACATACCTCAGCAAGAGTGAAAATAAATAAAGCTTACAATAGCATTAAAAAAATAAATAAATAAATCTTTTTCCTAAAACTGGTGTCAGCACAGCCAATTGGCTGTTCTGTGGGCTAATTTCTCAAGCACAGATGTGACTTCCATAAATGACAAAATGCCAAAGCATCTGCTTTGAAGGCCAAAGGTGCCTAGCCAGCTTTCGCTCCTGAAGGTTAGCAACAGAGCTGACTAATCTTTATATGCACCTAAAACTCTTGCCACACTACTACTATAAAAGTTTTAAAACAATGTTCCTTTTCCCATACTTTAAACACATTGTCACCTCATATTCAGCAATGCTACTAAGGCTCCATTATTCCCCCACCTTCCTCTTACTCTAGGTGGGTTTTTCCCAAACAGGCCAAGAACCTAGAGGCACGATTCAACGCACTACTGTCACGCTAAGCTAGGCAATTAACTTGAGGTGAATTGGATGTAGATGAACCACAATTTTCTATGTCTATAGCAGCCTTCACACCCGGTTTATGACAATTTCATCTGCCCTATGGAAGTCCCACTAGTCAGAGCTGACTCTTCCGAGCAGAGGACAGTATTGCAGTAGCTCATGCTAAGATTTCCAAGCCTCACGGCCCAGAAGACAGAGAGAAGCATACTGACAGTCTAAGCTTGCTAGTAGTTTCTGAAGTCCTTTAACTGGCATCAACCCATTGCATTGCTTTGAAATCAGCATTAATACTTATTAATCCAACAATCAGACATTAAAAGAAAGAGCCATATAATAGCAGAGGCCAAGTATTAATCTAATAAACGAGAGACCTCCCTATGTGCTACAGCATACAGTGAATTAGCCCCAATAAAGCAACTGTCAGAAACCCCTGCCATCATGGAAGGGCAGAGACAGTGGTGAACTTTGCTCCAGCAAGGAATCCAATACTCCAGACTGCTTGGTTTGCATCTTCCAGACTGCTTCACCCGAGGAAGGATCTGCAGGAGGGACACCGTCTTCACTCATCTGCTACTGTCTGAACTTCATTGGGTCGTTTCTATGCAGCAATGACAGCCCCCCCTTTGTTTGGGTTGGTTGAAGAACTAGGGAGTGCTGCCAAAGGCAAACCGAACTGACCTTGTCAAAAAATAAAAGTTTCTCTCATCCTGGCTATGGCAAAACAACATTGAACCTGGCAGATCCATGAGTCTGCAGCATCAGGAGAGTTGCAGAAGAAGAGGATTGAAACCACAAATACAGGTTTTACAGTGTTTATTTTTCCAATACCACAAGGGACATACAAGAGCAGGGCCCTCTGGAGAGCTCTGCAGACCAGACCAGCTTCAATCTGTACGCTACAGTGGCCCCAAAGGGCACAGAGCCAGACTGCCCAGCTCTGCTTCCTATCTTTGGTAAGCAGGTTTTCATACCATCCCCTCAGACTTCTCTAATACTGCATTTCAATTCACCCCAGCACCTGGCTGTCTCTCATTTTACAATATAAAGCTGCCAGATTGGTGAAGGGTAAACCATTTCAGAGACAACAAAGCTGACTGCAGCCCACAGATTTCACACTCCCTATGGATCTCAGAACAGGGAAGTCTACAATTAAAAAAGGCGCACGGTCAAGAGGTAGGTAGGAGGTAGAAAAGGGGTGGGAGAAAGCATCACAATCCTCACTAGCTGTTTAAATAAAATGGTAGGTTTGCACTTGGGGCAACCCAGTCCTGAGAGGCAATTGCTCAAAGGAGGGAGGGTCAGGTTTCTTTTGCTCGCATCAATCATGGATGCAAAAGAGCTTTCACCTCTTTGCACTGCAGCTTTAACACTGTTCATGGCGATAGCAGTGAATTGTTACTGCCAAAGAGAGGAGAGAGAGAGAGAGAGAAGCAAGATACAACCAAGCTCAGCAAATCATGGCAGGTCGTCCTGGAGATTGCATTGCAGTCCATTTGTGCACCGCCGCCACTGGGGCAGAAGGGAGGCAGCTGGAATCGAGACACACACCTTTGCACGTTCAGCCTCACATCAGGCAAGACAGAATACAGTGGCTCTGACTACAGATGCAGATTAATAACTAACACCACTTTAATGCAATACTGCTGAAGAGCCCGAAAAAAAGGAACAAAAAGAAATAAAAAAAAAGAACAAAAAGAAATCCAAAAAAAGAAAAAAAGAAAAAGAAACCCCCAGAAAACCCCATTATGTTCTTTGTACATTACATCCATTTACAGAATTGGCCAGTACTGTGTACAACATATAATTACATGATCAAACAAATGCAGAGAGTATACACTTACAGGAGCCAAATAATCCACTTTATACATCCAAGAATGAAAAGTTAAAAGTATAAAAAAGAAAAAAGGGAAACACTGCTTTGAATGTTAGATGACCATCACACACAGATGCACAGCTAGACACTTGCGAGTGGTCAGATGCTGTCATGGTAAAATCCTTATTGTAGGGCTTTAATACAGAGAGATTACTGGCCACACAAATGAATTCTCAGGAACCCTTGACCTTTTATACTAGTTTGTAGCGGTATTTGCGAGGAGAAGCAGCCACATCAACTGGTCCAACAGTTCAGGAAGCCAGGCATCTTCCTTCAGTCCAGAAGACACCAAGGCTGGCAGCTAGCATGTTTGGCTTCCTGCATTCCCTACACATGGCTCTGTCCAACTTGTGGTCACCCATACAGGACTTGTTAGCCACCTGCAGCGTTTTCCTGGTCACTTTGTTCTGCTGTAGCATTCAAAGGAGCATGCAGAACCACCATCTGCAGAGAAGCTTCACATCTACATTGATTGTACAGTAGTACTTTTTCCACACACAGGGAGTGGACATGGCAGAAGGGGAGAGTGGAAGACTGGATTCTGCTCTGCTAAGGCAGAACAGGGCCTAACCTAGCTCAGCCCTTAAAATGGAAACACACCCTGCTTCAGTTCCTTTGGATATAACAGTCTCCTCTAAGAGGTCCGTAGATTCGCCGAGCAGGCTGCCTCTCAGTCAGGGATTAGCCTCAGTACATGTACCAGAGCACAATCAACATTTCCATGATGGCATTAAGCAGACTGGAGTGTAACTGTGAGCAAGAAAAGGTTCTGCACCGTCGATTTGAGTGGGAAGGCAAATCAACTCTCTCACCAAAACTTAAGAGTATAATATTGTCTCTATTATAAACAGACTCATATCTGTATACAGGTTTGAGGATCAGTCATTATCAAAATACACACACTAAATATACAATTTTTCCCATGGCCATAATTTATTATCTCACCACAAGGCACAATACACAAAGCTTAGAGGGTCCTATACAGTCATCATGACAAAATGCCCCGCATCCTTTACACATAATCATGGCTTTAAGGCTGCAGGAACACTTGAGCGATATTTCTTCCACACTGCTGCTATCAGCAAACATCTGCACAGAGAGAGACGCATTATGATTTGCAGCAAAGTTCGCTTTGTGGGTAAGCTGCATCATGCTTCCAGCGAGGCCCCTGGGAAAAGCTGGAGCGTTGGACGAGAAATTAAAGCTGGTGGAATTAAGCTGAAACTTAGAAAGCTTCCCATAAAATGCCTGTTTGATATTAAGCTGAGAGGGGATGGAAGAAGGCTCCAAAGGCTGATTGAGTCCTTTTCCTGGCTCTCTCGGTAACTTGAAAAACGGCAAGTCCACGACCAGGGGAACGCTTTGCAAATGCTCCATCAGTTCCGCAGGATTCGGGGCAGCATCCTTCCTGTTCTCCATGTTACTCTTGGCTGGGTCCCCACAGGCCAGGACGTTCTCATTTTTTATTCCTCCCAGGGTACTGGCCGGTTGTTTCGAAGGCCATTCCTCCCTAGCAGTTGGTACTCCTTCTCCAGGGGCACAGCTCTTATTCGGTAGCATCTGCTTGCTAGGAGACAAAGTTCCCAGGGCTGGAATGTGCTCCAAAGCTCTAGGATGATGTAGCCTAGAAGGGCTGTTGCAGGGGAAGCCAGAACCAAAAAGCTTTTTGCCTTGGACACCAACATAATGTTTATTGACAGAGGTTCCACCATTCTGATTTGGACTGAGAGTGGTTATATTTGGAGATAAAAATCTAAGTGCCGCAGGTGGATTTAGCTTTTCCGGACTTTTGTTTGTGACAACACTTGTTAATGGATTGTGCTGTGGGACACTATGGACCTGAGGCAACTCTTTCTGATTTTCCAAGCTACAAGAGGAGGCTTTTCTTTCTCTGGGGCCCAACTCTTCAGGCTTCTGTGAGCCACACACAAGGCTTCCCAGGTGGTCTTGAGAGTTTAAGTTTAGACCAACTTTGGGATGCGTTTCTGGAATGTCAGATGGGGTCTCTATAGCTTCTGTTCTGGGCAATGCTGTCCCAGAGTTGCCTTGCTTTTTCTGGGGACCTCCCAGAGATCTCCGAGAGTAGAAATCACCACTTCTACTTAGGGCACCTGTACTTATTTCCACATCTTGTGAAGAATCTTGGTCAAAGTAGCTACTGCTACTCCTCTCCATTTGCAAGGAATGGTTTTCCGAGGACCTGTCCAGCTGTGGTTCTGTAATTTCTATTTGGATGCTGGCATGTGATACTGGGAGAACTTTCTCCAAAGAAAGATTCCCCTTGAGCAATTGCATAACCAGAGGGTTGTTGGCTTCAACAGAGGACACGGGCCTGGTGGGAGTGGGCAGCTTTTTCTGGATCTCAGGTGTTTGGGTTAGAGGTGTATGTGGCACCCACCTCTGAGGCTGAGACGCGTTACTCACCACTGTTACTGAAGGCAAATCCACCACATATGAAAGACTGTCACTTTTCATGGCGGATTCAGATCCAGTCCTGTTGAATCTCCCAGCCTGGCTCTGCTTGGAGGAGTCTTTTCCTGTAGCTTCCTCCTGGTTGGTATTCTTGAAGCATATCTCAATCTCTGCATTCTCATCTGTTAGGTCAGCTTCAAAATCTGAAGCAGTTTCTGTGGTTTCACTGTGCATGCTTTGGGTTTCGTCATCTCCATTTGTCTTCAGCTCCTGAATCTCCCTCATTTGCTGACAGGCATTTTTCATGTCTGCTCCAGGCGGCTTCTCCCACAGCTGAGGAAGTCCTTCAGAGATATCTATTCCATCCTGGGATGGTAGACCATCATGTGAAAAGGGTTTCACCAGAGACCCCCTGCGCTGCTCTCCTCTGTTCTGTATTTCACTTTCATTCAATCTCTCTGCTGGTAGGTGTGTGAAAACGCTTAACCCTGGGCCCATGTTCTCCATTCCAACTGCATTCATTTTTGAGTTCTCACATTTAGTGGCACCATCTCCTGTAGATGGGTCAGAGCCATTAAATCTAGCTTCAGTGTCTGGCTCTTGTTGTTCTTTACCTTCTGGTGATGGTTCTGGAGTAAGAAAAGATTGCACAGGCAAAATTTCCTTGCCAGCAGGATTACAGTTCAACTCTGCGGGAGCACTACCATCTTTACGCCCTGAAACAATACTGCTCTCTCCTACTAAACTCACCACAGACCCCTGTGCCTGAGAACAAGAGAAGCTGTTCTCATGAGGAACCATGCATTCCTGCTGATTGCACAGGCTTTCAGCCCTTATGTCCTGGAGGAGTGGCTCAGAGTTGTCTTCCTGCTCCTCAGAAGTCGCAGTGTCAAAGGATGACCCAGTCACAGGACTGCTGCGCGGGAGTTTAGCTGAACCAGCAGTAAGCTGAGCTCCCCCTGAGACAGCATCTGCAGCACATTCGAGAAGACAGCCTCCCTCACCGTTAGGAGCGCAGGCATCCGGTTTTGCAGGTCTAGAGGGATGTGCGTTAGCCACCTGCACAGCTACCTCAGAATTAGCCTCTTCTCCTTCTAGAGGGGGAGGCGGCAATAATTGTGTTCGTTGTAGATTTGACGAACACTTTCCATGAGTTCTCTTTGATCTCCTGTGCTCTGTATGGCTACTGGAGTCTCCTCCTCCTTTATCTGTGCTGCTACCCCCCCCTCCTCCTGGCCCACCCCCGCCTCCAATGGCTGTAGCAGCCTCTCGCTGGGCTCGGGCTTGCAAAGCACGGGCTTTAATGTCTGCGAGTGTTCTGGCACCTGTCCTGCCCCGACTAGAGGGCTCCGTGTTGGGGATGATCCTGGGGCATATCTGGTAAGCTGGCTGACCTTTAACCACCCAGGGTGGTTTGATACGTGAAAGTTGAATCTGAAAGAAAACCACAGGGAAAAAAAGGGTCAGACGGTATTTTAATCCAACAGTGGATGGTTCTTAGAAGGCAAAAGGCATTGTGTTCTAAACTGATTTACAAAAATGAGCATTAGGGAAATTCAATGCATTTGGCTAAAGTTTCTGCAGAGGGATTTTGCAGCTGCCCTTCGTCTCTGCTCAGACTGTGCCATGCCACATTTTAAGATTTACTTTATGGTGACATCTTCCTTGTTGTCCTGCACACAAATACTAAACTGATGGGATAAGCACCACCAGAGTCTGCACTTTATAGAGAAGAGTCAGTTTTGATTTCTATCAGGTGCAATCACTCTGGACTGAGTAGAATGGGCTCCCCCTATCCAAGGGCACAGCCAGAGTTTCAGGGAAGCCAGAATCCTCTCCTTCACACCCCACAGGCAGGGAGGTTATGATGACAGGATTTGAAAGTCTTTACTGCACTACTTTAGCGAGCACCAGGAAAAAGCATTCCTATGCTCACAGACCTACAAGCAACCTGTGTAATAAATCAAGGCTATTGTGTATTCTTTTGCAGGACACCTTGGAATGATTTTTCACTCTGCACCACTGTCTAAACAAACCAAAAGAATGCAGTAGTTAGATTTTAGCCAGCTCAATCAATGAGCGACCCTCTCATCCCCCTCAAGATGACGCTTGATATATTTAGTGTTACTTTGATGCTACCTGGCAAGATATCCCTACAGTAATAAGCAATTATAATTCCCTCTCCTACCCGGATGGGTGGGACTTTGGGCTCCTCTTTAGTAGGCTGTGGCTTTTCTGGGTGAACACTTTCAATTGTGTTACGAAAGGACTGACGATCGTCAAGCCGGGGCTTCTTTTCGGGGAAGGAGGCAGAGGCAGTCTCCTCAAAGCATTTCCTCTTCTGGTCCTTTGACTCTCGAGCTGAGTTCTCCTGTGGCAAACTGGGAATTCTGTTTACAGATGCAGCTGCCAGTGACAGATCTTCCAGTTTGCTGTGCAGTCTGGATGCCTCTGGAGAAACCAGCAATCCTGAACTCTCCGGCTTCAACGATGCCGAGGAAGAACCCGTCAGATCTTCTTTCAAGTCCACGTCAGCTTTCATCTCTCTATGGAAGGAGGAATCTGGTGCCACAGATGCCGTCTCTTTGGTAGTCTCAGTTTGCTCAGGCTCACGTATTTTATACAGGCTTCTTCTTGCTCTGCATCGCAGATCTGTCCGAGAGCGTTTCTTGAAGTGTCCATCTCGCTGCCGTGTAGAAGGACCACGCAGTGGCCTTGAGGCTTCTCCCTGGACAGACAATCCAGTCCTGTTCTCAGCATCTTGCACCGAATTCTGCTGCTGAGATTCTTCTCGAGTCAAACCCAACCTGCAAAGAGGAGAACTGGTTAAAAGGCCAGAACAAACTTCATTAGGTCAGATTCCACCTCACTGGAGAACTGTAGTTTATCAATCACAGCATGCACTAACAGAGCTGTATTTGGCTCTTTATGAAACGCAAAGTAGACACTCATCAAGCCCTAGGTAAAACCAACAGACAAAGACCTCTTACATGGTCATTATGAGAGTCAAGAGTTGTGGCATAAAACTAAATCTGCAACAGCACTAGTCCAGGGGACAAAAACGTTGATGGGTGCTAGAACTCTGCTGGGATCAGCCACTTTCACCTAAGGGTCCTGAAGCAGACCCAAGGATCCTGGAATGATTCACCCCATAATTAACAATCCTAAAGGAGCATATGTTGCTGTTTCTCCAAGACATCCCCCTCCACTTGACCAAGTCAGAGTGAGGCAGGTGAGGTGGTATTACTTACTTCTGCCCATAATAGTCCTCAAAGAACTTTTCTTTCCACTGTTCTACTCTCTTCTCCTTTTCCATTTCTTGCCGTATTCGAACTTGCATCTCGTGTGTGAATTCCCCTGCACAGGAACCAGCAAGCGTAGATTTAATTACCCCAAATATCTACCCAACTGAGATCAAAAGCACTCACCCCCAGGGTGAAATCCTGGCCCCACATAACAGCAAAATTCCCATAACATCAGTAGGGCCAGGACTTCATCCCTAGAGGTTAATTACATTGCATGAAATATCCTCATGTGACAACATTAAAAAAAAACAAGAACGGAAGCTGTCTTGATTCAATGGTCACAGAATCTTCCCATGTGAAAATATGGAACCTTACATTTGCTTTAAAAAAAAAAAAAAAAGTGCTCCTAGACCTCAGTTATCTGAAGTCCTCTGGATGCAAAAAGGGTCAAAATGGAATCTCTCTTCCCCCAAGACCGCCCAGAGGCTTAAGCAACAGCTCAGAGGTGTGACATTCCCACTCATCACATTAGGGTGTGAATCTGGACACCAATTCATAGGAGCAACGCTAAATGCCTGTGCTGTTTTTTATTTTGACACCCGTATGCATTATTCATGTTTCTATTTACTTCAACAGGAATTTCCAGTTTCAAGTTTACCAGAAGTTACCACAAAATTATAAGTCCATCTTACAGAACCCAGAGGAGCTAGCTGAAGAGGGCCAGTTTGTCTATAGAGTAAGTAGGTGACTGGGTTGGGGCATTACAGCAACTTCCTTTTGTGCAGAGGGATTTGTATTTACAGTAATTCTGAGAGACAGAGAGGTGGGGGGGTGGGGAGAAAAGATTAAGCACTCAGATACTACAGTGATCAGCACAAAATAGATGTGCAGAGCAGAGCCAGGATCTGCAACCAGAGTGGGAAGCAGGCCCAGAGATTTTGTGGCACTACACATCCTTTCCCAATGGCTACACAAGGACACAGTTCCTGAAACCTTATCCTGTGGCAACCTGGGGTCACGGTACCTTTGAGTCTGTATCCTTCACGCACTGCAGCCATGAGAGGGCAACACCATCACAACCCCTTGAACAGGTGTGAAAACTACATTCCACCCAGTAGGGGCAGCATTAGAGGAGAGTTACAAGTCTAGTAGCATTTTATATTTCTGCAGCATTTTGCTCTAAACACCCCTAAGTTATCCTCTTCTTAGGTGCTTAAATCCTTTTAAAAAAGGAGGTGTGGTGGGGGAAGGTGCAATGTAGGCAACCAGATTCTAAAGCTGGTAGAGAACCAAGCTCCAACTGAATAGGTAGGAGAAGTGGGGAGGATGCCTGCAGGATATGCCTCTCATCATTGAGAGAGCAAATCTACCCACCATCAGCCAGGCGCTCCCTCCAACTCTGAGCAGCATGCGTAAAGAACTCGTTGTTTAGGGCACTGCCACTGAGACGCATCAGCCCATCTGCCCCAACCTAAAGAAAACAGAGTGTAAGCAGCCAGAAGACACATTGTAGCTCTTCGAGAACAGAAACAATACAGTAAGGAGCACCACTACATGCAGCAACAGTCATGCGCCTGTACCTGTCTGTCAACCTCTGGCAGGAGGCAGAGAAGCTGCTGCTGGAAGTGTGCCGGCAGCACATTGAAGGTTCGGGAGTTTATCAAAGCACGGAGGTTGGTGTTGACAAGAATAGACCCAGGTGTCTCAAAGTCGATATCCTCACCCCTGTTTCGCTTCATTTGCCCTGTAGTTTTCAGGCAACCACAGACAAATTTTAAAAATCTATTTATAGAAAACATTTTATAAACATCGGTACCCAACCCACATAGCCAAATGCTGCTGTAACCTGCTTCTCTGCAGGAGAAAAAGGATGTGGCACTCTGACACAAGGAAAGGATTCCTTAAAATACTTAGCATTTTGAAATATTTATTACATAAACAGATGAACTGCTTAATACAGAAGAGAGGGCTAGTATTTTGAGACCAGTGGGCTTCTCAAGAACCTTTTTCCAAAACAACCATGAATCGGGCGCTTTGCAAAGAACTTTCCACCAGGAAGCAGGAGTAAGCTTAGCCCTGAATCATTGCAAACATTAAGAATACCTCTCTTGTGTTTCGGAACCATCATCTGTAGATGTCCTAAAGTCAGGCCACTTTGATACGAGAGACCAGTGACCCCACCAGCCACACCCCGAGAGACCCGTGGCACAAGAAAAGCAATGCTTCTCCATTACTGTACGTCTGTGAGGAATTCAAGGGGTGGGGCTAGTGGGTTTCCAAGGGGACAGCTCTTTAGCTCACCTGGTGAGATCATTTATAGGCATGAGGAATCTGCACTATTTTGGGAGGCATCACATGTCATTGACTCAGACGTGCCTTAAGAAATTTTCACATGGATTAAAGCGTGCAGCATGATGGCATATCCACAGTATGGCTGATAAAGGCTTTATCCTTTGCTCAAGACTTTTCTTAACAGGTTTTTCAGAAAGGTATGTTAAGCATTTCCTTGCAATTACGCCAGTGCGCAAACAAATGGCCCTTAACGTTGCATTGCAGAGTTAACAGCATCTAGAAAGTCCTTGCCTTGTTGACGGTGGGGAAAGAATTATGTGATGTTGAGGACCTTCTGGCTTGGCAAAGATGTTTAGAATAAAAGTCCAGAAGTTCTCCCTTCAAAATGGACTGACTTGGACATGGCTGAACTTGATTTGGCTTTTTTTCCACCCCCAGGACTGTATCCTGGACTATATACTGAAGCACCTACCAGCCGTTGGCTTCCGAATACCTCTCAGGAGCTGGGGAGGGTCCCTGTTAATTTCTGTTCGACTCCGCACGGTGGCACCGCACAAAGCCAAGGAGCTGCTGCTACTGCTGGAAGTGCTGCTGCTCTCTCCATCCACATGCCTTCCTGTAAACCCTAATGGCAAAACCATCTGTCAGAGATGCACGAAGCAGCCCCACCTGGGGAGTGATTCTGGCATACGATAGCAATCTGCTTACAACAAATCCACTGCTAGCTAGGCACAACTGGCTGCTCAAATATTAAGTACATATTTTAACCCGTAAGGCAGCAGTGTGCAAATTCATTAGAATTATCTGCAAGCTTAGCAAATATTAAAAGACATCTTTGCCCCATGCTGGTTCTGGAAGAATTTATATGGAGAGCTAGCTGTAAGGACCAGCAGACAAAGAGCTACGCCATGCTAAAAACAGTCCAGATGGATCAAGCACTCACCTGAGGCAGACTCCATGTGTGCTCCATTTACTTTCAGTGGAGTCAGGACAACTCGGGGCAACATCACACCAGTCTTTTTCTTTTGCTTGCCTGTCTGTGTTCCAGAGAAAGACAGGACAAGCTGTGTAGGGTGCACACAGATTATCTTAGAAACTGCACCTTTTCCTAGTTGAATTCATTCACGAACCACCACCTGGCCACAAACAAGCTTCCAGCCTATGAGCTGAGTGTTAGGCATTTACTCAGGTTACTGATAGCAGCAAGACTGCAGCCTCTTTGTACCCAACTAGCTTAGTATTAAAAGTGGTACAATCTTTTTTCTAGGCTGCAGATTCCCCATGCACACTCACTCCCTGAACTGTCACCTGTTGAGGAGGGGGCATTAATACACATCCAGTTCTTCTCAGACCTACACCCAATCTCCACACAGTACCCCAAAAGCTACCAGAACAAAAAAAAAGATGCATCTACACAAGCTGTACACTGTGCTTGAGGCAGCCATGAGCTCTGCCCACCCAACACTTTCCAAGCTCCAAACCTGGAGTTGAAGTGGCATGCGTGTCCCCCCTATACACCCTACCTGCGAGGCTGCTCTGTAGCTCTCCCTGGCAGTGGAGAGACCCTTGCTCTGAGATTCAGCAGAGCAGGAGGCATTGGAGGAGGTTTCATCAAGAGACACTGAAAGAAGAGAGTATGTGATTAGCCTTTGAAGTTGACACTTGCAGCATAACGTTAACATTGTTAAACACTTACCATCATTATCACCACTCACAGTGCTGGCTTCATTGGACTCGCAGCTTTCTGCATCCGCTGCGTCCTCCAGCTCCTCTCCCTCTTGCACAGACAGGTTCCGAGACCACTGCAAGGCATCCTTCTAGAGGGGCCAAGCAGAACCCAAGCTGAGACCAACAGAAACATCCACTCTAATAGCTACAGTTATCACTGCTTAGACAGAGACTCTTGAATAAAATGGAACCAAGTTGTACAACATTTGCTCATTAGGATGAACATGCACACGCTCCTGCCACCTCTGCTGATTAATGGACACAATTAAAAACACAGAAAAATCTCTAGGCAAGAACTAGCTTGAATAACTCAACTGGATAAATATGAGCATGCCTATGCTATGCGCTGGCTGCTAGTGAGAACAGGGATGATCCTACCTCAGGAAGGAGGTTAGACTAGATAGCCTGTAGAGGTCCTTCCAAGCCTACTTCTCTATGGTTCTATGCCTGAGCATGCCCCCTGGCCAAACATAGAAAGGTCACTGAAGTCACCTTTCATGCTACATTTTCCAGGTCTGGTGCACATGTATGGGAGCAGGTCCCTTGCCAGGAGTAGTAAGGACATGGTGCAGACCATGCTGCCCCCACTGACCCGTTCAGCCCATCCATGACAACTGGGTCTACCAGAAGGGCTGCATGCATGACAATGCCTTCGTTTTACCAAGGAAGGTAAGACTGACCACCCTCCTTCCCTCCCTGTTTGGCATTCCCCAACCACAGGGCACAGTGGTGTTTTACCCAGGGCGCAAAACTTGTTAGCTGTGCCTCCACCGTGGCCCAGCACAGCCTAACAACCCAAGGCCAGGACCTGCATACATGAAGCAACCTCCAAGCAAGACTGGCCCCGTCACTGTTCTTCACCTAACCCTCTGTGCTGGGTGCCCCCAAAAGCATAGCAGGGCACCCTTCATACAGCCTCACACTGAGCCCTCTGTCCCAGGTGCCCCTGGAGTTACATGCAGACCCAGGGCTCTAAGGTCACTGCCCCACAAAGATTCGTGAGACCAGAATACTCTGGGGTGGCACTGCCCAGAGCCAGCCCTCTGGGACACTTCATCCCATTACTCCATGGAATCACCTGGACCCCAAGACCCTGGGAAGGTGACTGGGGCAAACTCATTGCCCCAGACCTTATCTCCACTGAAAGGGATGCCTAGCTAACGGGGAGTAGGCTGTTCTAGGGCACCCCAGTGACACCCTGCAGGCAGCCTCTGGCATGCAGGTGCCCAAAAGGTATAAATCCCTCCCACCCCCATCAGTATCATGAGGTCTGAAGGTGCCACCACAGGAGGTCCTCCATATGCTCTATCCCCGGGCTCTCCTTGTCCTGTCCCACAAAAAGTGTGGGCCTTGAAGCTGTCGCTGTGCACCTAAGTTATCTTTAGGTGCCTCAACTGAGGCCACCACAGGGTAAAGACACCTGTTATGGCTGTGGCCATAAAATAATACATCTAGTGCAGCTGATAAGGGACATGGAGCCCCCAGACCCTGAGACTCCCTCACCATAGACTCCATGCACAACAAGAGCAAGGTTAAGACTTTTTTGGCCCTGCAGTTGCTGACTAAGGGTTTGGGATCCTTGCTTGCCATATAAAATTGCAGTGTTTGCAGGGCCAGGGAAGGGTTAACCTTGCTCTTGGCATTGACACCTCGCTTCACAGTAGTATCCTGCTGCTGCTCCACTTCGCTTGTGGCCAGAGGCTTGAGCCCTCTTGCTGTCTCAGGGTATGTCTCTTGAGGGAGGGGAGAGGGTCAGAGTGGCACTCAGGAAGAGAGGGGCTTCACTTGTGGCACACCTGCCAAAAAAAAGGCTGGTCACCACTGCTGTAGACAACCCCACATGTCCTCTTGCAATTTTTAACAGGCCAAAGGCACAAACTGTGCCTGCAAATATGCTGGAGATTCAATTCCAGGCTGAATGAAAGCATGTTTGACCTGCTATGAAGGAAGCCCATCCACTGAACTAGCTTTTTGTATCTGGTATTTAATAAATTCTAGTACATGTCTCCCAGTGCTAAATACATAGTTTCATAGTCAGTAGGGTCGAAGGAACCTGAGCAGATCACGAAGTCCGAACCCCTGCCATGGCAGGAAAGAGTACTGAGGTCAAACAACCCCAGCAAGGTGATTGTCTAGCCTTGCCTTACAGACCCCCAGGGTAGGATCCAGCATCGTCTCTCTTGGAAGTTGGTTCCAGATCCTAGCTGCCCTGACAGCGAAGTAGCGCCTCCTGATGTCTAATCTGAATTTACCCTCTGCCAACTTGTGACCACTATTCCTGGTCATGCTTGGGGGAACAGGGACTCCCCCAGTGCCTGCTGGTCCCCTCTGACTAGCATGTAACAGGCCACTAGATCCCCCCTCAGCCTTCTCTTGTGGAGGCTGAACAGGTTCACATCCCATAGCCTCTCCTCGTAGGGTCTGCCCTGCTGCTCCCTGACCATGAGAGTGGCCCTCCTTTGGACCCTCTCCATGTTGTCCACATCCTTCTTGAAGTGTGGCACCCAGACCTGGACGCAGTACTCCAGCTGCGGCCTGACCAGTACCACATAGAGGGGGAGGATCACCTCCTTGGACCTGCTTGAGATGCATCTGTGGATGCATGACAAGGTGCGGTCGGCCTTCTTGACCGCATCCCCACACTGCCGGCTCATGTTCATCTTGGCATCAATGAGGACTCCAAGATCCTTTTCTGCCTCTGCACTGATGAGAAGGGAGACTTGAAGTAGAACATGTGTGTGTGTGTGCATGTGTACGTGCACATACATGCAAGTGTGTCTGGTGGGAGCATAGAATAATAAAGGGGAAGGAATAGCTGCTCTTCCCTATCTGGCTAGCAGACAATTTGAGTATCTGGTGTCATTAGTGTCCTTCCTTCTAACTGTGGCCCACTGCCATCTTGGTAGCAAACACCCTGGTTTCATTCTTATTGTGTGTCCCATTGCCAACACAAAAGGCAGCAATGAAGACTTAACAGTTCTCATTTTTTCCCTCCTTTGCCTTTTATTCCCCTTTATAAAGAGAAGGATTTT
The DNA here is from genome assembly GCF_001723895.1 of Crocodylus porosus. Taxonomy (NCBI): domain Eukaryota; kingdom Metazoa; phylum Chordata; order Crocodylia; family Crocodylidae; genus Crocodylus; species Crocodylus porosus. Next base: position 596,874 of record NW_017728922.1, on the reverse strand, counting down.
TAAAATAGATTTGGGCTGCTAGTGGAGAAGCCAGCACCGCAGTTTTTAATTAAGTTAACCCCATACAGACTTTTCAGATACAAGAACTGAACCACCAGCATGCTACATGAATACTTTTCAGCAGAGTAATTCAAGTACACCTGAAATATGTAAAACAAACAACTGTTTGTTTGGATCTGTCCATGTGTAACTTTTGTTATTCCTTCTAACATTCAGGAAAAAAAAAAGTGATTCATCCTTAGACTGGAAAGCTGCATGACAGTATTTAGCCACTGATTTTTTTTTTCATTTCTAGAGATAAAGAGCCAGCAGTGTCAGAGCAGGCAGCCACTGAGCTGCCACGCTTGAAGCATTCATTTGAATTGATTACACGTGTGACAAATAAAAACACTTTGGAACTCGATCTATTCTCAGACATAAAATGGCAATTAGCATAATGCATCTTTGAAGGAAGAGAGAAAAGATGGGGGAGAGAAGAACATCTGAGATGTCAGTCATTTATTCGCCTGTCCTTAACAGTAGAGAATACAGTACTAAAAATGGAGGAACTTAGGCATGTCCTCTACATTTAAAATGAAAGGGCGTGTCAGCTCAAACTGACTGGTAAGTGATTTCAGGTAGAACTGTTAGGCGCTTCAGGGAAAAGAAGGATCACAACTGTAAATACTGTGGCAGGGAAACTATGTAATGGTAAACAAATGAGAAAATGCATACTAACTTCTTCAAGTAATTGTATGTTAGATACTTTCAGACAGATGTTGAAAAAAGGTACAGTCCGATTGCAAATAACAACTGGAAGGGAATCAGAGGTCTAACCATGTTGACAAGGCGCTATCATCCCATAACTGCATTAACTAAAAGACTGGCATTCTGAGTAGTGGTAAAAGAAAAGTTTGCCTTGCTTGTGTAATTTAAGAGTTAAAAAAATTGCAATTTATCAAGAGCGTCTCTTATGCAAACAAAAATTCCCAATCCCAGAGACTATTTCACAAGAAGTTACTGTCTGATATGTCAAGCTGATATACTTTATAACATCAACTGCTTCAAGTTAGATATGTGACTGGTCCCCAGATAGGAAGAGAGGAGTGCACAGTTTACCTTGAGTGTGAAAAGGCTGATACGTCCAGGCAGCTTATAAAAGAGTCCATCACCCCCCCTTGAATTGGAATGTAACATGGCATTGAGGCAGGCCAGGGGGGAAGTACCACTGCAAACAGAGAGAAGGAGGATTAATGATTTAAACCCCAGTTTAGAGAATGCACTTTGCCATCCACTGGTTTATTCCCCTTTAAACCAGCAGCAGCAGGTAGAGAGGATGGTTATAAACTTTATGGGAATGTATTTTAGCCAGTCAAAACCAATTACTGTTTTGCTTTCTTAACTGCATAGTCTTGGCATATCACAGCGAACACGGGAAACGGCTTGTTATGTCAATGTTCAAGTCACCCTAGGTCATATTAAGAGGTTTTTAACACAAGATGCTGCTTCTTTCTACAGTTCTTCTGAACTGGCTCAATGTTGCTAAGGAACCCTGGTTTTGTAAGCAGAGGTACAACATGTTTCCAAACACTTCCAAAATAGTCTCCTGTACTATACGTCTCACCAGAAGAATACATGCCCAGGTGGTGTAGCTGAGAGGGCTTTAATGCCATTATTCTAGGTGGCCTACAGGACTCAGGGGTTGTTTGTCACTTCTAAGTAAAGCAATTGCCCTACGCCACTGCTGATGACACGTTTCTGCCACACATCACCATGTCATGTTTTCCACAGTCATATGGGTACATGGTACTTAGAGGAGACGTTAACAGTAATGCAGAATTCACCGTTATTCAAAGTGAAACTGAAACTGGTATCAGACCAAACGTTTCAGTCCAAAATGTCAAACAATTTTATCTCAGCTTGTCAAACTGAAAACCAGCCTTAGTCGGCTTCTGGTTTCATTTTGACTATGTTTGTTTTCAGGCATTTTTTTGTTAGCCTGGAAAGCAAGCAAAGTTACCATGGGTTGCTTTTCTATACCACGAAGAAGTTCCGATTCCTTCTCTATTACACAATTTCTCCCGTGGCACCAAAACGAATGTGGTAAATAAGTTACCAGGCAACAGAACAAAAATTCAAAGAGGGGAAAAAGTGTAACTTCCCCAGCTGAAGCTGCAGCTGAGAATGAGAGAACTCAAAACATTTGCAGGTTCTAAAATTTAGCTATGAGGCTGGCCCCAAAAGCCCCAGCTCAAGCATAAGCCACTAACAACCAATGTTGCACTTCTTGAAGAATACAGCCAAGCGTCTGTTAGAATCAGGACTGACTCATCTGGAAGAGGGTCCTTTGAGTCACTGTGCTATTTCTTTCAAGATTTAGGATTTCTCTGGGAAGTCCCCCAAACCCTGACAATTAGCTAGACAAGATCTCTGCTTGTAGTGGTCACTCCATATTTTAATCATTGAATCTGCAGCAAATACCTGTCCTTTCACTTACATGATAAAGAGAGAAAGCAGTTGCTCTTTGTAGCATAAAACCAATGATGGGACAAATGGAAGCAGAAATCCCTTGGAGAAAAATCACCAGTTGCTAAACAAATTAATTTAACCCAAGGTTTAAATGCTGACACTTGGCAAAGCCTGCTTTTACCTGCCTGTCATGAAAAAGGTGCCCAAAGCAAACAAGCAAGAAAAATCTGCACTAAGAGAAGACAGCCTGCGACTGCCATTCACAAGGGACAATTTAATGCTGACAGACCCCACATAGGGAAGAGGGCTGAACAAAGGAAGGAACGAGGTGAATAACTAATCCAAACAGGGCAAAACCACGAAGCTTTTCAATCTTAGCCCATTTTTATTCCACATTCTGCTCTGACATTGTTGCCCATGTCCAGTCCAACCAACCACTTCCTCTTTTGGGGCTGGACTCGATGATCTTCTGAGGTCCCTTCCAGCCCTAATGTCTATGAAATCTATAAGAAACCTAAACGAGTGGGTGCTTCAACGGCTCTGCTACCAAGAAGGCACCGCACTGCAAGCTGACACAGTCCCTTTTCAAACAACAGTAACTCCTACATATTACACCTCTGTTTGAATTACAACCTTGTTCGCTACTCAGACCATCACGACTGGGTTCCTAATTTCAGAAGGAAAGAGAAGCAGAAACAAGTAAAAATTTTGAATGACCAAGTCCCAAAGGAATTCATTTACCTTCTATAGTTACGCAGAGGTTCAACAGTGATGCACACAACATGGTGGAAAACAGTTCGTGGAACCGAGGAGGGAGGGAAAAGATACAATTAGAAGAGCACAGAGTATTCATATCCCACGCAAGTCAATCAATACTCAACATCCAAAGACAGGCTGAGCTACTATCAGTAATCAATCCTGGTGACTGCCAACTTATTGTACAAGTAAAGGAGTTTGCAGCATCAGAGGTAGCAAACATCTCCTTCCTCTGGCCTGCCAAATATTGTGCATCTCCATTCTGCTTTATAACAAAACCAAGAATTCCAGGAGACTAATCCCAGATGACACTTGGTCTTCCATCCCTATGATTTTTTTGGGTCAGGTTCAGGTTTTTCTCCAGGTCAAAGATGCAATAAGGTGCACCTCTTTTCTGTACTCCCAGTCTACAGGGGCCACAAAAAGTACAGCAGTACTAATATACCAAGTGCTGGAAAATGAAGGGAGCTCAATATGTTGCTTATGTAAGGGAGGTGCTTTCCTTGACCCCGGAAAAGGCGTGGTACATCCTCTGAAGTGGAAGCTTTATGGAGACAAAGTTTTTTGACTCATTGTAAAAGCACGGACCCAGTATTAGTAGCTAGTTATTTATTTATAAAAGGAACATGCAAAGGACAAGTATTGATGTGAGAGACAGATCTGCAGTCGGCATTTACTGTATTCTACAAAATCCCCGCAACTCCACTAAAAGGCACAGAGGGTCAGTGCTTTTGTTCCAATGAACTTGAAAATCCTCCAAAACTGTCAAAGAAAATGACCTAATACATTCTCACCCTAGACAATCAGACTACAGAGGGAGAGAAAAGGAAAAAAAAGACAGGTTAGAGAAAGGAGGAAGAGCTGCACTAAGAAATCCAGCCCCTTCTATCCACCCTCCCCCATACCACACACTTTGTTTTAGACAAGAAGATCAATACTAACCTCATTTCCTTTAGTCCCTCAGCCTCTATGACCTGCAGAATCTGTTTCGGGGTCATAGGAGCATCAGAGTAATTTTCCAGCACCTGAAGAGAGAAAAAACCTGGGACTTAGCATACAATTTCTGTTCACATTCACAGAGCTGCTTCCTTAACTGGGATTAAAATACAAGTATGGACCTCCCAGTATTTACCACCTCCGTAAGGATACCTGCTACCAAATGTGGGCCGCCCCAGGGGCAGACAACATGGATGTTCCGTTCACATTTCAAACAGCTGCAAACGTCTTGCCTTGCTTCCTCAAAAGGTCCCTAACTAATCAAAGTGCTATTGTGCAAAGTGGGAAGCATACCGTATTCATTTATACTGGCCATCTCAAACAGGATAGTGAAGTAAGGCAGAGGGTTCAGAGAAAGGGAACAGGAACAATTAGATACAAGAAAAAAGTATGCATAGAAACACTGAAAAGGCTGAGACTACCTTAGAAAGTGAATCAGAGGAGATATGGAAAAGGGCATACAATAACAAGCAAACAAAAAAAGGGTCTTAAGAAAGAGCTTCTTTTTTTCTTGTATTATGAAACAGGGTGGAGGGAGAGTCAGTTCAAGTGAAAGTCAACAAACTGCTTTCTCCAACACAATGCTGAGTTAACCTGTGGAACTCACTGTTTCAATGCATCATTGAAGCCAACAGCTTAGCTGGATTTAAAAAAAATAAAAATAAAAAGGAGTGAGCATTTTAGAGAGATAACTAGGTATGCGCAGTAATAGGAAACATGTACAGATACAGTTACAAAAGGGATGTAAGCCTTTATTTCAGGGGTGAAGCTAACCTCTACTTACTAGGACTTATGCAATGAAGGGGACTTCTTCCTATTACCCATAACCATCTACTCTGTAGGATTTCTTGCCCCTCCCTTGGAAGCAGCTGATACTACCCACCGTTAGTGACAGAATCCCGAACTAGACAGACCACTGGTCTGATCCAGTATAACAATTCCCATGTAAAATGCAATACATGTCCTGAGCTACCCAAAAGCAGCAGCAATGGCTATTCTTTCTGGGACACTGGTTTAGTAATCATACACAAAATTCCCCAACGTAACGATCACAGTGACATGAAATCCAGATGCCAGTAGTCGCAGTTCTATATACAAGTTGGCAACGTGATCCTGTCTTTCAACTGATCTAGTACAAGCAATGAGTAGAGAAAACAAATGACCCTCTTTTCTGTCAGCAACATCTAGAATTGAGTCACTGCAGCATCCTGTTGGGAGCAATGGCTGTGCTCTCCCTTCAATATGAGGAGCTGTATGAACAGAACTGTCTGCAAGAAAGTGGCACAGGTCACCACCTCTATTGTTACCACTACCTCCCAGCCTCTGTCAAGAAAGAAAAAGCCCAACCTGAATGACACAGCTTTACTGTCATACTGCAGTTAAAAGTCTGCCTACGCTTCTCACTGAAAAGCAAAACCAAATCACATCCACTGTGTGACAGAACACATTTGGAAAAGAAAATATACCAAGTGTGGTACTGTCAGCTTGGCAGGGGACTAGAAGTTGGGAATGGTGAAACTACAATTAAATACAATGAAAACTCCACTGGAGTCTAAAGAAAAAAAATCCAGTAAAATAACAAGCTAGATTAAAAGAAAGTAAACTATTTTAATTCTCAGCCAGCACAGCTCTGTAACATTCGTCCACACTAATAAGATCTAAAGGGGTGTACACCTTTGGTGCTGTCTGCAGAAACTGTCACCCTTCTTCACGCAGAAGGAAAGGGCATCTGATGTGGGACACGGACCATTCAAAAGCCAAGTGTGAAATGGAACGTGCATGTTGTAAGACATACAGAAAACATCTACTGCTTGCAACGCTTCTGGAAACCGCCCCTCCAGGACACAGAACTCAAAGGCAATCAAACAAGGCACAGCCCACAACCAGGCATGAATGAATTACCTCCAGAAGTGAGCACTCCTATTCAGGAGAACAATTCATAGTTCCCAGCTGTATGAGGTGTACCGCTCACTGTTTCATGCAGGAGCTGAAGACTGCCAAATGCTCTCCTACTCTCAAGGATCCTGCTAATGCTAGAGGAATTCTTCTTCTGGTTATGACAGACCATGGCTATATCACGAACCAAGTCTAAGCAGGAATAACTCAGGAACAAAGAAGGATATTTCTTCCCCAAGAAGCAAAAAGCAATGTTTACAATATTTCTAGTTCCTGCCAGCCCCTTAGTACCAGAATTGTGAATGTTTATGGTACTCCTCCAATTACCCTCTTGCTAGCCTCAGGATCTGTCCTGAACACTCCCTGTGGTTCTATATCATTAACTAAATGTTAAAATACTGTTTTTACAGAATGTGCAAAACATTAGCTCTACAACACGCAGCACCAAAAAGCACTTTTGCTTTCCATCCAGGGGACCAACCCAAAAGAATACAAAATGTAATGCTAGCTACTAGAGAGTCATATTAAAAGCATTTTGATAGGTAGCATATGAACAGCCCGGTCTTGAACAAAGATCCATTTTTAATAGATTTCCAATCAATTAGAAAGGGAGTTTGCAACCCAGGAACTCAGCTAGGCAAGATTTGGTTTCCCTAAATGGATAATCTGTGATGAGGTTGAACCAATGACAAACCAGAAATAGAACAAAGATGCTGCTGGGACTTAAGAGACCTCAGGCACACAGCATACAGAGGGATGAAGCTCTAACCAAGAGGGATGTAACAGAAACTACAGGTGTGCTAAGGTTCACTGATGGACCACATGCCAGTGAGCCTGAACCAGTAATGGAGCTGGGCCATGAAATAGCTCGCTGCCCTATTTACACAGTAGCTTTGAGGCAGCCCACAAATACCAAGCAGGTCTCCATTAGAACTCAGTATGCTGGGTGGAAGAAGCGTTTTGCAAGAAAATTTGGCCTTTACTCTCCACCTCTGGGTCACTCGCCAGCAGAGTTACCCAGGAGCCCGTATGGAAGCACATCATCCATAAAATTAGTATCGCAACAGGGATGTGCAGGGCAAAGCACTTCACTGCGTGGACCTGACATTCCCCAAATGCTACTTTAGATTGAAGAGCTAGAGATGAGCAGGAGTTATACTGGCTCAAAAATAACGATCCTCCCCAAGAGCTACCAGAAGGTTAGATTTCCTTTCTGTTCTTGATCAGTCCTGGGAGCATTTTGTTGACCAAGCAAGTTCCCTTCAGAAGCAGTATTTAAGAATAACTTCTAAAATGCATTCAACATATTAGACGCTAAAACCAATCTGACCTAAAGCAATCATACACCGCCCATTTAATATTTATATACCCTAATATACATCCATGCCAAAGACAAGAAAAAAAAAAAAGCAATGTACATCTTTTCTATATTTGTCTGTATACAACACGCTAAATATGGCAAGGTATCCAGGTGGTAGCCGTAGTGATCCAGAGAAAACGTCAATCAGGACTTGTAGTAGAGATGATACCTTTTATTCGACCAACAAGAATTTTGCAACAAAAATAAAAGCGTCTTTAACTGCAAGCTTTTGGGCACAAACGCCCTTTGTCAGGCATTGGAGAAAAAACTATAAAAGGGCAGAAATGAAAGTTTATGTTCCCTAGGATTTCACAGTCCTAAACAAGGCAAGCGTATTCATGACCAAGAGCTAATGACAACTTCAAGAAGGAAACCGACCTCCTTCCACCAGTCCCTGCTTGAAGACAGTAGGACCACCACCGTCCTACAGCTCCACAGGGTTTACTGGAGAAGGGTCTCCTCTTCCCACCAGTGTTAAAAGGAGAGGGCAGAAACCGTGAGCACTACAGGGCATGCAAAAAAAGCCGCGTGTGCCACTTGCACTCAAACAGCACACCCGTGCCAGCTCAGCCAGGGCAGGTGACGCGATTAACTCAGCTGCATCAATACAGTTTGGGGAAGGAACCTGGTCTCCAACATGCGTTCCCACCTCACTTTTTTTTTTTTTTTCAAATGCAAACCCCGATCGTTTTATGGTCAAATTAAAGTTTCTTCTTTAAACTGCACACCCGGACTTGAGAAATAACTATAGTTATTTACCAAAGAAAGCACCATCCCATCAGCGCTGCCAGAGCAAATATCAACTCTACACGCTGACACCTTAAATGGATGGATGGATTGGTCCCCCCCAAACTCAGAAACATAAGTTTCAGGACTAGTTACCAAAAAACAGACATTACAATCCTGACGGTGAGACCGTGAGCCAGCCAGAGGGAGTGATGTTTTCATGCGTAGCTGCACTCCGGATAGACAAATATGCTTGAATATATTCGAGGGGGTTAATAAGAGGTGTCACTGGTACCCACACAAGGCCTGCGTGCAACTAATCCGTAATAAGGGCCCACTTTCCACACGGGACGAGGCAAGTCGCCCCTGTATGAGCTCAGGACGC
>NW_017728922.1:560010-587728 GCF_001723895.1 Crocodylus porosus | reverse complement strand
GGGGTGGGGGGTGGCGGCCGGGGCGGCGCGGAAGGGCATTGGCAGGAGTAGGTGTGTGTGTATAAATATTCAATTATGCATAATCATATTAAATTATGCATGGTGTGTGTGTGTACACACACACACACCATGCATAATTTAATATAGGCTAGATCTATAATTGCATAATGTAATGTACAAATATGTGCATAGTGTGTTGTATTGTGTCATACGCTGTGTATTATATTGAATCATAACATAGCATAATGTACTGTATTGCATCCTTATGTTATCTTGTATTATATCCTATTATGTTGTATCATATTCAGGAGTCCTGGTTTTCTCTAGTTTAAAAAAATCCCTAATTTTCAGGTTAAAAAAAGTAATCCCAAATCTGCATTTTTTCTTGATTAAAATTAAACACCACTGTATATATATTTATCTATAGATCTCTCTAGATATCCATATCTATATATAGATAAAGATCTATATCTCTAGAGATGTATCTGTCTATATATAGATATAGATCTATATCTATATATCGCTAGAGATATCTCTATATTGATATATACCTATATATTGATATAGCTATATTGATATATCTATAGGTATCTTACATGTAAACACCTATAATTCTATGTCTATATGCATATAGATATGCATATCATATATCTATATACATATACATATCATTGCTATAGATCTATCTTTTGATAGCTATAGAGAGATATATCTATGTATTGGCAGCCTTTTCATTTTAATTGCAGAAAAATACGGATTTGGGGTGACTTTTTTTAACCCGAAAACTGAGGATTTTTTTTTTATCAGAGAAAACCAGGATCCTTGATCACATTACATTATATTGTATGTTATATTACATTATGTTACATTGTATTATATCGTATTGTATGAATCTTGCTCTATTATATTTCATGATCGTAATGTTCAGCGGGTTGAAGCTCACTTCATGACATGCAGGGAAGGGACTCCGTGAGAAGGAGACAGGAGCATACGACTGGCAGAAGGGAGGGGCTGGGGGCAAACAACCCTCAGGAACAAAGGAAACAGAAGCTCGTCCAGGTGATGAGATGAGACTCCATCATTCTGGTTGAAACCAAGCCCATCTGGGGCTGATATCCTGTTCCGCAGTTTCTGTTCAAATCAGGTTTAAACGTTTGCTGCCTAGGAAGAGGCACACTGAGGTCAGCAATGGGAATGGTGCCTTTAAGAGGGACTAGCCAGCCCTGTTGTGAGCGCTCCCCTGCAGGGCATTTGTATGGGCAGGGAGAAGAGAAAGCAGAGGGGAAGGAAACAAGTGGTGGACTGAGCTGCCTACCACATGCAGGGGCCAAGCTATGCTGAGCTTGGAGCCAAAAGGATTTCCCTCCCAGTGTCTGGGACAGGACAGTGGGATTTTGTTCCACTTGCTTGGCTTGCTTGAAAGGCTTTCATTTGGGCAGACTGGCTGAGGAGCTCCTCAGAGAGCAAAACCTGCCTGCAAAAGCCAGCAAGCTAGGGAACCTGCTTGCAAGCTCTCAGGAAGTTCAGATTAGCAGTGGTCCAGACACCATTTGTCATGAATGGGAGGAGGCTGTGTGTGTTGCACGCAGAGCAGGGCCATCAGATAGCTTTACATTTGCAAAACCAAATGGAGATGGTTTTAAAGACTCACAAAAACACTGGCGGACAATACTCTTGCTGCAGGCTTAGCAGTGCATGGCGTGATCTAATTAAGACAAAGAGTTGGAACTATACAAGGGCAAAATTTAATAAAACTATTGGACCATTTCCTTTATTTATTGAATGTGGAATGATCCTACAGTACAAAGGTCATAGCTGAACGGTGACAGAGTGAATGTAACCTTCAATTCCTTTATTTCACCATTTGAAATTTAAGTTGCAGGTTTCTTCCCCAAGTCTGTGTTTGTGAGGAGGTTGGGGGCCCTGTTTTGCATTAAAGTACTGGAATTTTGTATTAGGTTCCACTATGGGAGATACGGCAGATTCATTTGGTGATATGACTATTTTCTGTTCATTTGTCTTTTGTTTTGAAGACCTCCATTGCTGGTCAGCCTGTTCAAATCAGTAGAGCTTCAGTTTATTTTGAGCAAAGGTTTACAAAAGGCCAGTTGCCAAAAAGGGGGGACAAGTTGAGAAATGGGTATTGTTAGCTAGGATTAAAAACAGAAGCATGATAAACTTTAATAGTGTACGGAGCACAAATGCCTTCATATTTTTATTGACTTTTTTTGGATGTGTCTTTATGTTTGAAGACTCAGTACGTTTACAATGTATACACTTCAGGAACACAGCATTGGGAAGGAACTCCTAGTTCATCCAGTGCAGATCCTTGCTATTGCAGGCACTATGTCATATAATTTTATTTATAAACTTACCAAATTCTGTCTTAAATCTTGGTGGGTTATTTGCTTCCAGTAGTCCTTCTAGAAGGCCTTTTCAGAGCCTTACTTCTTTGATGCTAAGAAGCCCTTTTTTGTAAAATTTGTAAATCTTAACTGATATTTATACTCATTTGTTACTGAAATTATTTTATCTTACAGAAAAATCTGTGCCCCCCCATCTCACTTTTTCCAATTTTTTTTCCAAATCAGAGAAAAATCACAGCTTCCATCAGGAGTCAATAAATAGAGAAAAAAATACATAAAACAGGTTTAAAAAATCAAACCTTACTGTTTTAGAGAACTATTTCAACCATATATTTAGTATAGGCAACCCACACTTAGCACTCTTAACTGGGTCTTGGAAAACCGACCGTTAAGCAAAACGAACATTAAGCGCAACAAAAGTATTTGATGACCCAAGATGGCAACTGTGAGCGTTACAGCAAAAAGTGAGTGTTAAGTGAAATCAGGTATCAATTTTAAACGAGCATTATAATGAAATGGCGCTAAGCAAAATAGTGTTAAGCAGGGATGCCTGTATCCTGTAATCTTATAATAAGACTGCTCTTCATCTCTCACAATTTGAGAAATACAGATGGTAAGGCAGAAGCATGTGGAGGGAAGAGAACCCTTTCTAAGTATTTGGCTGAAATCACAATATTAAAAATCTTAATTACAACATGTTAACAGTATATTGTTATTTGGATTCTAAATATACTCTGATCCAGGAGGGTGCTATATACACATAAAGATGACTCAAGTTCTCTTGAGTAATTAAAAAAAGCTAAAAAGAGAAATGTGTGTGTGTATGTATTGTGTGTACACACACATATACAAATTGTCAGGTTGCGAACCTCTAATCAAGTGACTAGCACCACCCTTGTTTGTGCTTATGCAGGCAAATGCTTGAATCCAGCTCCACAATTCCTGCAATTGCTTAGAGCCTCTTAGTTGCTCTTCTGGAATGAAGGGTTTGATCTAGTGTATCCACTATACTTTTTCTCCATCACACTTACTTTTACCATCTACGCTCAGCTGAATTACTGTCCTCTAGAGGTCACTGCTCTTTAGGGCTTGTCTTATTTTATATTGCTTGTTGGCAGGCATCTTTTTTCCCTACAGTCTTTACTATAGTGGTACTCCTGATTTCCCTCTAGTGAGAAGAATGAGGGATTGCATCTCATTCCAGCCTTACTTTTCTTCTAAATCTAGGCCATTTATAACAGGGGGTGCATTATGAGAATGAATGCTGAGGTTTACCCTAACCTTTTCCACTACCACTTTTATTTTAATAGAATCCAGAAAGTGGACTCCCTAGGGCAGAGATCGTATATGACTGATACCAGCAATATGTCAGTTCTTTGGGGCTAGTCGTCTGACACCTTTCATCAACAGCATATTTGTACTCCATTGTTTAATTGTAATATGCTTGTTTCACCTGATTCTTTTCCTTCAAAAACGAATAGGGCACGATGTTTTACAATCCCATTATGGGTCCCATTAAACCCATAGCAATTATTTACTAACTCATTTAAGAACAGAAAATGACACATCGTTGTAGATACAATAAATCTGATTGATTTTATTACACATCTTATTTTAGGATCACTTTTACATTCCTAGACAAAAGAGATGATACAAATAAATATAAGCTGTAAAACCTATGGACAGAACTATTGACATGTTCTTTGCCTACACATCACCTAAGAGAAGGTTAAGATCAGTGTGTCTCCAAGGAGCTGTGAAATTTCAAAAAAGACAGGTGTGCCCACAAGCACTCACAGGCACCTCATTCCAGAAACAGGACAGACAGGACTGAAGAAGGGAAGGGAAGTAAGTGCCTAAACCATAAGGAGTTAAATCACCACTGTACATGCAGAGCAAACAAGCACCACTGCTCTTGTTCAGTTCCATCTGAGCACCTGATTATGGCTTTAGCATTGTGCAGGCATGTTCTTCTAATTTGCACATTTAACACTGCAGAAACAGAGCCAGGCCTCTTAACTAAGCCCTGGCTTTATGGTCACACACGAGGTGAAAAGACAGGGTAGAGAAGATGTCCACTGTCACAGCAATCAGTGCTTCTCTGAAACTTGGCAAAGGATAAGTGGTTCAGTGATGGAGAACTTACTATAGCTAGACAGAGAGATCTGTATTGAACCCAGAAGTCGGATCTGTATAATGCATCATTACCATTCAAAAAGTTATCACAGAGGTATGTGTTTTAGAAGGCGGAAGCAGCATGCATTGGACCTATATTAAGGATTGTAAGAAAGTGCTTTCATTTCTGTGTGTTTTGCTTTGCGTAGTATTTGACTCTGGAACAGAAGAGCTTTACTGTGCCTAGCTGGAGAAACACAATTGGACCCAGTTATACAGATCAGAGCAAAGGTTGCAAGGATGTAAAAACACTCCTATGAAGAGACTATGATTGCGCACACTCTCTTAGGACTTCATCCAGGAGCTGGGCAAATTTCCTGTCATCTTTGGTTGTTTACCTGCAGGAAGCCCAGATGGTTCAGACAATAGCCACGTGCTGCAGAGAGGCACAGACCTGGAGGGGTCATGTCAATGCAAGATTTACACATTTTGTACAGTTTAAGACACAATGCATTCACTTCATCCTAGTATCAGTGCCACTGAGGATCTGGTCAAGGGAGAACTCAGTGTGAGAGGCCAAAAGCTTTGGCAGCCATCCGAGATTGTTTGCGAGTACATTCACCAGTGACGTCTTTACCCACCGTTCCAATTTAAATACTGTGACTAAAGAGGCAATTTTAAAATCTGTCTACCTCAATCCCTTTCACCCTGATAAACTATATCTGAAACTTAAAAGCAAGGCTTTCTGACATATCAAGTATCTCACCTATTAAGAGTAAAAGCAGAACAGGTTAAATTCAGGCTCTGATTTCTAACGCGCCAATCCTGTCCCAAGCAATATTCTCAGTTGACAAGTTTCAGATAGAAACCCACTAGAATCATACTGGATGAAGACACACAGATATATTGTATACCTATCTGACTACCTAAAGTTGGGCAACTATTTATTTTACACCAGTGCTCTGAGTGCTTAAACTATACTGTCTCAGAGAAGATTATATGCCAGAGAGAAAGGGGAAGGAGAGAGAACGTAACACTCTGTATTACACCACAAGAGCCAACTGTACAGACAGAGCGGTTTATAAAATAGAAGTTTATGGCAGGCTAACAGAAACCTGATGTCTGCTCCCTCACTCATAAGCAAACCCCTTTCCCCACCAAAATTAAAATGTATATATATTAATTTTATCCTGACCCAGAGAAAACACTCCATGAATCAAAGCAGCTGAGTTAGTACTTAACCCTGGGTCCACCCGAACAGCTGACTCACCGAGGCACCGTGCCCGCAAGATGCAGAGGTGAGCTCCGCGGAGAAACCATTCTGCCCTTCTGCTCAGGGGGGGTCAGACAATGGAGCTTTCCAGCCTGGACAGAGGCAGTCAATGGACACTTAACAAGGACACAAGGTAGACTTCATACATGAGAATATTTCTAAAAACAGGCAAGTTCTCATACACACACCGGTCAGTCTTGGGGGGGGGGGGTTTGTCTGTGAGGAAGAAGAAACAGGTACAAACATTCACAGGATGACAGTCAACAGCAAATGAAAAACAAAGCAGCCCAAATCTCAATATACAGTGAACTAAAACTTACAAACTGAACAGAGACACACCAGACAAGATCCACCTTACTCTGTCTTCTAAGCCCGTCCAATATGGCAGCTCCCTTCTCCCTGCTGGGCCACAGTGGCCTTCAGCATTATAACAGCCTACTTTAGTCATAGGGCAGCTTTGGAAAGAGACCATCTAAAGCAGGAATTCTTTCCTCTTCGTGTTCAGTGTACCATCCCTGGAATTAAGATCAGATTCCCTCTCCTGAGACCTTAGATGACACAGGCCCTCATCCCCAACCCTTCATAGTGCATTTGAGGAGGCTTAGAAGTGACAAGTGGAAATGTTCTTCAGTTGGAACAGGCATAAAAGGCAGTGCCTGCACTGAACTCCCTTGTACACCCAGAGAAAGGCTCCAGGCATACCAGAAGAGAGCAGACCTGGTTTTGCCTCAAAGTGCTCCAGAGCCTATCCCTGTCACAGTGGTGAGCAGAACCAACCATGTAACATCAAGCCAGTTATATATTTCCTATGAATGCTGGTAAAGCTGAGGAAATGGCCATATGCACCCTAGGTTTAGGGACTCGGTGTGAATGCTGGCTTCAAATGCCAGGGGTGGGACAGAGGAGAGAGAGGAAGAGAGCTACTATGGAGCTGTCACTGGTAAGCTGACACATTCTCTGACAAGGTGGTTTCTGTGAGTAGGGGTTGAGGTGTTTAGTAGGTCATGTCAAACAGTTCTTTCTTACTGATGTGTGTAAACAAGTAGAAGACTTCAGTTTCTATTGCTTTCGTTCTAGAGAGCATAAATATGCTTCCAAGACCCTCGGTTCTAAAGGGAGGCAGATCTGTCTGGCTGACTGGTGAACAAAGACAGATCTTCAATCCTGCTCTTCTCAAGGTTGTTCAATCCAACCTCTAACCCTGGACAATGTTAGTCTTTCACCAGAAAGAGGAAAACAATGCACCTAGTCAAGCTCGGATACACCCTCCAGTTTTTAACCCCCTCAAATTTCACTCAGAGGTTCAGAAGGGCTGTTTCTCTTGAGATGACTTGCAACTCTGTCCTGTTGTTGCCCAACAGCAAGAGAGCCCAGTGCAGCAAAAGGGCTGGAACAGAAGGAGAGACGGCGACGCTGTGAGGTGATCCCCATGCTTCCCATTGCTTCTAATACACTCATGCATTTCTGATTTCCTAACTAAACTCTGTATCCCATAGGGGCTGATCGCTAGCTTGTGAGCAAGTATCTTTCTGCAGGGTTCAGCACACCTGGGACTGGCATGTTTGACACAAGTCAGTTCAATTGCTAGGAGGCTGTCCACAGGGAAAAGGGCTTGGAGTTTGGCTGAGAGTCTTCTCTGCAGGTTCTTACTTGTCTCTGCTCTCAGAAGGCAAAAGCTGTTCACGCCCTGGAGAGGAATCGCTGGTTTTACTTAGGAACCAGCCCTCGGGACTGTGGATAAAGCTGAGATCCAGAGGTGCTTGAGGAAGAGGAGCCCCCTGATTTCCTTCCAGTTTTAGGCCTGAGGAAATAAACAAAACAAAACAAAAATGTACATTATATCTCAACACATATCTCTAACAGCTGAAGAAGCTTTACTGGACATAGACCTCTAGTCAACCTCAAAGTGATTCTCTAGCCTCACACTCCCTTCTTTCTACATCAATTAGGCTTTCATCATGCTAACCAATAACTCAGGCAGGCAGGAAGCCTATTGATATGTATATTGGTGGCTAGTCCAATGAGCAGAGGCAGACAAAAGCATCGTGCAACAGTTTGACTCACTTGGATTTTGATTTTTTATTTGATGTGCTCTCGAAGGTTGAAGCATCCACCTGTATCTCATCTTCATCCTGCAAAGCTGCTTCTAGAGCAGCCTGAACTTTAGGAGCAATGGTTGGGCCCTCATAGTCTCTCGTGGTTCGACTGGGCATGTCAAGCTCCAATAGTACAATGTTCTCTGCCTGAAAAGGCAGAAGGGAAACAGAATCATCAGTACCTACACATTCATACACAAACCATTTCCCTCCCTCACTCACTGTACTGAGATGTTTCGCACTCTGATAAGGGCTGATATCTGGATCCTTGAATTTATTCGAGACATGCATTTCCCTATGCCTGTGGTCATATTACCCTGGTCACAAAGACTGTTCTACCAGCAATCCCATGCCTTCTGGCTTGCAACTGTCCTCTCATCCTGTTTAAGCTTTTACTCCATCCCTTAAGATCAACTCCAGGTAACATATCTGCAACAGGGTGGTCACAAACATCTCCAGCAGTACAAGCTCCCCAAACTTATTTTAAGTTACATTTTTACATGTAGGGGAGTAGGCTGTTCCTCTACAGCAGTGGTTCTGAACCAGGGGTACATGTACCCCCAGGGGATACGTGAAGCCTCATCAGGGGGTATGTGAGATATATTTCATACGTTGTCTAACACAGGTCGAAGGGCCTAAAAAAAGTCTTGACAACTTGAAAAGTCTTTGTATGAGTATCTTGCTGTTTTTATAATACAAGATTACATGTAGTTTGACATAAAAATTAATTTCCCACTGAAAAAGGGTACGTGAAGTCTCACTCTGAGACCAAGGGGTATATCAACTGAAAAAGGTTCAGAACCACTGCTCTAGAGACTCCTGCAGCTGTTGCAGTTTGTCCTACAGGACAACAAAGAGTCCTCAGAGAGTCACACTCTGCTGAATACAAGAGCTGAACAGATGCAGGCTACATCCATGTCTATGCTTACCCTGTACCGCGCCTCTGGCCGAACCATCATGGACATCCTGGCATGTTGGCTCAAGGGCCTCTTGTAGCCCACTGCTGACACCGGCCTCTTCATCATCTGCTGGTTACTGAAAAGGACGCGACTGTTAAATCCATTACACATGCAAGTGACAAGAATCCTCCTTGTTATGCCAACGTGTCAAAATAGCTGCCACCCACTGTGGTAACTGTTTTTATAAACGAAGGAGAGAGCGCTACAGGCACCCAGGGGTACACTCCAATTGCACAGTTAAACCTAACAAGTGGTATGAAACTGTCCACATCACTGGGTAGGTAGAGACGTGGAAACAGGTGAGATGGCCTCCATAATCTGTTCTTTTGCACCAATGGCACACACAATGGCACACACCAATGGCGCACACACCTACTGCACACACAATGGACTAATGTACATCTCCCTGTATTCATCTTTGCACACTTGCTCTGTAAAACTTCCAGGCTGCATGCTGCCTATAGTTTCCTCTGAGATACTTTTGGTTTGAGATAGGAAGTAACCAGATCGACTGGATTCATCTTTTTAACATAGTTTGTGAAGCAATTTGGGACCCCCTGCAAGAAAGATGCTATGTATAGCATAGCACAGCACGAAACTAGGTTAAATAGTTTAGAATTTTCCCATCTTAACTTCCTATTTTATTTAATCCTGGTTATAGTTTGTCTTAAATTTTATTCCAACTTTATAATCTACTAAGGAGCTAAGGACTCAGGGTGAGGCTAAAACCCTAATTCATCCCTGGCTTAATTCATAACTTGCCCTGGTCAGCTTGTAGTTTCATATGATCTCCACGCCAATCCTAAAATAAAGTTTGGAAACAAACTTACTCCAGCCGGGTTATAGGATGCAGTTTCCACTGGTCTTCCTCTTCATCAAAGAAAGATCTGTTCATGATCTTGTTCTTCTCCTCCAGAGGAATAAAGTTTTCAATAATCAGGTGCCTGGAGGAAAAAGTAAAGGTGGGAGCTATATAAATAAGAGAATTCGCACCTGAATCTCCCTACCTTCTCTTCCTTGCTAACCCAACAAATCCCTAAAAAGGGAGGGATTTCTAGTTCTCGCTCACATTTCAATCCTGTTCCACAAGCAGCTGGTTTGTAACTAACTCCCACGAACAGAACACCTTCAGAGTTAAAGGGGCATATGGAGTAGTGGGACTCACTTCAGCTTCAGTTCCCTGGTGAGCTCGTTCTGGGTCTGTTCCAGTTCCTGTCGCTCCTTAATATGCTCTTCCTGGAGATCATGAATCTCTGCCTTCACGGCCTGCAGCTTGGAAAATAGCTGGAAGAAATGAGAACACAAGTAAGGACTGTTTCATGCTATTCTCACCCTAGCAGTCAGGTTCTTTGACTTTCTGACCCATTTGATGTGGTGACATTTTCTTTTTACCTTCTTGAGTTTCTTAGTTTTGATGTCCACCTCTTGCTGCAGGGAACTGTAAGTCTCCTTTAGCTCCAGTGTCTCCTCATCCCGACTTTCCATCTGTTGCTGGATTTCTCTCTCCCGGCGTTTCTAAGAAACACCACAAATAAGGATGAAGCCATACTTAGATCACTGCCTTCAGTGCCCCAGTAAGTGAAATCAACCGCCAAGATGTGTCCCTTTTACTCGAGATCCAGAAGTTATGATTTTGCTTCTGGTACTTTTTATATTTTGATGGATTTCACTACAGAGGGGCATAAGACGCTTACTGCACCTAAGCTCTCCTGCTTCACTTAAAAGAGGAGGAATGTTGACTCTTTAACAAGGACATTCTTTCTCCAAAATTGTAAGTCCTTGCAGTTTAATGCGTGTCAACAGAAACACATGACAGAACACGATGTTCTGAACAGTCTGACTAACACCCCCCACAACTTCCACTTTCGCCCTCTTCAGTCTTATAGGATTGTTTTGCGAGTTCTCCAACATCATAGAAGTTTGTAACCAAGACAGGACCTGGGTCAGTTAAGTAACAAAATAAGACATTACAAGCCTTCTTGTATGCATACACATCATAAAACATAAAAAAAAAAGGCACAAGCCCCTTTTTTTCCTCCTATGAAGCCCCATTAAAGAAGCACTCAGGATCAATCCTTAAACTCAGGAAGACTAGTTTATGGCTTTTCCTTCCTTCGTATTTTGTGAAAGATCTGTACAGGTAGCTCCTTACTACAGGATAAGAAACATGTTCCTCCTCCTACCTGTTCTGCAATTTCCTGCCGTTTCTGCTCCAGGATTTTCTGCTGTTCATTTGTGTGATCCACAATATTTTTCCCTCCAACAAGGAGTTTGCTTTCCATTGCCTGAGAGAAAAACCATAACTGGCAGTGAACCTCTCAAAGAGCTTTCTAATTACTCCTTTCTAAAACACAGTGTCGTCTTCTTGTGTGGATACTGCTTCTTTATAATAGCTGCCCCTTATTTAGCAATTAGATTTAAACCAACTGTTACGGACATCATTATTTTTGATACATCCTACAAAATTATAAAAGTTTAATGCACTAGAAACCTGCCTTGAGTTATATACTGTTATAATCTGTTGCACATTGGGTTTGACATGTGAAGATGCAGCTAAATTTTTAATGACCACCTTCAGAACAAAACCTGTTTTTATTGGCTGTAACTCATAAAAAGCACATCCATCACAAATCTACTGCCCCACATCCTACAAATGTAGCTCAAAAGTGACAAAAAAACCCCAACCTTACACATTCTAAACTAAATTATTAAAAAGTGTATCTCTCTACATCCAGTTTATTTTAAAAATTTCAGATCTAGGCACATCCATTACCAGGCCACTAAAACTCTCTCCTGTGAAAGATTTTCTCCCAGTTTGATGACCCTACCTGCATCCGGGGAATTCCATCAAAGATTCTGGCAAGAAGTACTATACCTTGATTTTGGCACCCAGCATTTCAGTTGCTTCCTTCTCTCGCTTCAGGTCTTCCATTTTCTTTTCCTTCTCTTTCAGTAGTCTCATCTTGTCTTCAGCCACCAAGCTGTGATCCTCCACAATGGCTTTCTTTTCAATCTCCAATTTTTCTTGCTGCTCTCTCCAGTAGTCTTCTTTATCATCACCTTCATCCTCACCCTCTTCTGCATCATCATCATCCTCTTCCTCTTCCCCACCCTCTCTTCTCCTTTCCCTTTTCTTTCTTTTGCCAACAGATCGTTTTTCCAGCTGTGCCTTGAGCCGAGCAATTTCTTCCTGGAATTCTCGTAGCAGTGCATCCTTGGGATCTTCGTTCACTCTTGGTTTGTTCTTGATATTTTTGGCACGGTTGGCATATCGTAGAGTAGTAAGAGTTTCCTCTACATTGTAAGAGGCAGGGCCTATGTTCGCTACCATCACAGTTTTGGCATTACCACCTAGTGAGTCTTGAAGCAGCCTTGTAAGTTTTGAGTCCCGGTATGGAATGTGAGTGCTTTTGCCATCAACCAGGGCAGATATAACATTGCCTAAAGCTGAAAGGGAAAGGTTAATCTTGGTAGCTTCCTTCAACCTTTCTCCCTGGGCTCCAGTCTTGGCTTGGCGTTCACTACCTGCAAGGTCCACCAGGTTGAGTTTTCCTACACGGATGTGATTTTCCCCATCAAGTCCCAACTCGCTGCACTCAATAGTGATCACAAAAATGGCATGGGAACGGGAGCTATGCTCATTCATGTTAGTAGCACCAACAGAGCGGTTTTGGTTCCCCACATTCATGACATGTTCAATCTCTTTGACACTCTTTGTGACAAAAGAGGACAAATCCTTCACATACACACCAGTGTCTGGTCTTTCTTTCAGTTCCAGCCTTTTGGACTGATCCTTCGATAACAAGTCTCTTATTTCTTCTTGGTATATTTCCAAATAAGAAGCCCTAACTAGGTATTGCTGGTTCTGAGATCTAGAGATGTGGGTGAAGATGTGGTCAAATGAGTTGGGGATGACCCCTCTTTTTTCAGGATCACCACGTATTCCTTCCATTGTGTATGTTTTTCCTGTCCCAGTCTGCCCATATGCAAAAATAGTCCCATTGAACCCCTGAAGAACAGAGTCCACCAGAGGTCTGAAAGTTTCATCATAGAGTTCAACCTGCTTGGAGTTCCAGTCATAGACGGCATCGAAAGTGAAAGTTTTAGGCAGTTCATGAGATGTTCCCCTGGGATTCTTCACTGATACTTGCCCCAACTTGACATCCACATCCACAACCTTGTCATATGAAGCTGCCTTCTCTTTGCCATTCATTGGACGGCATCGCACCACAACCCTGACGGACTCAGAGCTCTTTAACTTGGACATGATGAGAAGTCAGTGGCTGGATGATTTGGTTGATGAATGATCCAGGAAGGTCAGGGGTACTAAAAGCCTAGAAGGAAACAAAGTGAGGACATGTAAATAGTTTTCAGCATGTGCTGATCTTGTGCAGAACCACAAAGTGAACTTGTGCACTTTTGCAGGAGTTTGTGTCCACTCTGCGGGATTCTGAAGCATACAAATAACATACAAGATAAACACTGTTAAAAGTCTGAATCTTCCTGAGAAAATATTACCTTATAGACACTTGCATGTTTATTAATATCTATGAAACGTTGCAAAAAAGCTTTAAAAAACGTCTCTGAAGTTGGTAAAATACTTCCCTTACCTGCTTTTGTTTCAAAAAATTAGAAATGTTCTGGGGGTTTAAAGTTTTGTTCATAGATTTAACTCATTACAATCAGTTTCTAGAGTCAGGCTTAAAACAATCAATTAAGAAATGTTAGCTTTATGTTGTAATCCCATCACTTCAGCTTCAAATGTTTAAGTGCACAGGCAAGTCACTTTATCTGGTGCTTATGCTGCTAGCTACCGGCTTTAAAATGCAATTTAGAGGCTCTTCTCATAAAACCAGTCAGTGTTTATTGCAAGGGCTTCAATTCACCAGCAAAATTCAAGACAGCTCTAAGCTATTGTACATATATTTGGAAAGCTGCTTCTTGCTTAAACTACCTCTTGTTACTAATGCTTTTCATTTTTACAACACAGAGTTTTCAGAGCCACACCCTTACCAATACTCTTCTTGGCACAGCTCACTTAATCTCAAGGAGGAGCATGAAACAGTTACACAGATCTAATGCTGCTGCTGCAGCCTTCCTCCACATCTCTTATGTTGCTCAGAAATGGAAGGTCACAGAACACCACAAAAAGACAAGGGACAAACAGAAAACATCATTTTAGGCACTCTAAACTTTAACTGCCTGCATTTTTAGTTGCACGAAACACTCAAACAGATTGTAGGCTTCTTTGGAAATAAAATACACATATGCTGGATTCTGGAGAGAATAAAATCTGAGTTCTGACACTCCCGGGTCAGGATTCAGACTGAACTGGCACTGTGCTATCTATGGGCAATGTCACCAGGAAGATCATGCCACATGGATTTAACACTCATCTTGCAAACTTGTAAAAGAAAAGGAGTTGCTTGGAAAGGTGCCCACAATGCCTTTCCTTTTCTTTGTTAGATTTCTAAGTCACCTTCTGTAGGCATAATAAATCTTTAATGGGGCTTTCATAGCTGCTGGGATTCAAGATAAACCCTCCAAACCATTTTTTTTTTAGCTTTCAGCTGTCATACCCAGCACCCCGTACATTCTGCATTTCAGCAGCCAAGAGAGGTGATGTGAAATCTACTGTCTGTCAAAAACTCAGCCCGCAGAATGTAAGCTGTCACACACAAAAGAGTACACTCATGCTCACACTGCCTGCCCTTCTCACTGCAAACCCTTCAATGCAAACAGAGCATGATTCAATGCAGAGATGTCTTCCCAAGCTGGCAGACCTGAAACTATGCTGCTAAGAATAAAACATCTCCAAAGGGGCATTAACTCTGAAACCAATTGGTGATCACAGTTAACAGAAATACACTACTTATCATTTTAGCTGACACGCTTATGCGCAGATGTTCACAGTAGTGGCTGACGCTGGAGCAGGCAGATGCAGGCACTCTTGCTGTTGAGGATTTTGTTGCTGGGGTACTATGCTCTTTCACTACCACAATTATTCCCTCTCCAGTGTAAAATCTGACTCAACTGCCTCCAACATGACAGAAAAAAAATCCAAAACCAACCCCTGCCTCCTACACCTCTAGAAGCCATCAAACTCATCTGCATCCTACTTGTCTGTCAAAACCTCCAGGTTCCTCCCTGATAACTTCTATGTTGCAATTACACATGTACAATACGAAAAAGTTCTTCAGGCATTAAAAATAAAGGAGCCAGTTCCCAGCTCACGTTCAAGTACAGAGGGCAGGAAGAAGCCATAAAAAAAGCCTCCCACAATCCTGAAATGACCATGGTGTATCGGGATGCCAGATTTATGTGACAGGCTAGCTGGCAGTGACTTAGCCCAGGGGTTTTGAAGGGGTAAAAGATGATTGGAGGACTTGGGATTCCCTTTCCTCACCAATCAGGCCCCAGAGACTCACCCCCATGTCCGCTGTTTGGCCCCTTGGGTCACCTGGAGGGGGATAAAAGGGGCAGTGTGGCTGACTCAGGAGAGACCAGTGAGGGACCACAAGGAAGGAGATTCAAAGAGCTGGCAAGAACTGAGCCAGCGGGGCAGCAGCAGTGCCCCAGAAGAGCCTGAAGGAGTGGGACCTGCAGGCAGCAGCTGAACCCTCAGCAGTGCGGCATGCAGCTGGTAGGAGAGGCTCCCTGCTGGGCTCCAGGATTGCCTACAAGAGGCTGCAGCCAGCAGGAGGGGCTCCCCAGCTCCAGCAAGGATCTGAGCAGTGACCTGAGAGGTTCCCAGCTCTGCTTCCAGCTCCTCCAGAGGCCAGGCACTTATGATTGTAAGTGTCTAAACTTTGTTGAATCCTGCCCCTCGGGGCATTGCAGTGTCCCTGATACCCCCGGTTTATACTGGTTATGTTCCCAGTATTGTTCCCTTATTAAAAAGTATATGGTTAAGTCCCCATTGGTGGTCTGGCTCTGCTCTATAGGGGGAGGTGCTCGTGCACCTGCTTTGATCCCTTCAATTGGAGAGGGGGTACCTCTTGGAGTACCACCCGGGTTATATTTAAATCAACTCAGCATTCTTCCCTCCTCTTTAATCCCTTTCCTACTGATGTAAGCTCCTTTCTTATCATAATGGTATCACAAAGCACATGACATTTTGATCACAGCCCATTTTCTTTCCAGGACCCATTTTAGGATTGGGTCTTGCAACATTTTCCATCATTTTCCCCAGCTTCAATTCATGCCTCTCTCACGCTGTATAAACTGAAGACAGTCCAGCAGACCTTAGAAGTTCCAACATTGTTCCTTTTCGAAAACGCTTTTATTGGAACCCTTCACACAAGCCAGCTCTGCCCCAGTACCTCTAAGTGATTAAATATATTCTGTGTGTCCCAGCTTGGAAGTACTAAGTGATTCAACACCACCTGGTTTTACAAGGTTCTGCATTAGACAAAGCTCATGTCGCATAACATCTCATTCACAGAGGCTAGTAGTTTATGGGTTCTGCACTGAGGGGAATGCTGGAGATGGTGACTCATGCTGGGTCATTAGCACATTCAGCTGCCCTTCTAAACAAAACAGTGTTGCTGCTTACTGATGGGTGACACAAAGGACCCACAGCTGCATAGGCTGTAAAATGCAATGAGAAGGTTCAGATGAACTATTTTTTTAAATGCACCCACCAAGAAATATTCCTGTCTGAAATTTTTCCAACAGTTGGAACAAAGTTATAAAGCAAGTACATAAAAAATCCCAGTCTATCAATTTGGTTCCCTCAGTTCAGTTCTCTTTCTTCTAGTGCCAAAATATAGCACAATATACTGCATTTTTTATTCTGTAATGGCAAATTCTCTACTTCAAGTCTCTGATGAAAAATGTCTTACATGCAAAAGCTTGCCTGACTTTATTCCAACCATGAAGTTGGAAGCTATCACCCCCTGCCAGAAATCTTTGCCTCTCACATAATTCTTGGAATATCACAGCTACAACATCATGCTAACACTATTTTAATCAATATAATTCATACCATTTTGCACAGAAAGTGCAGCTTCTGTAAGAGATATTAATTAAAGTTTTAATCTCCTTGTAGAGTTTTTAGAGTGCATTGCTTTTTACCTATGGGCATCCTAAACTTAAAACAAAAAAAATGTAATAGTGAAGGTCCCAGTGCTCACTTTCTCCCCTTGTTAACCCACAGATACACATTTAGTGAAATCACACTGTTTCTTTGTCAAGCCTCTGGGACTGCCTTGTCCAAATAAATTCAGTAATCCTGCTTTACAGCATTTTCCCATTTCCCTGAACATCCCAGATCTTTTACTACACAAGAGGCAGTTCATTCAACTCATCTCACCCCTTATTTGAAGGACTGTTGTGATAACTCACCGAGACCCATTTCCACCGATACTGGCCACTGCTGTTCCTCTTGTGCCACTTAGTTGAAATCTTCTTCCTGGTGAAAAGCATTAAAAGTTATTCTAGCAAATCTGAACATACATTTGTCTCACCTCTAACAAGAGTTTATAATCTCCAGAAATGTCACTGCCAAGTTTGATCTGCAAGGACCAGCGTAGGACGGGCTGAATACATGAGCTGGTAAATCCTATTTGCTGTCCATCAAAGCACCTTTATTCTTATACCATGGGAAATGACTCTTTTGTGAAATTAGCAAATCCAAAGAGACCTGGATCAGCTCCCAAACTGCCTCTAATCCATGAAGCTGCATGGTAGAGATTAATGCATTTCAAAATATGCCCTAATTGACTACAGGGAAAACTGAGAGCCTTGTTTTCTTATAACATACCAAAAAATACTATTTTGTAAGCCTGAAAGAATAAATAATGCCCCAATTTGAATGCAAGATAATCTGACCATTTAATCATCAGAATAGTGAGAAGCGAGATAGAAGAGACTAATTAACCGAATCTGCCCATGGCCTGTAGAGTTTGTACAGGACTGACTTCCGGTAGGACATCTGCTTCAGCTGCTCTATTTGTAAGTGTCGCGAGCAAAGGGCATTCACGCTTCCTGTAAATGCTTGCTAGGTTTCACTGGCAGGAAGAACTTTTTGATTTAATTCTTATTTTTCTTGATCTCACCTGAATACTTCTGACCACAGCTCCCTGGTAGTGCCCGGTGTCGTTCCGTCCCCATCTTACTGTTTAAACTCTTCAGAAACTTGCAGACTTGCTGCACCCTTGCTTAGCTGTGACCAGCCGCCCTGACCTTTCATCATAAATGAATCCTCTAGGGGTTGCCGCTCTTTTGTAAACAGGTTGGTCTCTCTCCCTCTCTGGTAAAAGTATTCAAGATACCTGAGATGGACAGCAATAGATTACCTTCTTTCTGACCCACTGTATGTCTTTATAACTGCTCATCTCTCAGCTGCTGCCTGCCCTCACCCCGCATGTTTTGTAGTATTCAGGTATCTGCCTCCCACCGAGACGAAAGCTGGAGGTGACGGGCAGCGAAGTAAACCCCGTGCAGTGTGGCTCGTACGGTCGAGGCTGTAATCACCCCTCCGGTTATAAGATCACAAAGCAACAGCTCGGCCACCTGGGGCCTCGCGGCAACAGCTGAACGGTCCCACCAGGCACAACCCAGCGTGTCCGAGCTGCGCCATGTCACGAGCACCGCAGCGCAGAAGGGACGACCCAATGCCGAAAGCAGCCCATGGCACCCAGTGAGGTCTCTGCGCTTGTACACGCCAGACCCCCTCGTGACGTGCACTGTCGAGAGCGAGGCGGTGGTTCGGTCGGGCAGGACTTGGGCTGAACGCACGGCACTCCTCTTCGCATGCTGTCCCCCCGTGTGTGCATGCCTGCGCACGAGACGTGCGTCCCCACGCGTGATGGGGGTGTGCACAACTTCCGGCCCCTTGCGCGGGTGGAGTGGGGTGCGTCACCACCCTCCCCAAGCCTGCACCTCTGCCTCTGCGGCTGCAGGGGGCAGCTCTGTCCTACCCCTGCACACCAAGGAGGGCACGTGTGTGCCAAGAGGGTTGAAGCCCCTGTGTGGACACACGCATGTGCAAAGGGTGCTGGTGCTCCTCATGCGGGCACACGCGTGTGCAAAGGGCGCTGGTGGCTCTCATGCGAGCACACGCGTGTGCAAAGGGGCGGGGCCCCCAGCCCCTGCCCGCGGGGGGGGGAGCACGGTCCTCACCTGCGCCGTCACCATGGAGCCGCCTCTCCCGCAGCACCGGATACTGGGGGGGAGGGGAGCGACTACCTCTCACTTCCTTGGCAACACGAGCGCCCGCCCCCAAGCCATCACTTCCTTAGCAACCCGGCCTAGCAACGGGCCTCACTTCCGTAGGGACCCGGCCTAGAGGGGAGGGGCCTCCGCTTCCCTAGCAACGGACCCTGGGCTCTGTGGGGAGGGCCGCGTTGCATCCGGGGCACGCCGTGTGCATGCGCAGAGCTAGGGGGTGCTGGTGGGCGCTGTGCATTTGTGCGAGCTGGGTGCTGCTGGTGGGCGCCGTGCGCATGCGCACAGCTGGGTGCTGGTGTGCACGTGGCTTGGCCCAGGCTGCTGGGCATGGGACAGGCTGTCCTAACTGGGAGTTGAAGGGCAAGGCACAGCCCCCGGGGCGCCATGCCAGGCTCCCTCCATTTCCAGAAGAGCAACAGCGAGCCTGGCTTCAAAGGGGCAGGCCTGAGGCTCTGGAGGGAAAGGCAGGTTCTTTCTACCCCCTTGGAGCCAGCTCCAGTGGTGCAGAGCAGCCATGGGGCAGGGACTGGCTTTGCGTGTTGCGGATATGTGTCCAGCCCCGACTGGGAGCCTGCCTGCTTTTGGTGATGTGTTTGGAGAACCAAACTGCTGGCACTCGGCAGCTCCTGCAGAACCCAGGGACATGCACGTCCTGGTGCAAGAGGACATCTGTGTTGGGTCAGGGTTGACAGGAGTCTTATGTCAAGTGTTTGGATAGGGCTGATCCTGCTTGAGGCAGGGGGTCGGACTAGAGCAGCATTTCTCAACCTGTGAGTTGTGACCCAAAAGTGGGTTGTATGCATATGCAGAAGGGTCATAAACAAACTTTAAAAATGGATTTTCTTTTAAAGGAGAAAAACATGGGAAACCATGGCCTTTTCCTTGCAGGCTGGCAGAGCTCCAGCCTACAAAGGGCTGTTTGGGCCCCCCTGCCTCACGTTGTGGAGGGCCAGGGGCAATGGGTTAGCACTGACTCGATGTTTACAAGTGGGTCCTAGTACAAAAAAGGAGAGAACCACTGGACTAGATGATCCTTGCAGGTCCCTTCCAGCCCAACTTCCTTATGATTATGAACCAGGATCCTTTAACCAATGTGGCCAGCTTCAGATACTTAAGAAGACAACACATGAAACCTGCAGCACGGGCAGTTTAGAGAGCTATAAACTATCAGAAATGCACATTCCCAAAAACTAAAGGAAAGGTTGAAGTTTGCATTTAAAAAGACACTGGACTCAAGTCTCAAGGTTTCATTGAATTCTGCATTTAAAAAAAATGTCCTCTTAAAAACAGACAAGTGGTAAACATGATATCATTTATTAGACCAACTGGATAGTTGGAAAAGTAGTTCCTTGCAAGTTTTTGGGCACAGGCACCCTTCCTCCAGCCTGGGGAGAGTCTGCTGTTCTGTGTCTTTTCTCTAGAGTCTGAATAGAAAAGCTTAAGCCAATATGAAAAAGTAGGTCTATGAAAATGCAAGTGTGTGGCAGATCTACGTTATATATTGGCTTAAGCTTCTATTTGGACCCTGGAGCAAAGAGACCAGCAGACTTCCTAGGCCTGAGGAAAGGCACCTGTGCCTGCAAACTTGCAAAGAACAATTTTTCCAACTATCCAGTTGATCTAATAAGAGATCACATTTGCCCAAAGAACCTTGTCTGGCTATGTCCCCAGACCAACACAGCTACAACCAACACCCCTTAAAAACAACAATTTTCTCCTTACTATTGCAGCAACTAAGAGGGGGAGCAAGCACCATGCAAAACCTCCTAACACATGAACATCTGAGTGCTCACCCACACTTGAAAATTAATTTGGATCACAGTACAGTATGAATTGAAAAACACAAATGCTGAATAACTCCTTATTACAGAAAAGCTCTTACTCCTAAAACTTTAAACAGAAAGCACACACATGGAGGGATCTGTCTGAGAGTAAGCAACCATAAACACATCTATAAGCCATGGACTTCTTCCACAACGATTGCTTAGTTAAACACATTATTAATAGCTTGTACATTTGGATGTCCATATTTGAACTGATGGATGTTGGAAAGGATACATACTTTTTTAAGACTATATTACAGCCTTGACAATGCTGATCTGGGCTGAACTAGGGCCAAATACTTTAATGTAAATAAGGATAAGAATTCAGTGTGAATAAAAAGGAATATTTAAAATCAAATAAGTTTCAATGTTTTATTGTGGAAAGAAATACAAAATTACATGTTTTGTAAAAAGAGTCAAAATACATCTTCTCAACCATGATATCTTGGGAAAACATCATCATTTCCCACTTCTAACCAAAGCAGTCTTGATTGCATCAGTCTGGACTAAATAAAGGAGGAAAAATACTAGATATAGATCAATCTGGTTTATGGGCTTCCAGTTACATAAATACGCAGTAGTCCAACACCTGGAATACTCACAGCTAGCCTCACTGAAACAACTTGGCCCCATACATTTCTGGAATTAGCACTGAGAAGCAAGAAGCTATCTTACAACTTGGGTGGCTTCCAATCTCAGCCAGGCCTCATCTCCTCTCTTCAAACCATAGGGAATGAAAATATGCTCAACTAAAACAAAATAAAATGCTCCAAGAGAAAAGAGACCAACAAGCACATTAGAAGATGTCCAGGGTACCTACCCTAGAGATCATCAAAAGGAGACTGGACGCACACCTTGTGGGGTTATTTGACCCCAGCAGTCTTTCCTGCCCAGAGCAGGGGGCCTGGACTCAGTGGTCTCACGAGGTCCCTTCCAGCCCTAAACTTCTGTGAATCTGTGTCCTCATACAGCCGATAGGAGAAAGTAGATGGAGATAGTGCCATATCCAATCTGTTACAAGATGTCACAGGAACAAGGGACCTTGGCCAAACGGTGACTGGCTTGAACAGAGATGGGAAACAAAATTCCAGAGTCACCAATGGAAAACTAACCTGTCCTGGGCCACAGCCTAATCCTGGTTTCTGAGACTATCTTGTCACAAGAGGATGAGTACCCAGTTAAAGTACTGGGAACCAGCACTGAGGATCAGATTATGCAGTCTGTGGAGAGGGCAGAAAAACATTCACCCAAAATAAGACAAGGCACATGCTGTCGTCACCATCTCCTTATCCTTTGCTAAGGTTATTTTATACCAGATCCATTTCCTCTAAAAATCTTAGCTTCCAAAGATTTAAGGATCATTGCAGCCATCCCTTTCTCCCTCTCACCATATGACAACAGTAATGAAATCTGTGAAGTTACAAACATCCAGCTCTAATAGCTTGTCATGACGTTGTCCCATGCTCCCTAGGTCAGTGCAGTCTCTAAGACAGGTTGAACAGGTACCTGCATCATTCTGATATACCATCACTGTATTTCTGAAGCACCCTAGAGATCTCAAAGTGATGTGCCAATGTAATGGATCAATCCTAATAACACTCCAGTGAGGTAGGTATGAAATCCATTTTACAGACAGGTAAACTGGGGCACAGAGCTGACTGGCCCATAATGGGACAGCAGTAGCACTCAGGATAAAACCCAGATCATCTGATCCCTGAAGTCCTGAGCCTGAAGCCATGTTCCTTTCATGGAGCATGTTCCCTTTCAATAATACTTAGCACTTACAGAGAACCTGGAATGATTCTTCATGACAAGAACCTTCCTGGTGCCTCCAGGAAAAATAACAAGACGTGAGAGAAAGATGAAATGTGGACAGCTACCTAATCAAGATAGCTGATAATCCAAAATAAGGAGAATGGAAGGTTTCATATAATGTATAGCATTTAAAATTCACGTTCCCTTTCTAATCTCATGCTGGCAACATGGCGAAACTGAGAAGTCAGTCAGAATGAATCCAGAAACTAACACAAGGATGAAATGAAGGCCTCGGGACAGGCCTATTAATACAGCTGGCATATCCTATTCTTTTATGAAAATGTTGGTGTCCTGGTCTATCTGTCAACAGGGCTCCTGAGTTCACAGCTCTAAAAACAAAAACCACTGCTTGTTCGGGTCCTGGTCAAAACTCATCCCGCAGCCTCGGCGGGTGGTCCATGCCAAAAAATGAGGAAGGTCTCCCGTGCACATCACGCTCTCGCTTCACAAAGGCAGTAAATGAAGAAACACAGTTCCCAATAAAATGATCAGACTGGCCAAGGATGTACAAGTCAATCTGGGCCACTTCAGGTTGCAAATTCACCACTTTTACCTGCACAAAGAAACAGACAGAGCAAGTTAATCCAAGCAACATGGCACCAAATATCGATTCTTAATAACACTGCAAGCTGGGGTACAAACTGGAATCTACCCACTGCTTTCTCTTACCCTTATCTAAAACAGCCCTTTCTGGGTTTCCAGTGACTACTACAATCACGAAGACACCTCACCAATGTAATATTTCTTTTGTAAGATTTAGCCCAAGTCCTTTCTAAGACAAAATCCATCAAAATACAGACCTGGGACTGTTACATCTGGAGGAGTCTACGTTTTCTACAGTCTTAGCATCTAAGTCTTGCTGTTGTGGACAAAGTTTGTTTTTTATTTCAGGTGTCAATAATTGAGATTTCCAATATATAAGTCCCCATTTCCTAGTGTCTGCATTGCTCTACACAAGGGCAATAACATTTCACTTGACACCAACTAGCTAGAGCCAGGTCTGAGTCAAAAAGCTGCAGATCCACCAAGCTGGAACCAACCATTAGACTGGCATCACAGGCAGCCCATTGTGGACTCAGTCCTACAAGATTCTGAGTACCCTTCACTCTGATCACTCTGATGACACTCAGCACCACCAGAGACATCTCATCCTTTGACACTAGGCTACCTGCAGCAACATGGTTACACAGCGAGCATTACCTGCTTTATACAAGCCATAATTTCACTGAACAGGTACTATACAACCAAATGACCATAGCTTACAGTGGCAAGTGTTGCATAAGTGGAAAATGGGGGCAAAGATGCTATCAATGGAGGCAGCACCATTAGTCCAAGAATCTGCAAACCTACCTTTCCTTGGAAAAGTTGCTGTATTTCCTTGGTATAGGGGTCAGAATCAGTGGCAATGTAAACAGATTTTGCTTCTACCTTCTTCACCCAGAGCTTGAGCGCACGCTTGATCTCTGTCAGGTCTGGAAGGCACATATCCATGGTGAGAGGCATAGCTGTGTTTCGGTCATAGCCTACACACTGTGGTGAAGCCATGAAGTGAGGCCCAGCTGTCCCATCCTTCAGCATTTTGCAAGCATTCTTCTATTGAAGAAAGGAGAAGAAAACACCATGTGTGAAAGTAACAATTAGAATCTGATCCGACCCCAAGTCCAACTTCAGGTGGCAGAGGAGCACAAGCTGGATTTAGACTCTGGTGCCAGAAGGGATGACCATATCAGGGCTTTCTAGTAAACTTTTCTAAAGGAATGGTGGCTGTCAGTCCATGGCACTGCACGCATGGCACTGGCAGTACCCACATGCATGACATGCACTGAAATCTATGCAAGCGACGTACCCAGTCTGAACCAATCCTCAGATGAATTCCTACGTAAGGCCTGACCAGAAGAGAATGAATATATTCCTCTCCCTTCCTCACCATCTCATCAGACCACACGACATACTTATGCAGAGGCCGATGCTCCTCTAACACTGGAAACTGAGCTGGTGCTCCAGGCAGGGCAAGAATAGGGTGTTCTGAAGGTGGAAACCTGGAAAAAGAAATGAGATGGAAGTATGGTGTGTTTACAGGCTCTCTGGGAAACAGGAGAGACAGGGAAAGGGTGGCCAGGAAATGTTATGACCTTGAACAGACCTGCAAGGACAAAGCAGAAATGCCAGAGACTCTACAAAAACAAGTGATCTGGCATTAGAAAATCCTCACCATTTCAACACTGGAATTATAACATTACACACAACTGACAAAGTCATCAGACACTGCTTTTTACCTCTGATTCAATAATGAATCCAAAATTAATATAGTTTAGAGGACAAAGGAAAAACAAGCAAGTCTGACATTCATGGTAATACAATAGCTACTTAAACAGAATATAGATGCTTCCCATCCCTGGCTAAAACAGTTCAGATAGGTAAAGCTGCTGTAGTGACACATATTAAGTCAGCTGTAGCTTAATGTGAGGTAGATAACATAAGGTGTATGATGGACAAAAGTCAAGTGTAGTGCAATCTTTGTACTCTGGCTGAGACCAGAGTAATTAAACTTAATCAATCTTTGGCTGATAACTCAATCAGCCCTACATAGTTCGCAAGGCATACTGGGCAAAGGAACTGATTGCTGGGCTGATAATCCCTGGAAATAGCTTCAAGGTTTGTCCTCAATTATACGTTAATAGTTGCAATGTCAAATAGTTACTTCAAACCACCTCAAAATGATGAATGGACTCGAAAATGTAACTATACCACTGCTTTCCTCAGAGCCATTCCAAGTGCCTATGTATGTCCAACTGCTGGTATCACGCAATCCATCAGTGCGGTCAACCTCCCCAGGCCCTTGATACCTTTGCATCCACTGGTCCTTGTAGTAGGAACTGAAGGAAATGCCTCTAAAGAGCTCAGACCTATCGAAATCCACACTGAATTGATCCCAAAATGGACCAAATGGGTTTCCATCCTACAAAACAAAGAGAACTGTTCAACAGCCATAGCCCCACCATGTGTAAACCAGCAATGTCTGACAGAATCTCTGACTTTAGAGCTGAAATCAGTTAAGGAAATGGAGGAGTTGGACTGACTGGTCTGCAGCCATAACTGTGCTACAGAAGGGGGAGCAATCACAGCTGACTCTGCTCATCACCCAACAGCTCACTAAGAAGAAGCAGAAGAACTCTGGAGATTTTTATATTAAGCAAAATAAAGCCCATTCCAAAAACATTTTAGAGGATATCAAGGCACACAGGCCTAGCACCCCTGGGACCATTTATCCTAAAAGAGCAGGGCTTATCCAATCAGCTGAGCAATGCTGTATGGATGGGGGTTCTGTGGAAGAGGCCAGGGCAACACCTGCTTTTTTAAAGTCCTTTTTGCCCAAAGTCACAATTCATTTGAAAATGATAAATCACTCTCACACAGCCCTATCAAATCCTGCAATGAGCTTTAGGTCAGGCCCAAACATATAAGCCAACAAGTACAAGTCTAGAACCGCAGCAATCCTCTTTTTTAACCTAGCAAACTAGGAGCAGGAAATTTACCTTCATGGGACAAGACCTCTTGTCGGCGCTTCTCTGGGCTGCTACTTCAAAGCAGTAAGCCACTCGCTTGCCGGGGGGCCAGTGCATTGGTGCCAGTTTTTCCATGAACTCCTCCAAGCTGATAACCCGGTGATATTCCAGGAGAGGCTCCAGCTTGAAGTATTCCGTGTAGGAAACATGCAGCTGTAAATAAGAGAAACTGATTCACTCGTTGAGCAACCAGAAGTCAGTCCTGGCTACATCTCCATTAACATTTCGTGAGGGCAGGATCAATAGCTCAGGGCATCTGTGGGTCCGGTGACATTCATGTTTGACAGCCTACAGCTTCCCAGTAATTGAGTGGAGGGTGGGGAGGTGTATGAAGAGGGACAATCTAGAAAGGGAAGAACATAACATGGGAAGTCGTGACTCCTGGGACGCCAGTTCTGCTACTCACAGGTTGTGACCCCTGGCCGCAAATAAGAACAAACACTTCATATTTCCCCAGCATGCTTTAGAAACATAGCTTTACGTCGTAAACCACAGAGCTCCCCATCACACTGCCTGTCATACTGAATAAAAGCAAAGCAGAAGCAAACCAAGAAACCTGACGGGCTTCCACATTTTCAAGCCAACCACCAGGTCACCTAAGCAGATGTGCATCTTTTGAACCCCCCAAGGGAAATGACAAACTCCTTAGAGCCGTGGCTACGACTTCCTTGCACCCCTACAGCCTTTAGCATGCACTGGGACCTGTTACGACGAGCTCTGGACCAACGGGGAGAGGGATGCTCACAAGACGACATGAGCCGCTGCCAACCTGGCATAGGGCAGGGCCAGCTCTTGGCGCTGGAGCACCCTGCATGGAGGGGGCTGAGGCACAGGAGGAGACTCACATTGGTGTAGGGAGGCCGGTGGTGCCGGTACTCAATCCAGGGGGGCACAGCCAGGGTGCGGTTCAGGGTCTTCGCAAATGCCAGGGAGCCCAGGAAGTGATCCGCCTGGTTCCCAAACCTCCCTGCAAAAACAGGGAAAAGAGAGGGGTCAGCAACATGCCCATGGTGCCCAGGGCCCCCCCACGTGCCCGTCAGCAGGGCAATGGGATGCTCAGGGACCCACCCCCTCCTGTGCCTCTGTCCAGGGCAACAGGAATACCAGGGACCCTCTTCTGCCTGTCACCAGGGCAACAGGATACCCAGGACCATGTACGCATTGCCAGGGCAATGGGATGCCCAGGGCCCCCTGTCACCAGGGCAAGGGGATGTTGGAGGACACGCCCCCCACGCCCATCACCAGGGCAACAGGATGCCGCCCCCCCACGTGCCCATCTCCATGGCAATGGGATGCCCGCCCGTTACCACGGCAACGGGGCAGGCGGCAGCCCTCCGGGGAGCGGGGGGAGGGCACCCGCGGACCCAGGCTCACCCATGCAGGGGCAGTAGAGCAGGTAGCCGGCCGGGTCCCCGCTCGCCGGCCTCGACAGGACCAGCACCAGCAGCAGCAGCAGCAGCAGCAGCAGGCACCCGAAGTCCGCCATGGCGGCGGCGCCCCGTCCCGGCATGCCCCGCGCGCCGGCGGGCGGA
>NW_017728922.1:538542-559910 GCF_001723895.1 Crocodylus porosus | reverse complement strand
CCCACAATGCCCCGCGCCATGGGGCCGCCGCAGCCCAGCCCGGCCCGGCCTGGCGGAGCGGGGTGAGTGCGGCCCGGGGGCGCTCCCCTCATATCGGGCGGTGGTCACCACCATCATATCGGGGGGACTGATTACCTCTTGTGGGGGTACTCCCCTTATATGGGGGGGCACTCCCCTCATAGTGGGGGGCTAGTCACTTCATAGGGGGGCGCCTGGCCACCTCGTGGGGTGGGGGCAGCTCCTCCGTGGGGGCAGGCCTAGGCAGTCGTGCTTGTTGCCCTCCTGGCAGGTGGGGATGGGCAGCCCCCGTGCCTGGGAGCCAGGCAGAGGGGGGCACAGGCAGAGGAGATCCGCCCCCTCCCCCCATAGCCCCCTGCCCCAGGCAGGAGCCGCGCTGGCTCCCCAGGAGTACAACGTGGCAGATGGGGCCCAGCCCTACGCACACAGGGCGGGTGGCTCCACGGTGCCTGGCGGGAGGAAGGTGGGAGGGCCACCTTGCCGCCATACAGGAGCAGGGCAACAATTTGAATGCTTGGCTCCTGCAGACATGCAGACCGCTGAGGGGTTGAGGCGTTTTGAGAAAAGGGCAACGTCTCTGTCCAGAACCAGTTTGCTAAATCCACTTAATTACTAAGCATTGTGAACTTTCGTGGGGAGACAGTCCAGGGAGGGTCCTAATCCTACAGTTTCTGTTGCATTGAAGTTTCTGTTTGAAAGAAAAGCTTGTGGGCTCTTCCAACCCAAATTGACTGAAGCGGCAGCGTCTGCAAGTGCACAGGGAGATTGCTCTGTGCTCCCTCCTCACTCGTAGCTGTGCAGAACTGTGGCTCTGATCTGAGTGCATCGCTTGAGAGGAAGGTGCAACCATCAGCCAGAGGGAAACTATTTGCTAACGCTTCGTAGCAAGTGCTTGGCTCACCCTGCAGAGGGGAAGGTTGACTTTCTTTCTTAGAGAAAAGGAAGGAAAAAAAAAAAAGTTTCAGTTACTCCTTCCTTGCAGGCAGCTTTGAAACGGACAAGGATGTCAGTGCCGCTGTGCCGGGCAGGAAAGCTGCAGCCATGGCTAGCCCAGTTAAAAGGGAAGGAAACAAATACCCTGGGAAGAGATAGTAGCAGAAATGCTCCCTGCACACACAGATGGCTCTGGGTTGAGAGAGACACTTCTCCTTTTCAGCAGCCAGATGACAGGGAAGGCAGATCCCCATAGTTGTGAGACATCTGCAAGCCACCGGCTGCTACAAAGTACAGCACTCCTAAGCACCAGGAGGAGGATGGAGGGCACCAACCGTTTCTGCTGTCCTTCTCAGACAGAGCATGTCACTGCATCCCATCTCTGTTGTCCTCTGGGCAGTCAGGGTCTGGTAATATTTAAGCGGAATGAAAGTGAACTCTCTTTCTTGGTGCAGTTGCATATACTCTTCCCCGTGTCCTAGTGTTTTCAATCCTGCCTGAAGGTGCCATGGTGCGATCCTGTAGCTAGGGCCCATTGTGGTCTCCCCTGTTTAGAGCCTTGAGGGGTATAGTCTGCGTTCACAGAGGGACTGCTCCATTCCCTGGCCCATGGCACATCCTGCCCACATCTGGTGCTCCTGTTGGCTTGTGGGGAGGAAGTTCCTCCCTCAGAGGCCGCCGTGAAGAACGGGTTAGATGCTATTTTAAGAAGAGTTTCTCAGGCTGCTGAATTGAAAGGAGGGGTGGAGGGTATTCACTCAGCTGTGGGTTTTTGTTTTCTGGTAAGAACAAGCTTTCAAATTAACCCCTTCCCAGGCAGGAGAGTGTAGAGAGAAGTCTAGGAAAGACAGTCGCACAAAGACAAAAAGATGGGATGGGTAGGAGTCATGTAAAAAGCCATCTAGCAGATGTAGGGAGAGCAGAGATTGATGCAAGTTTTTATTGTGTAATGGAAATGTCCCCCCAAGAAGCCAGAATTTCCACAGATTCAAGGGATACTGCAAGAGGAGGTGTTTACCAACGAGCGAATGTTCAGAGAACCTGTGTTGGTGGACAAAGTCAGTAGGGCTTATCCATGACCACAAGCCAACTGGTAGCCATCCCACTGAGACAGGAGAGAGAACATACAAAGACCACTAGGGAAATGTTAAATGGGAAGCGTGCGTTAGCCTCCCACAGTTGTCCTTGTGACACGCTTGGAGAAATTCTGTCACGAGAGTCAATTGCTGCTCCCCACACTGTATGCAAAGCCAGGAGCCCCTGCATGCCCTGACCTATAGGGTCAGGCTCCCTCTGCTTTGCTTTCTGTGTGGTGCACAGTGACCTGGCTTCAACAAGATGGTGACAGTGCTCTTGGCCCGACTTATCCAATAGTCTGCTAGTTAGGGTATTCTTGGCTCGAGTCCCATCAGGCTGAGGGGGCCTAAAACACAGGTAGTCTCCTGTCAGTAACTTGCCTAAAGTTATGGCTTAGAACAGTGTTTTTTAACCTGTGTTCCACAGACCCCTGCAGGTCCACAGACTATGCCTGGAGGGGTCTGCAAAAGATGACTGTGGTCAATCAAAAGTGTGTGAATACCCACCCTTACAATTCAAAGGGGTCCACACCTCCATTGGAAACTTTTTTTTAGAGGGGTCTGCAAATGAAAAAGGTTAAAAACCACTGGTTTAGAAGACAACAGTGAGCCAGTTGACTTAAATGAAGAGATCACTTTAGACTAGGGGCAGGCAATGTTTTTTGGCCAGAGTGCCGAAAAAACCACAGTGTCTACCTTGGAAGGTGCTGGAGTGCCGACATGCTGTAGCCCAGAGCAACTGTTTGCAGCCTCCCAGCTGCAGCCAGCCCACAGAGCCCAGTCTGCTTGCAGCAGGGTTTTCAGCCTCCCAGCTGCCTGCTGGGAGCAGCCTGGGCTCTTTGGCTGACAGCAACTGCTTAGAGCCTGGGCTGGCGGTGGTGTGCCAAACAAAATGACTTTGCATGCCATGCTCAGCATGTATGCCGGGGGGTTGCTGACCCCTGCTTTAGACCATGGTGCCAGGCAAGAGGTTCAGGCTATAAATTCCAGTCTCAGATAGGAACTTAACTCAGGGCTGCAGTTCAGGAAGAGAGATGATTTGAGATGTACCCTGTGCTTTTCAGCATTTCCTGTTGGCTTGTGGAGATGTTTCCAGACTCATTGTGCTGAGCATGTTGAATCTCCAAGTCTAGGGACTGTTGGTACTTAACTTAGCTCTGAAAATGGAATTCACAGAGACAGTCTTGTAACTTAGGCACAGGAACATTGTGTTGCTCACTTAAGATCCTTTGTGAAGCTTGCCAGTAGTCTTGTTCACCCAAGAACATGAGGAACTTGGGATTGTGGCCAGCCATGCAAGAAGTCCCCAGGTGAGCAATGAACAATAACCAGAAGGGCAGATGTGGAGGTGAGGTGGGTAGGATGGTAGTCCAAGGACACAGCTGAGGAAAGGGTGAGCGCACAACTGCACCCATCTAGCTAAGCAGCATGTTCAAAGAAGGATGCAGCAGCTGACACTGGCTCTCAGTAATTTAAGACAATGTGATGATCAGATATGTTTTTTTCTTGGAATATTCCATCTCTAACTGAATCACAGTCATATTAATTCAGGGAGAAAGAGAACTGATAGGAGGGGGATGTGGGACTCCACGTGCAAAGAAGAACTTTGTGTGTCCATTCAGCACAGCACATAATGAACTGCTCTGCTAGGAATGCCCCAGCCCATTACCCTGCTGCTCATTCATTGGGTAGCAGGATTACTCACAAACCCTGTACTCTCAGATCAATCTGGTGTGCCAAGCAACAGGGGATGGCACTTATTCAAAGCAAATTGTTATCAAAAAGAAATGCTAGAGGAGGAAGGAGTTTCTCGTGGGTCCGTGGATATATGTACATGCAAAAATGTCATCGCACAGTTACTGCTTATAGCAGGCATGTGTGTTACTGTGCCCAGGTAGAGCAGTGCAGTGCCCTAACTCCAAGTGTCCTGCCATTTCAGATGAAGGTGTCTCTTTGTTGAAGCCATCCCACTGCAAAAAAAAAAAAAAAAAAAAAAAAAAAAGCTTCCAGCTGATGATTGTGCCAGGGCAGCATCACAGCAGGATACCCGCGGGCCCAGGTTCCACTTAACATGGCTTTGCTCTACTAGGCCTGCCATGACGGCATTTTTTCCCAATGTCCCTAACTGGATTCAAGATGCAAAGCAGGAGGAGGAGGAGACAGGCTGGAAATTAGTCCCTCGGCAAAGAGGTCAAGAGGCCGAAAGTCAGGGGAAATGCCAGTGTGAACTTTCCGAGAGCTCCTTCCCCAGCGTGGACAAGCTGAGAACTCACACAGAGCAGAGACCCTACAATTGCCCTCAGTTGCACTGTGGAAAGGCCTTTGCATCCAAGTACAAACTCTACAGGTAGGTAACTACAGAGTGCCTCCTACGAACAGCCCCTCTCCCCCCTGCGGGAAACAAAGGGGAAACCCAACCACAGTGGTTTTTGACAGGTTTGCTGACAAAAGGCAAAACCATTTTTACCTTGCAAAGCTGATGAGTCCTATGTGTTACAAGCCCTTGCATTTCTTTCAGCCCCTTCCATGGGAGGAGCTCCGATTGCTCTTACTTTAGCCTTAGGGAAACCCAAGCACAGAAGTTAAGCTCACAAAGCGAAACAGTAGTAGAGCCAGGAATAGCACTCAGAACCTACTTCTGTAATTTAATCACAAGCCAGGCACTCAGTAGTCAGGCAGAAGGAACCAGACCTTCCATTTTGGGCTGGAAGAATTAAATTTGCTAACTAAGTCCATTAGAATGACAGGGGTGGGTGGATGGAACACAATTTGAAAAAGGTAAAAGAAGCTCATTTAAAAGCTTCATATTAGGATTTAGTCCTGGTTTGGAACAACAGGTTACCACAGTCTAGTGCATTTCTTTACAAGCCAGTGGTTTCTCCCTGGGGGATGTATATCAAACAGTCCCAAAGCTATCTTCAGCTGCTCATTCCTATTAGTATCCTGGGTCGAGTGCTCTAACTTTCCCCATTTTGCTTTCTTCACCAAAGGCACATGGCCACGCACTCTGCCCAGAAACCCCACCAGTGCATGTATTGTGAGAAAATGTTCCATCGGAAGGATCACCTTCGCAATCACCTGCAGACACATGACCCCAACAAGGAAGCCCTCCACTGCCCAGAGTGCGGTAAGAACTACAACACCAAGCTTGGCTTCAGGCGACACCTGGCCATGCATGCAGCTGCCAGCGGCGATCTCAGCTGTAAAGTGTGCCTACAGACCTTTGAGAGCACTCAGGTCCTGCTGGAACACCTCAAGGCTCATTCCCGGAGGGCATCTGGTGGAGCAAAGGAGAAGAAGCACCCCTGTGACCACTGTGACAGGCGCTTCTACACCCGCAAAGATGTGCGAAGACACCTCGTGGTGCACACGGGGCGGAAGGACTTCTTGTGCCAGTACTGTGCCCAGAGGTTTGGGCGGAAAGACCACCTGACCAGGCACATGAAGAAGAGCCACTCCCAAGAACTGCTGAAGATCAAGACGGAGCCAGTGGACATGCTGGGTCTCCTGAACTGCAGCTCAGCTGTGGCAATAAAAGAAGAGCTGAGTCCAGTTTTATGTATGGCATCCAGAGACATGATGAGTGGTAAGAGCTTCCCTAGCATGCTGCCCATGGGCATGTACAGTACACACCTCCAAGCCATGCCCAGCTCAGGGATGCCCCATTCTTTGGTTCCCAACTCTCTTCCAGTGGGGATGAGCTATCCTCTTGAATCTTCTTCACCCATCTCCTCCCCACCACAACCTCCTCCAAAATATCAGCTTGGATCTACCTCATACTTGCCTGAGAAACTACCCAAAGCAGAGGTGGACACCTTTCTGTCAGAGCTCCCTGGCAGTCTGTCGGTCTCATCTGGAGAGCCTCAGTCCTCCTCACCTCAGCCAGCCACTCTGGATGAAACTCTGCTTTCCAAGAGCCCAGCTAACCTTTCAGAGGCTCTCTGTGCTGCTAACATGGACTTTTCTCATCTTCTGGGCTTCCTCCCTCTAAACCTTCCTCCTTGCAACCCACCTGCATCATCAGGTGGGCTGGTCATGGGCTACTCACAGGGGGAGACCCAGCCACTGCTTACCACTTTGCAACATCAACCTCAAGAATCTGCAGGAGCTGGGGGCCCCCTGAACTTTGGCCCCCTTCATTCGTTACCCCCTGTTTTCACCTCCAGCCTAAGCACAACCACCCTGCCGCGTTTTCACCAGGCGTTCCAGTAAGACGAGAGGAGCACTGATGAACAGGTCTTCCCATAACACGTAGTTGGATTGCCTTAAAAACGCACAACTCCTGTATCTTCCCATGAGGGCAAGGAAGCTTTTCAGAGCCGTTTCAGACAGGAAGATTCTGGTTTCCGTAGGGAGCGTCTGTCGACTGGAACAGCAGATACCTTAGCGCATGTCCCAGTCCTGGACAGTGAAACAATTTCACCTAATAGACTTGGGGATTTTTCCCTCGTTTTTAATCTGTGAATCAGGAGCCACACTTAGCACTGGCCTTCCCCGAGATTTGGGAGCTTTGTTTCTCTTTGGGAAGGGACTGAAACAAAGGAGGAGTTGGGGCTATTTTGTCTTGGGTAGGCTCAGGCTAAGCTTTCCAAGAGTCCAGCATCCATTTCATGTTATCACACTGCAGTTCTGGCATAACTGTCAGGATTCAGAGGTGGAGCAGGCCAACGGCTGACCCACTTCAGCAGACAGGGGAGGAGGCTGCCCTTCCCCACTACCTCCATCCTATCACCTTCACCACTTACTCCACTTTGCAGCAGTGTTTATGAGCAAGAAAACAGTTTACATGACGAATTGAGACACATCACCTTGTTTCCTTTGCAGAGCTGTTAGACTAGTTTTATTCCAGTGAATTTTGTTTACGCAACAGGTATCGGTTTCCATCATTACAACAGTAGGCACCAGCAAACCTAGGTTTGTATGTGGTGCAGCTAGAACACTGTTTACATGAGAAAGTCAGGTTGCACTGATTTCTTTTCACTTGTCACATTTTTCCCCTATGGGGAAATAAACTGACTTTGGACTACTTCAGGCGATGCCATTGTACATGGCAGCTTATTGCATATTCTCTGACTATGCATAGGAGTCAGTAGGATGGAGCAGCTTACACACCTCAGCTCAGTTTTGTGCTGAACAAAAAGAGCCCTTTAAAAGAAAGAAAAACAGGCCCATCATTCACATCCCAGATCTATGTTGAAAACCAAAGTACATGAAAAAGCAAGGTTGACAGCCTGTGGTCCACAGCACCAGATGCTGTCATAGAGGGGAGCCATCTGTGCACCTCTGCTCTAGGGGTTAGCCAAGGAGATGAAGGATGAGGTGTAAGGCAACATCTTTTTTGGCTGACACCTAAAGCAGTCTCAAGCAGTGACAGTTATTGGCTTCCCTAGTGGAGCAATGGCATCCGGAAGTCAGGAGAAAAGAAAGTTGGTTCCAGTGGTGTTAACACTTGGTTGCTATCTTTGACCTGTTTCCTCCAACACTAATAGTCTGAACAGGTAGCTAAGGTTCTGGGGCTACAGCCTCCCTTCCTCTCCTCCAGCCTGGAGTAATGGGCCTTTTCTGTTCCTTCTTTCTCCAACCATAATTCCTGAACGGGGTCCACTTCTCTTGCAGCCCTGCTGATAGCAGAAGGGTTAAACAGAAGGCAGTAGACTCCCAATGCCATTAATGATACATCTCCTGTTTACATGTCTGTTCTCATGGGATCGGGCACTCCTATGCAAGCTTAGTAATCCATGACCGTAGGCATGTTCAGTCCAGTTACTTTTTAGCTCAGATCTGTGGAGATAAAATGCAGTTCTTCATACCTCAGTATGTAGGAACATCATAGGCCAATAGAAGCCAGGGAGTCTTGTCTATCAGTATAGATCTTTCAACCCAGGAAGTACAAATCTACCTCTACCCTGTTATGTCACTCTACAAATTAAGCCAATCACTGTCTCCACACCTTCCTTCCGTCTCCAAGAACGTATACACCTTCATCAGTTAATGCACATTATTTGTCTTTAGCCATGTGTCTTCTAATCCCCATTTAAGTTACTTCTACTTCATGAGTTCATGGGCACATTCCTTCCTCTGCCTCACTGAAGTATTTATTAAATGGTTTAGTGACTTCTTACCCATTTGGGAATTCATTCATATACAAAGCATCAGAGAGGTGTTGACATTTTAGCTTAGTCAGTGACACTTGTGGATGCTACTTCCATTCACATCCCTCTAAAGTCTTATTTACCTCAACAATATCCTGTGGCAATGAAGCCCCTGGGTTGAAAGCAGTTCTTTTTATCCATTTTTAAGTGTTGCCTTCAGATTCCAGTTAGTGCCTTCTTACGCTTTTAAATGAAGAAAGGGTTAATCGACGAGTTGAGTTACCCA
The DNA here is from genome assembly GCF_001723895.1 of Crocodylus porosus. Classification (NCBI taxonomy): domain Eukaryota; kingdom Metazoa; phylum Chordata; order Crocodylia; family Crocodylidae; genus Crocodylus; species Crocodylus porosus. The sequence goes on along the minus strand of NW_017728922.1, from coordinate 551,505 downwards.
TTTTTATTAAATACCTCAGTCGTAGCTCCTTGCTCTTCTCTTGCCGAATGAAAGAGTCTCACTCTGTTACATGAGTCTGATTCCTGCCTCTAGGTTCCTTTTTGAATTTTTTCTTTACCTTTTTAAAATGCAGACAAAAATAGACAGACAGGGAATCAAGCTTGCTCCTTCATTCATGGTGAGAAAGCATCAGATTTCTGCAGTCCCATAGTATTTTTCCCCTCTTTTCTATCATTCTAACATCCTGCCTTGTGCCTTAAGCAGATGTCTTGTTGAAATGTCATCAGCAATAGCCCTGTCTGAAAGCAGACACCCTTCCACTTACAACATAAATAGCTTTCCCTGTATTTGCACACTTCATATGCTTCCTATGGCTGTTCTAGCGAGTAATCTTACAAGTACATCCATAAAGTTCAAACCAACCTTAGAAAATACAGAAATGAGAAGCCAGTCCAGAACTCTCACCAAGTGTTTGCACTGAAATCTGATTGGACATTTCTGTTTTTGGCCGTATGAATTGCAGGTGATTTGTTTGCATATAGAAAATTAGTCGTAAGCTTGCAGACATATATATGCAGTGAATTAATCATGAACAATCTACGGAGCAAAACTTATTCACTGGTGTTACTTTTGAACATGATTTCTTGGAGAAAATCATGGATTTCTGAGGCAACTCACTGAAAAGCTAAATCCACTACAAATTATTTGCTTAAACAAAGTGTTCTAACAAACCAGTTCGAGTGGCCTTAGATAAGAGTTTTTTGCTAGGAGTAATTGCATAGCAAATGTAGTGCTAAATTTACCACACTGCAAGGATGGCCCCTATGCTACAGCCCAAGAAGCCTTGTTATCTGTATGACAGCTGTGCTTATAGCTCCTGCTCAAGGACCACAGCCCCATTAGGCTCATTCCAAAATGGGCAGGCTGTTCCTTCCTCCAAAAAGCATACTTTCTAGGCTTACAGCTGATGGCTGGGGCAGTGTTAAGAGCTAGTCTTATTAGATTATTAGTGCTCTGTGATGAGGGATAGAAGCGTTTAATACAGAGACCCGTGCTCAATCTTGTTGTCTTCAGTGGATAGGAGGTCAGGCACTGTTGGCACACAGGTATTTTAATGTATTGCAAATGCCAGAGTGGATGCAGAACTTATGCAAACAGACTGAGAGGAAGGAGGTAACAAAATGAGGTACAACCGGGACAAGTGGAAGGTAAACCATGTGGGAGAAAACTCAAAAATAAAACACTGGGTGGAAGGGAGACCTTTGGAAAGCAGAATCGTGAAAGAGGGACAGAGGAAGAGAGGACAGTAAATAAGATATGGATTTATGGTTTCGTAAGACAGCCAGAAAAAGCCCTGTGCAATTTTAGGATAAGCAAGTCAACAGCTCAGAGGCAGAATTTCACTCGACTGATGAGACCTCATCTGTACTAAACAATACAGAAATGGAGATATAGCATACATCACTGTATTATACCCATTTAATAAACAGGGAAAATAATGCAGAGAGAATTTAAAGATAAGTAGCCTGCTCAGTGACACAATCCATGCATCAGTGCCGACTCCACCATCTCCCAGCACGTGGTATTCATTACTGCGCAGAGCAGCATGGAGAAAAGCCACTAAAATGAAGAGATGGCTTGAGAGGTTCAGTTAAGGAAGAGAGATCAATAGAAACATGCCTAATAGGCTTGCCCTCTGGGGCACATGCCTAAGTATCCAAGAAATGCAAATAGCCAAGACAGAAGATAGGGGGTGGGCCAAAGGGATAAGGGGGAGAAACTAGAGAAAGGAAAGTTTTGGTTGGAGAAAAGAAAGGGCGAGACCTGAGAATGCTAGCAAACCAGAAGGAGAACGTCCCAGTGGAAGCCAAGATATTTCAGACTAGACTGGCTCAAGCATTAGCTAATGCAGTCAGGAATAACCAAGTACTACCATTGAATTGAGCTACCTAACCCAATTGCTCCTTCCCCATCTCAGGTTTCTAGACCTGCATGAATATCACTTAGATCTTTCCCCCGGATGGTTCAGAACCTCGTACTGTGCAAGGAGCAATACCTTCTGTTTGTCTGCACTGGACTTCACCTGCCACCACTGTATCCACTTACCAGGTTTGGCCCGGTCCTCCTGGGAAGTCTCACAGCATTGCCATGTTTGGCTTTGAATAATGTTGGGAAACAACTTTTTATTGATCCTGCTTATATTTGAGAGCAGATATGCAAGGTTTAATGTTGCGTACCTGCCTGCAAGCTATGCAGTATCATTCCTTTCCACCAGCCCTGCCTCCCCCCCCAAGCATTCATTCACACAATGGCTTGGAAATCATTTCTGAATTACACTCTCAGCACACAGAAAGAGAAGCCAACAGAAATGCCTGGGAAAGCCCAAGACAGTTTAGAGAAAGCAGAACCCAGCCTCACTAAAGTCATTTTCATTTCAGGGGTCGCGCCAACCCTCACAGTGAAAAAGCAAGCCAGTTTTAAGAGTTCCCCACCCTTCTGCTTTCTTGCTGCTCAGCGTATCCACTGTGCCCTACTCTGAACGTACTGTCCAGTCCAAACCGCCAGGGCCTATTGCAGAAGTGCTGAGGTGGTCAAGGGAGGGCTCTACGAATTTTCCTGCAGCGTAGGAATAGCTGCAACACGTGTCACTCAGCAAATGAGGCCTAGCTGATTTGAGCATCCAGCTGCAAAGATCTCATTTGGCATCTGCCCCAGCAAATGCAGTTCCCCAGGCACTTCTCCGTTACATTTCAAGGTAAGGTAACACAATTTTGCCAGCCCGTCCTGCTCCAAGACACAGCTGCGACTGGCCTGCAGACCAGCAAGGCTGGCAAAGAGCTGACATTCAGATTCTCTCCATGTGCGCTCAGGCTCGCATGGCAGATCTGCTCGCTTTTGCTGGAAGCCTTTCGTCTTGAGCTTACGAATTTCCCTTCCCCTACTTTGCGCCTTGATTTTTTTTTTGTTAGTTTTCCCTAATATCTAGGACCTGTTGTTTAGAAAGTTATTGTAACATTTGTATCAATATTTTACTTTAAGAGAATATTTAACTAAGAAGATCTGCCTTAGTGTTTGGTCTGAAATCTGGATGGTGGCAAGAGGGGTAGTGCAGAGAACTTCTGAAAGCCATCCAGATTCACCCCAAAGTATCAAGCTCTGAATCTGCTGCTGGAGAAAAAGCAACAGTAGCCTTCACAGCTAGGGCAGAGTCCATTTGAGAGCCTTCTCTGTCAGGGATGGACCCTGACTCCTGCAGGGCAAGTTCTGCCCTCAGGTTCACAACGCCTACCTGGTAGTGCTGGAGCCCACAGGGTCTGTTGCTGAGGGCAGCATTTGCCCCCAAGCACCCCAAGGAGAAGCAATGTGGAACTTCTCAGCCTGGCAGAAGGGAGACAGCGTGGATGCAGCTCACTTCCTCTTCCATGCTGTATGTTAAGGACGTCCATTCCTACCTCCCTTCCTACAGTTCTAGCCGTTAAGGCCAACCACTTCCCCTCCTTAAAGCTGGACTATTTTTCTTAAAGAAACTTTCTAGCACTTTTATACACAGTGAATAACCTCTTTTTATTGGAGTATTTTTGGGGCTTTATGTAAAACAAGTTTTTTAAATTGTAAAAAATATTAAGTGCCATTAGGAAATGTACAGCTCATCTCTTGTTAAATTAGCTTTTCCACTGTCTTACAGAACTAAGTCCAAATTGAAAGGTTTTTATAATGAAGTTGTTTATTAAAAGCATCTGATGAACCGTCTGTCCCGAGTTTCTCTTGTGGGGGGGCAACATGCCTGCTCTCTCAGGGCAGATCACAAAACCCAATTCTCTGCGTGGTTCTGGATGCACCTTTAATCGTGGCTTTTATGAACGTGACGATGAAAGGGCAACCCCCTTTCGCATGCATGTGTCTACTTGCACGCCAAGCTCCGTTTTATTTTATGCCAAGGAGGGGATAATAGCCCACAACCTTTTGGAGACTTACCGTGTAAAGCCCTGATGGCTGGATTACAACAGTCACTGCTGGTTTAGAGAGAGAAGCAACATCCTTGGTTACCAGAGCTATTTTCCTGACAGAAGCAAGCAACATTCCCATTTATTTTCAAGGAGGCACCCTAGCTCCTGCTCTTAAGGAGACCCAGCTGCTCAATACCGGATCAGCCGCACTGCGGGACTTGCTTGCACTGCAATGCCAGAATCAGACTGGGGGAGATGAGAACATATTTTAAGTCGTGCAGTCACACTTCAATCTCAAACCATGCTGTGATGCCTGATGACATCAGCCACATGTTTATAGCACAGAAGCAACCTGTAATACCGCTAAAAAAATCCCTCTAATCAAAATGATCATAACACTCGGGTTTATTAGGATGGTTGGTGGTGGTACGACGAACAGATAGAGAGAGGACCCTCCCTGGAGGGCACCTGCTGCAGGTTTTACATTAGGAATGGAGTTAGCAGAGGGAGGGGCATCTGTATTATTGCCCATAGTGGGAATCTCCTTCTGGAGTTCGGCAGTAGGTCACCAGGCTGATAAATACCACCCTAGATGCCAATCGCCACAGAACAATGAGGTCCCAGTGCACTGCAAATGCTGAAGCTTCACTTTGCCCACGCCTTGGGCATCGCTCCCAGTTTACACAGCTAGAACCAGAGGCTCTGGGCAGCTTCAGTACCCTGCACAATTCCATAAAGCGCCTCGTCTCTTCAGAGACGAAAGGCATTTGCATTTCAAAGCACTAGCATCGGCTCTGCCCAGACACAAAACAGCAAGGACCGGGTGGAAAGAACCATGCATTCTCTTCCAAATCTTCAGGAGAGCCAGCTTCCACAGCCCAAACAGTCGTTTTCTAGGATGAACAACATTGCTTTACCTAGAATGAAAGCAGCATTTGCCAGATGTGGGCGAGGGATGCCCAGCAAGGCACTTTCCGTCCAGCACGCCAAGGCAGCCTGCACACTGCTAGGTTAGTTAGCAGCACTCTTCCATAGTCTCCCATTTTAAGCAACAACTAGGAAGTTTCAACACAACAAAAACATTTACTGCTTCAGCTCAACCCTTTAAAAAAATTCATCTTGGCTACTGGAGTTATAAGTTACAGCAAAGTGGGAATACTTAAAACCTCCCCAAAGCCTGGTTCCAGTGACTATTATTAGTAGCCAAATTAAAGATTAATTAGTAGTTGAACTTAAGGAAAGCTAGAAGTCAGAGCCGCCTACTGACATCACCAACCCACAGAACTGAATTAATCTCTGCATAAGGCAGGTACAAACCTCTTACCTTTGCAGGAAGGAAGGGACACATACCGTACAGCTCAGGCCAGTCTGCCTTCGTTACACAGGCAACAGCAAATCACTGCTCCAAACTAGGTCAGTCTGCAACAAGCCTGGGAAAGCTTGAATTGAACATTAGCCGCATGCTCTGAAACCAAAGCTAGAAGGCCAGCTATTCCCTCCCCAGGAAGGAAGGATTACCTGAACAATGAGACAGCCCTCAGAGTCCAGGTGAAGCTGCTTTGACTTGGGCAGGCTCAGCCCATGTGAAGCATTACAGGATATTCTCACGTAACATTACCAACGTGATGCTGAATTCACCTCTCCCTACAAGGCACATTCATCTTCCCAGTTTACAAGTGACACTGCTGACAGAGGACACTCGTACAACCTGCTTGGCATCACTCATCCAGTCAGCGCAGCCAAAAACAGATCCCCAGCACCTTGACTTGTTTTCATCACAAAGCTCCCCCTCCCTCTTCCCCCACTATGATGAGCATGTTGGACTGCAAGACACCCAGACTCCTCAGCCACATCTGCCGGAGTAAAGTTAGGAGAAAAATCCAAGCAGGTTACATGTACTTCCAACTGTGACCAAGTGTCAAGAAGCATCATGGGCTTTGCATAAGAGAAACTCAAAGGGCATGTATGGAAGAGACCACGAAAGGCTGTTCACACAGGGACCGGGAAACTACGGCAACAGGACAATGGCATATTTATTTACAGTAGGACACAAAGAATACATACATTAATTAAAAATTACAAAGAATACAGAGAAAACATATGGGGGGGGAGGGGGAGAGAAATCAACACTGGCTGAAACTCTCAACTAGGAGATCAACCAAAATTTGTTTAGGGAAAGATTCCAAATCAGAGCAGACTACGGACTCCACAGCACAGTTCACTAGCGTTACCCCATGCTCCCTGTTTCTCTCCCCGATTCCTGGCTGATGCAACTTTGGCATGATGGGGAGCTGTAAGAGTGAGGATTCAATGCATGAGGAGACAAATGCTTTGGCATTCTAGTTCTCCATTCTCCCAACTCAGGGAGCTAGGGGGCATCACCACCAAAAAACCCCCAAAAACAAACCCTTCAGAACCTCTTACACAGCCCTGGTAGCAATCGTTTAGGAGACACCCAGGGTACAGAAATCCCCAAAACATCCACAACTCAATGCAAGTGCCAGGGAGGGACTTTGTTGCTTCTCAGATGCGCTTCAATTAGATCAGTGTCACCTGTGACAGCCACATACTTGGAGGCAAAACCGGAACTCCCACAGCCCTCATGAGTCATCTCCACAACCTCGACTGAAGCCAGCTTAGAGCTAGGGATGGAGGGAGGCTTACCTGAAGCTTGCAACTAGGCTTTCCAGTAGCCTTAGTTTGCTTTAAATAACCCAAATACAAATTCAAGCTCATTTAAAAAGAACCTCCCATAGGCAAAGTCAGGCACTCAGCCATGGGAAAAGATCAGCCCCCTGCAGTAAAGTACCCCCTGGCTATTCCAGAGGGCTTGGCCCTTTTCGCTGGGAAAAGTGAAATCCAAAAGGTACTGAGGTGTGAAGTTCCCTCGCTCTCTGAAAGCAATGTTTCCAAGCACAGGAGCAAGGAATTGAGAGCAGTAACAGGCAAGAGGCAGGTGGCTGGCAAGTTGAACTCTCTTCTAGGAACAGGGTGGGAGGGAGCCTCAGGGAGCTCCAGGCCAGTCTCGCAAAGCTCGCACCCCTCTGCAGCAGGGATGTCCCAATACTCAGATTTCTTGGCACAAAACCAACACTGTAGTGAGTTTCTCCATGCAAGGCTCTACTTAAACCCCAGAGGCGTTTCCTAGCGAGTAAGGCTGCCTCGTTTCCTTCTATCCAGAACAAAGTCATTAGCTGAACAAAGCCATGCAGAGGTCTCCAACGTTCTTCTCCAGGGCACGGGGGTCCTGTGCTCTAGAATCTTGTGCTGCTTTCAGTGTAACGCCATAGTCCACTCCATCCTGTTGCCCCTACAGATGATTCAGCTCTTGCAGGAGAGATGTCCCACCCTCCCGAGCCTCTCCAGCTTCACGCATCCAGAGTGGCATGTGATATCCAAAAGGTGAGGGGGAGGGAGAAGCAACATGGAGGGCATCAGTTCTCAAGCCCTCTCCAGGTGAAATTGCACTTGCCAGGTTCTGCGTGGCACCTTTGTGGAACTGTAAACAGGGACGGAGCTAAAACTGCTGTAGCCGGAGCATGCCATTCTCATGCAGGACAGGCCTTTCAGATCCCCCTCCCTGGCCACAGCCGGAAGCACCCTCCACACCTTCCACGTAGACACAAGGCCTGGCCCGGCCTGTTGTTACTGGTCTGAAGGTCCCCCCAGAACCTACGTGTCCCAGGGGCTAGAGCAACCATTTGCACAAGTGTCGCCACTGCCGTCTCAGATCCATTCGTTATTCAACACAAAAAAAAGGAATGAATTAACAAAAAAGGGGGGCGGGGGTTGACTTACACAGAGGGATATTTCTCAGATAAAAAAAATCCCTCCAAACTGGAATAAGATCATAAAGTTAAAATGCAAAGTATCTACAGACCCCTCTCCCCCAGAAGTAGCCCCAGAATCCATGTACACTGTGCCAGAAATTACATTCTGAAATGAGGAGTTTTGAAATTTCTCTTGTCACTCTCCCGTTGGGTTTTTGTTTTTTTTCCTTAAAAGAACTGGGAGAAACTCCCCCTTCCTGCCCAGGAGGACACGCCCACAGAGGTGTCTACTTCCTGCCCAGTCTGTGCCTCTTCAGTCTATTTTCACAGCGGCGTAGATCTTGCGGACAAACATGTAGGCTGCATAGAAGCCAATGGTGCCGGTGAGGAGCCAAAAGGACAGGACCATGAGGGCTGTGTAGCCAAAATACAGCAAAGAGGGAATGAACTCAACGATATCCAGCTAGAACAGAAGAGATAAAGCAAAGTGAGGCTGAACCCAGAACTACGTTCAGTCACCTCCCCAGTTCTGCCACTGGCCTGTTCTCCTCCGCCTTCCACCTAGAGCAATCCAGGGAAAGCCCTGGGCAAGCTGAACATGGAAGCTAAATTTTTCACAACTAGAAGCCATTAGAGGAGAGACAGACTAACCCCAACCAGAACCACCTCACCTGGGGACACAACCGTGTCTAGAATCACTGAGCCAACAGATGCATTCGAGACTGGAGCCTCTACTACTTGAAACTCTTAATTTCTGCAGTGTTACTAACAGAGAATCGCTCTGGCAACTGCCCCCGTGAGGGACTGACCCAGCAGGGGGATGGACTAGGATGAGGGGACTCAATACAGCCTCCAGCTTCCAGTGTGCTCTCAGGGAGCAAATAGTGACAATACCTTGTTCACAAAGTAGAAGATGGCGTAGATCAGCACGTAGAAGGCAGATCCTCCTGATACCAAGAAGGTCCTCCACCACCAGCGATAGTCCTGACAGGGCAAGAGACTCTTTGCATTATTCCAACCTCACTCCCCTGCAATGGGCTCCTAGGCATGAATCGCAGGGCCCTTTCCTTTCAGATGGGCTACACACTATCACGAAGCAGGGCAGGGACCCTCGTCTTTCTCCCAGAAGGATGTGGGGATTTGTTCACCCCATTCCAAGACTAGGAATCAGTTAAGCATCAGCAAGGCTGCATAACTAACAATGAAGCAGAAAGCCAGCACCGAGGGAGGCCTGGCTTACAGCATGGGAAATGGATCCAGGAGAGTGACTGGAGATACAGCTCCCCTCCAACACTGGACTCTGAGCATTCAGGGAAGCCACAAAACAGATCAGATTTCTGCCAAGATGCTGCAATCAAGTTACACCCAGGGAATTCTCAGAGGGCGACTGGATCAGCCATGTGGGAGGTCTCACCTCAGCACACAGCTGGAAGTACACCATGACAATGCTGATCTGGGAGCAGGACACCACGAGGATGATAAAGACCAGGAAGAGAAAGCCGAAGAGGTAATAGAACTGGTTCTCCCAGATCGCCTGAAACAAAGGACAGAACAAGCTCTTCACCACAATGCTGTGCCAGGAAGTCACGTGACAGGCAGCAAACAGCTCCTTTGCAGCTGACTGGAAAGGCACCAGGCTGCAGAATGAGCCTGAGGGTAGGCAAGAGACAACTGCTCTTACCCCAAAGAGATGAAGGGAGTGGGCACCTTTGAGGACACAGTGCCACCTTCCTGCACTGGAATCTCACCCAGCAACAAGACGCCGTAACATCTGCTCCCCTTCCCCATGAAGGAGAGCATTGGAAAGCAGGTCTCCCTTTGCAAAGGGTCCTTGCGCTCCAAGGCAACTTCACCTCACCTCTGTCCCTTTGCTAAGGAGATCCTGCACAACCAGGTCTTTCGAGAGTCTCCACACAACAAAGAGCCTGGAAAAGTCTGTGGTGCAGCATCCTCCAGCCACAGGCCTGGGGGTAGGGCAGCAGTCCCTCCCTCCCTGCTCATGCTGCAATGGCTATCCTCCAGGTTGCCAGCCCCTCTCCCCAAGGCAGCAGTTGGCTCTGCAAGGGTGGGAAGGGTAGAAAGGAAGTGGGCCAGTGCTTACGCTGAAGATGAAGAACAGTTCAATGAACATGGCTCCAAAGGGCAGAATGCCAGCCATCAGAATCCTGCAGAGCAAAAGGCAGTCTGTTACCAAGCCAGCACAGCAGTCTTTACTCAAGACAAAAAAGCCCAGACAGGCCCAGCAGCTCTGGGGTCGTGGGGTCAAGTCTCAGCAAGCCATTTCCCCCTTCCTGGCACTGGCAGGTGGGTGGAGTGTAGGACATTGCAATCTAAGATGCAGGTCACAGGTCCCCTGAGCATCACAAGGTTTCAGAAAGGAGATGGGGAGGGTGGGAGGAGACCAGTGGATCTATGCCACTTTCAATTCATGGGTGCTGGCTGGGGTTCACCATGGGCACCGCTGGAGCCTTTGCAGTCGCCAGGTTTACGAGATACTTGCAACTCACCCAACAAACTTCTTCATGTACCACCTCTGCTCTGGGATCTGCCTTGGAATCTGATTGGTCCGCACGGGGTTATCGTACGGCTGCTTGCGAAACCCAAAGTAATAGCCCAGGTAGACCAAGGGCAGGGAGATGCCAAACCACATGCAGAGCAAAGCCAACATGGTGGGGAAAGGAACCTGGAATCAGAATATGTCAGCTCACACACCAGCACCACTGTGGACACTCACTGAACCAGACAATTCAGGGTTCTGCCAGCCAACCACCCACCAGACGGTGCCTCATTGCCCTGTCCTGGGGGTAGGCTGAGCTGCAGTTGCTTCCAACTGAAGCACTCACTTCAAGTATGAAAGCAAAACCAAAACTGCCAACAACCCTGTCCCCAAGGCAAGCAAAGGAACTGCAACCTCCACTGAGCACACAGGGCAGCCAAAGCCAAGGAGTCATTTCTCAGAGCAGCTTCACTGGAGTTGCTTGTTGCTTCTATGCCCCTACGTGGGCAGCCTCTCCTGGCAGACTCCTGGAAGTGCAGCTCTGGGCCCTGGCCTGCTTAGCTGCAAAGGCATCCCCTCAGCCATCTGCATCCAGGTACAGCTGCCAAAACACCTGCCATGTGGGCAAGTCCTTCTTCAACAGGGACTTGCCTGCTTTTCTAAACTGCTCTTGCCCTTTATCCTTCAGGCATCTCCCCACTGAACAGTCCCTTTCACAGAAGCTCCAGCTGAGGTGAAGCAAAAGCAGTGCCCCCTCCCAGACACTGCAGCTGGTGCATTTCCTGGGCTTTCTAACAGCCAGACCCCTCAGTGTGAACCACCCGGTGGATTCAACCTCACAGGGCTAGCTCTCAACTGCAGACCTCTGCATGTTCCAGGGACTGAGGCACTCTCTCAGAAACACTAATTACCCCACCCCAGCCAGGCTTGGAAGGAGAATGGGTACATACCGCTCCAGAGGAGTGCTTTCCCCAGATGAAACAGTTCAGGATGAAGCAGATCCCAAAAACCACGCCAGGGTACAGGATAGCAGTCTGCAGAGAAGAACACACGTGGAAGAGAACAGAAGCCTGCTAAACCCCAGCCTTTTCTCATGGACCTATCGCTGGAGAAACAGATGCAGAGGAAATATCTGGGAAAATCTTGCTAGCACCCGGCAGCCACCTTCCTCCTCTGTGTGCACCTGGGATCCTACACCGCACCCTCTTCCTTTACTCCACTGTGATCCACACCATGATGATTGCCTCCTTGTCAAGATCTCATGCACAGCATTACACCCCACACCCAGCTGGCAGGGCCCCTATACAGCAGGTGGCCAAATTGCTTGCATCTACCCAGCCCAGGCACCCTGCCCTCAACTACCTGGCAAGAAGGTGCAAGGAGCTACTTACGCAGAAAGCTCCTTTCTTCCACCGATGGCCTTTCAGAGTCCGATACAAACGGCCAGCAAAGAACCCCCCAAAAACCCTGCGTGAAAACAGGCAAAAATACGGTCAATTCCCATTATGTGTCAGGCAATGGCACCACGGTGGGAACATCGCAAAAACACATACCCCATGAACATGAAGAGAAAGCAGGCCGTGGTCATCAGAGCACCCCGGCTGGACGGCGACAGCATCCCCAGCATGGCAACGACTGCAAGACAAAGGGAAGAGGTGACAATAAAGGTTCATGGTCTACTAACAAGCTGCTTCAGGACAGGGCCCTGCCTCAAGCGAACTGGTCAGGGAATCCGGCAGCCTGGTATGTCTTTGCCTTCTCCACAGGACTTGAATTTCTCAGATCATAACCGAGACCACCAGCCCCACAGGACACAGGCCTGGTCTCTCAGCATGACCGAAAATGACTCCCTTTACCTTCCACAGCCCATTCTGCACACTGCTCTTAGATCATGGATGGGCTTTAGATCCAAAGAACTCCACAACAGCTGACCCCAGAAAAACTACGTTTTCCTTCACAAAAGATACCTAAAAACTCAGCGCTCTTAAGTGTGCATCAGCTTTGACTGGCTAGTCAGAATCAACCAGGGCTACTTCAGAGGGAAGGCAGGCACCTGCGAGCCACAATGCAGTCAATGAAGTCACAGGCATGCCATTCCATTCTGGTTATGTCTGTTATAAGTATCACACCCCTTCCAAGCACAGCTGCCCGAGGACAGAGCACAGCCAATGCTACTCACAGATGACTATCAGGATCATGCAAAAAAGCTGAATTCCAGAACCCAGCAGGGAGCTGAGGATCATGGGATACTGGGGTGGCCTGAAGACATCACCATGCACAAGCTTCCAACCAGACTCCTCCATGGTGTCTTCCTGCAGAAGACCAGAAAAGGGCAGGGAGACTTCATCAGATAAATAAAAATGCAGGTTCCTCTGCAGCTAGTTCCAGATGCTGCTTCCCCATCACCAGGTCTTTTCCAGGATTCCATCAGCCTAGCCAAAAAAGCCTTCTTGCTTCTCGAGTTTTATGCTGAGAGTTTCTAAGCTCAGTGTTTCATAGTTAGTAGGGTTGGAAGGGACCTGAGCAGATCATCAAGTCTGACCCCCGGCCATGGCAGAAAAGAGTACTGGGGTCAAACGACCCCAGCAAGGTGATTGTCAAGCCCTGTTTGAAAGACCCCCAGGGTAGGAGCCAGCACCACTTCGCTTGGAAGTTGCCTAGCCGCCCTGACAGTGAAGTAGCGCCTCCTGATGTCTAATCTGAATTTACCCGCTGCCAGCTTGTGACCGTTATTTCTAGTCACTCCTGG
>NW_017728922.1:513850-538292 GCF_001723895.1 Crocodylus porosus | reverse complement strand
GTGTGACAACCACATTTCCTAGTGTGTCTTGCAGGGGCCCCATGTTACCCGGTACCTTCTTTTTGCCCCCTATGTATTTAAAAAAAGAACTTCTTGTTGTCTTTGATCCAGGTTGCTTGTCCCAGTCTCATCTCCGCCTTGACCTTCCTGACTGCCCCCTGCATCCCCGAGCAAGGACTGTTAGAGCAGGACCGCCTCATGCAGAGATGCTGCCTGAGCTGGTGGTTGTCTGAAGGGCCAAGTAGGAGTGAGAAGCCCTGAGCAGCTCAACCTGAGATCACAGCTTGGTTTACAGAGCAGCCCTCCTATCTGCCTACAGCAGCACTGTGCCTCCCGTCCTGCCTACAAAAGGGAGTCTGCCAGCAAAGCAGGGATGGGTACTCCAAAAAAGAGCCTTTTCCTACCAGCTCCATGTTAATCCTCCCCCAGCTCTATGTTCACCCCCCACCCAGCTCCCCATGGATAGACACAGGCCATACAATATCATCTTCTTTGTTATAGTTGGCGATGTCCTTCCTGAGAGTACGGATGATGATCATGCTCAGAATGCCTAAAACACAAGAACGGCAGAAACTCGGTTACTGGGTTCCCAAACCTGGTCACTCCAACATACCAGGCGGCTTCACAACTGCAGCCGAGGTGAAGACTCCTTGCCCCAAGGGAAGCCCTAGAGCAGGCGTGAGCAAAATGCAGCCTGGGGTCAGATGCAGCCCATCAGGCCATTCTAGCTGGCCCACAGGGCCCCTAAAAAATTTAGAAAATTAATATTCATCTGCCCTGGGCTGTCTGTCATGCAGTCCTCAATGGCTTGCCAAACTCAATAAGCAGCCCTCTGCCCAAAATAATTGCCTGCCCTTGCCCTAGAGCCTCCCCCCTCCCCTCCCCCAGGGCCCCATCCTGCACCACTGCTGGCAGTGGGAGCACTGTGTTCACAAGCACAGTGGGCAAACAGTGCTCTCTCATGAGCAGGGCCTGTGGCCTCTCCCCCAATCTATGTTAAGTCTGGAGGCTGGGCAAGGATGCAGCAGAACACCACTGTGCATAACAGAAGTTACAGCACGGAAGCGCTGCCCTGGCCTCAAGCCCCATTTGAAGCATTCAGGAATCAAGGGCCAAGTCCAAGGGGTGCTGCCTGGGGCAGGAGCTTTACACCCTGGCTAGTAGACCTCGGAGCCGCTCAGCAGCCTGCCTGCAACTGAAATTTATAGTAGACCCCAGGCCACCACTGCTCAGTGACAGGAGATTGACCATCAGCCCAGTGCTGTGCTCACCAGAGAGGAAGAAGACAACCACAACTGAGTTAATGATGGAGAACCAGTGGATCTGCACGTCGCTCATGGTCAGGTAGGTGTCCCAGCGGGAAGCCCATTTAATGTCGCTCTCCTAAAAGAACAGAGAGGCACATTCAGAAGCCACCACCCCTTCCTTGCTGGTTGCAATAGCCCCCAGAAGGGTGCTTGCAGGGCCTCTGCTGCATGGACACCCTGTCAGAGGGGACAGCCTGGAGCAGACAACACCCCCATCCACACACCCCTGGCCCCTGTTACTCCCTCACCTCCCAGTGGACAGAGTAGGTGAAGAGCAGCAAGTTCTTCTTGGTGGGATCTATCTCCTGAGGGGCTGAGCCTGCAGCTTCAGGCAGGGTGCACAGGCCCTTCTCATCAACCTTCAGGTCTACAGAAGGAAGCACCACACATGTGCCAAGTTAGCATTCCCCTCACTTGTCCTTCCCAGAGCCCAAGGCATAGCCCTGAATCTATAGCCAATGCAGTGCCTGCCCTCCCTCTGCAGCCCCACCCAGGCCCCTGCTTGGTTGGAAGGATGGAATCAGACAGTCTCTTAGGACAGAGGGTTGAACAGAGCTCTCTGTGAAGCACCAAGGAACCATCCTTGCAGAGCAAGGGCAGGATCATAAGCCAAGATGCACACACTCCCACCCATCTCCTGCAAAGCTGATAGTAGACACTGCAAAGAAAGGTACCTGGCAATGCTGCCCATCCAGAAGTAACTTCCCAACCTCCAGGAGCTGAGGCAGCTCCAACCACAGAGCAGAATGGTTCACCCCTCACACCTAAGCTTGCCTGATGCAGTGGGCAAGGACTCCCTGGCCCATTTTACCAGGCTGCTGGTCGCCCATTCAGAATGCTTACAGCCTTGGCCTCTACAGTTTCACAGGCTAATTGTGCTTACTGCCAGAACACATTCCCTTTGAAATGCAATTAGTGGGAAACAAAGCAGTTGTAAGGACCAAGCAAGCACTCTTATTACAGGGGGAGGAAAGGATCTCTAAGTCCCTCCTTCCTGTAGCCCTTGGAAACTCAGATGTAGGTTCATCCTGGACCTTGTGGCAGAGAAGGCAGGGGCTGTTGCCCTCTTGCCATCCCAAAATCCTGAGGTGCTCGCCTCCCGGCCTGGGACAAACTGCAGGGCTCACCTTCCAGCTTAATGCTCTGGGGAACCACTTCAAAGCGCACAACCCTGTAGGTGGGCTCCTGATTCTCCTCCACCTCCTCTCTGTGGTAGTAAAGGATGAAGGAGAGGTGGTTGTGCAGGTAGAACTAGAAAGGGCAGATTGACATTAGAGAAAAGTTAGTGACTGGAGGGAGGAACAGGTGATGCCCAGAGGGCAGCAACTGCCTGCAGCAGCATCTTCTCCACCAGGCTCAGGCCTCTAGCAGCTCCAGACCTGCTGGGCTACAGGGCAAGACTGTGCTCTGCCTCTCTTTCAGCTTAAAGGAAAGGCAAGAGACTGACATGTCTTGCCAGTTGTTACCTCAAGCTCTTAGTCTGACCATCAGCAATAATGTTTTTCTGCATTTCTGGTTGTATAGTCAGGACCATGCCCTGGCACACGACCATGACACATTCAACAGCACTTTGCACCCCAGGGGCTGCAACAGCACCAGCTGCACCCTTGCTGCCCTAAACCCAGCCTCTCTGCATTGTACCAGGCAGCTGTACTGCAAGAGGCCTTGCTCTCAAAGGCAAGCAGCTTCCTCTGAGCACGCACAAGGAGAAAGCACAGCAACTCTGCACAAGCCTTGAAAGCCTTCCCATCCATAAGAGCAGCAGGACCTTGGTGATCACAACTGTCCATAAGTGCATCAAATGAACATACAAGCAATATGTTAGGCACACTAATGCAAGCAGCTATGGAAAAGGTTGGTGAGCAAAGCATGCAGCTGCATGCAAGTCTGCTCCAGGCAATCTTAGGCATACAGAGAGGCTGGCTGCACTGCATTATACCTTGACTGGTTTCTGCCCTTGCCCCTCTCCCTTCGACATTACACAACTTCTTCATCACATGTGTTTTTGTCCCAATTAAGCTCTTTGATTTTACTAGGATGAATTCAAGCTGCTCCTTCCTAAATGGAATCAGGCCCTGTCTGCCTGGCATTAGGTCCTGAGCAATACATTATAGCAATAAATGAATATGATGTTCAACACCCCAGGGCATTTATGCAGGAAGCTCAAAGCACATGACAAACACTAGTTAGTCCTCAGCACTTCTCAGATCTACCTACTGGCAGCTCCATTTTAAAGACAGGCAAACTTAGGCATAGAGGTTGAACAGAGTCACATGGCAAACTCATGGCACCCCACCTGCTACTGACTCATTTTCCATTCTCCCAGGCTGAAGAGCCAAGCCATGCCCACCCCTTTCTGTCCCTGACACAGCTCCTCAGCAGGATTCCCAACCCTGCTGTCCCCCCCAACATGACCACAGGCCTCATCTTCTGCCAAGGATAACTGTGGTGTTCTCCAAGCCTCTCACCAAGGCTCTGCCCAGGCTGCTTTAGACCCTTTACCTTATTTCCATCCATGAAGCCCAGCCTATATCCATGCTCAAACTGCACGTCTTTCTCCTTCTTCTTCTCCTCCTCGTCCCGATTGGAGTAGAACTCCAGGCGCGTGGCCACAGGAAGGTTATCAGCAATGCTGAAAGCACACGTTTGTGAATCAAAGGGACCCAGTGCACCGAGGTTCCAAGACAGCCCCCCTGGGATCCTGGTGGACGTCATTCGCCCCCTACCCCGCACATGCACGCACAGGCAGGAGAGAAGGACTTACAGGTGGACGTAGTAGTCTTCCCTGATCCGCTCTGCAATCAGCTTGGCCTGCTCCACATCCAGGGAGACTGGCTCATTGAGGTGCTTGCAAAGAATCTCACATTTCTTCTCCATGCTCATGAAGACCTGGAACGGTGTGTTTACAATGCGGTCCCCCCGCAGGACCTCCCCTGTGGGACAAGAGAGAGTGAGGGCCATTGTTCAGCTGCCCCTGGATTTTCTAGCATGTGGCATTTCATGACGTGATGAAAGCAGCTCTGGACAGCTGTGTCCACCCCAGTGCCATGGGGAAGCTGGTGAAATAACAGCATGTACTGACTGTGTAGAAGAAGAGAAGGAGCAAGGGAATCTTCTTGTCTGTCCAAAGCACCAAGCCTCATGGATGCAGGTAGAGAAATAATCACCTCCCCCCTTCATGGGCATTGTAGCATCCCCACTCCCTCTGATCAGCTAACAGGAGGAGCATAGCAAACCTGCAGGATACAAGATTTGCCATGTGAGGTCACACCACAGTGCTATAGTTCATCCCAAGCTGTGTTTATAGTTATTTTTCCAGTATAAGAGAGCCACTTTGGAGTTACTGTTGCCTGCACTGGCTGGAGACTCAATAGCAATACTCTGCAGCCTTAGGACCAGTCACAGCTGCCACGCAAACCCACGACAGAGGCAGGCCTAGAGGGCAGCATGTTTAGAGAGTGCACATTACATGACAGGTACATACCCAGATTCTCAGCCTTGTAGGTTATCAAAGTGGGGCGACAGAAAGGCAATGAGTAGTACTCGTACGGCAGCTGGGTCCGTGAACTCGTGAGCTTCACAGCCTGAAGGAAGAGGAAGAAGCAGTCATTCCATCATGGACCCTCTTAAAACCACAGGGACCACTCCCTATTTTCCCTACATCAGCTCCAAGCTAAAGCCTCCTTCAGGAGAGATTTCAAGGGAAAACCCCTTGAAAGATAGCAATAGTGCCCATGAGGAAAATCCATCCTGCATGAAACGGATCTCATCGCCCACCATTCAGAGAGAACAAGCAGCTTATTTTCTAAGGAGTGAGAAGCACCGACTAGCCCCAGCATCTTAGTTCATCAGGACCTGCAGTCTGTTAGGTTACCAACGTACAGCTGTCATCAAGTTTTGCAGGGAGGTAATCCTGAGGACAGAAAAGTTCACAGCAACACCTCCACCAGTGAAACGACGGGGAACACATTGAGGATATGGGAGCACAGAGTTAACTGGGCAGCTCTGGGAGGAGCAAACCCCCTACACGTAAGAGAAGGGCGCTGTCATGCACCTGACCCTTTCACAACATACGTGCACCCCTGAGCCCGTTACAGCATCAGCCCCGGCCTATTCCTGTAGGTACGAAGAGCAGGCATTTCAGTACTGCTAAAAGCACTAGACATGTCACAGATTTTGATATTAAAGTCACTGCTGAAAGCAGATGGTGCCTGGGGCCTGCTAATTTGGCCAAAACCAGCCTGCTGTCAGCTTTTTGCACCCCATTAACACAGAGAGGGTGTATTCAATCTCAGTGGGGCTCCAGATGCTGCTAGTCAGAGGCCCTTGCCTCTAACAACAGCCTGGAAACTGATAGGAAAACTCCCCAAGTCCTACACTGCTAACAGAAGAGCCCCCACATGGCTTAAGATGGGCTACAAGGACTGACCTCCCACCCCACCTTGGAGACTGTTCTGACTGTTGAAGCAGCCAGTTCCTTTCGTCTCAAAACCACCGAGCCTTCATTCAGAGCCCTGGGTTAGGCAAGGAGAGCCCCTCCTTCCTTCACCTCTGCGACCTGAATAGCTTTTGCCCTCTCTCATGCCCCAACCACCTCAGCTTTAGGAAGCAGAAAAATGTTCGAGGCAGACATGGCTGATTTATTTGGGCTGTTGTTCATCAGTCTTTCCAATGCCCATTTTTTTGCAGTACTACCTGGGATCCCAAGTGTGTGAAATGGGGTGACTGCTGCTTTTTGGAAAAGCCACATCCTAGAGGTCTGCCCTTGGTTCCCTGAGCTTCTGCCTTTGGAGAGGAGGCCAGATCAGAAGACAATGGATGGGGTTAAAACTGAAAGCTGCTAAAGGGGACCCACAAAAATGTAGGACATGATCCTGGATGTCTGCATCTCAGTTAAGGCAGAGCCAAGGCCACAGCTGTTCTGAAAAGCTGGAACAATTTGTAGTCGAGCCAAGGTCACTTATTGGAAGTACACCGGAGGCTGTGCCAACTGATCTCACTGCTGAAGGAACCATTTGGCTTTCAAATCCCTTTGAAAGCAGCTCTTCCAACCCAGCCCCTTGAGACCCCTTGCCCTGGGCTAGCCTTGTTTGCTCAAAAACAGCTTGAGTCTGGAAGTTTGTGGGTAAAACGCAAATTGTGCTGTGCTTGGTACATGACTAGTCAACCTCAGTGACCCAGACATCCACTCTGCTGGACTTCTTGCGCAGAACGAAGCCCACAGCTTCAGCAAAAACAAATAAAAAGAGGCTGAACTTGCTGGTGTCTGGAAACCAAGTCTGAGCTCCCTTCCGACAGGAGGGAGGCAGCTCCACAGTTGGGCACTGATGATAGTGGGCTCTGTGGTGAACTCTGCCCTCTCCGTGGGTGTTTTCAGACTAGAGGCTGGAGGGTGGCAGGGGAGGTTGTGGTAGGGTTCAGTTTCTTCCTGGCTGAGGGATAGAGCGCATGAGAACCGACTCAGGCAAATAACTATGAAACAATGGGGTCTAGCTTCGATGTTACCCCTGGACCCGTTGCCTTTAGACAAGTTTTGCTTATGGTGCAATGCTGCCTGTTGATCCCACATGTGTGCAGCTCAGCAGCACACAGCACCAACTGCTTTTGCTCTGTTCCCTATGCCACTGAAAGAGCTCCTGTGCCAGCCAGAGCAACTCAGATAAAGATTTTGGTGCTGCTCCTTAATTGCTTCATAGAAACACTCAAAAGAAGAGATGGGAGGAAAAAGAGGAAGATCAAAGAATACACTGGGAACAGTGGCATGACAATTAAGGTCCGGAGCCCTTCATTAGTAAAACCTTGCATATGAGTGCTGCTACAACAACATCTGCTACTGAATTTGGGAGGCATGACCCCAACCTTTCACTCCCAGTGACTCGCCGGGCTCCTTGTGCTACAAAGAAATGTGTTCCCACTGGCTGCTGATCCCTGTGACCTCCACCCTACCTTGATTTCTACGGGACTATTCCGGTGGAAATTCCTAGGCGCGACACCTGGGACGTAGAATGAGCCCATTCCATGGAACAGTGAGAACAGCAGCAGCAGCAAACTCAGACATTCCTGCAAAGGAAAAGAGGCGTCAGTCTGTACCGTCACAACCACGTGCATCAGGGCAATGCAGCACCCAAGATACTCCCCTCCCAGAAATGATATTTATAGGGGCTGAAGAGTTCAACAACCAATGCACAACCCAGGCTTCCACTCCCAACGTTGCAGCTCCTGGCAAGTCACTTCCAGGGTGTGCCTTTCTCCATGTTTAAAAGAGGAGTAGCAGGTGCTTACGCCCCAGGTGTGTGCTGTGAAATGGGTTGGAGTTCTCAGCTGAGAGGCACTACAGTGCAAGCATGCCAAGAGAGACAGATCTGGGGAACAGCAGCTACCTCTGGACACCTGAGTGCACCACTGTTTTCCTCCTTCCGTGCCCTACAAATAAAGCAGCCTTTGCTTGACATAGCTGAAGCTCCCAACACTAGGACATGTGCTCTTCAGGCTCCATAATCTGAGGTATGGAGCAGCAGTTCACAGCCTGACCGGCAGCTTTCCTGCCCTGTGCACAAAAATCCACCCCTCTTCACTCAGCTGGGTGCACAGTCTACGCAGCAGGGCATCAGCCTTGACGGACATTTCAGTCCATCAGCGCACTCCAGAAATTCTCCCACGGCAACTCCTGGGCTGCAGCTCAGAGAACTTGTTTTCAGTGCGGCAATGAGCTGGAGCCAACTTCTACGTTGTGCAACATCAGACCTACACAAAGCAATGGGATCAACACTGGAGAAGTGCTAACTCAGCTGTCCTTCTATCTACAACCCCACTGCATGAGTGAGTTTGTACCACCTGTCCCCCACCCCCCACAAGCCAGGAAGTTTAAAGCAGCAATGAATGCAAGTCAGAGATGGGTACAGGGCCAGAAGCAAAACAGCCTGGGGCAACTCTCAAACTAACACTGCCATGAAGACAAACCTACGGTCATCACTTCCCTACAAAGTCAGCTTCACTCTGCTGGTGCCACTGTATCTAAAGGAACAGCACAGGGACAGGCTGGGGAAGAAGGGGATCGAGAGACCCAGGGCTCAAGGGGGCAGAGGGGCAAAGGCTGTGTCATTGGTTTATGGCTTGGGCTGGGATAAGCACAGCTCCTGGTTCAGCAGGGCCTGAGGGCGCTGCGAAGACAGCACAGAGTCTGAGAACAGAGCACTCTGCCTCCATGCCTTCTCACCCCTCAGCTGTATTAATGCTGCCCAGAGGGGCTCAGAGGGAACTTGCATGGATCCAGACGTTCCTAGCAAGAGTCCATCACTGCCGTGCACAGCAGCACGGAGACAACACTAGACCCTGGAAAGTCAGGTCAACCTGCTCCTGCCCCTGTGAAAGCACAGCCTAAAACAAGGAGTGGCAAGGGAGGGCATCTGCTACCAACAGCAAGCCAATCCACGTCCAGAGGACAGCCCGCTGTCACCAAAAAGGGTGACCCCTGACCCAGAGCTGGTCCAGTTCAGCGACTGTTTCGTTCAGAGGTGGGGAACCCACTGGGAGTTAAACAAGCAGAAAGGACTTGTTTGCCTCTTCCAATAATAATGACAAGTTCAGCGTGTAAGGCCTCTACCAGCTCGGCAGGCCTGGAGATATTTGGAAGTGCATGGTGACTAAGAACAAATCCACTGAATTCACTAAACACAAATAATTATAGAAAATTCAGGTTGGAAGGGAGCTCAGGAGACCACATCTAGTCCACCCCCCTCCTCAAAGCAGGACCAGCCCCAACTAAATCATCCCAACCAAGGCTTTGTCTACCCTGGTCTTAAACACCTCCAAGACTCCACCACCTCTCTAGGTAGCTGTTCCAGCGTTTACTACCCTCCTAGCGAGAAAGATTTTCCTAATATCCAAACTCAATTTCCCTTGCTGCGACTGGAGCCCATTGCTCCTTGTTCAGTCTGCACCCACTGAGACCAGTCCAGCTCCATCCTCTTTGCAACCCCCCCGCAGGGAGTTGAAGGCTGCTACTATGTGCCCCCAATCTTCTCTTCTCCAGACTAAGCCCAGTTCCCTCAGCCTCTCCTAAATCACATCCCCGAGCCCCTGAATCATTTTCATTACCCTCCATTCCAATAATACTTCCCTTGCTTGCTACATCAGTTTGTTTTAAAAGCAAAACAGGCTTTGATGCACTTTTTTCCTTCTGCATCCAGCACATTTAAAAGTATCTAAGATGTAACTGCTAAAAAGAATACCTGTAAAATGCTTTTCTTTTTGCAGTTTATTGTATACCAGTTTCCATTCTGATACAGCTCGTCCCAAATCACAACATTAATCACCTAGCAAGACATGCATTTTCACCATTTCTGTCAAATCAAAAAATCTAAATAAATCTTGGCTAAGCTCCTAGAACTGCTCAAATCAATGCATGCAGACACTAGGTATCCTTTTGGTCAAAGAGAACTAGATTTGGTGGAACAACTATATCAAGTTGCAGATCACCGTATTTTAATGGTAATCCGTGAGATTCAGACGTACTTTAAGAAAGCAGAGAGAAAATACAGCCACAAAATTGAAACGGGTTGAAATCACCCCGCCATGAAATCAAGCGTTCCTTTGTTTCCTATGCTCGTTCACCATCAGCACAAGTATACAACACGCCCCTGGTCTTTTCTTGTCAGAGAATGTTTTATGATCCACACATCGGCAGGAGCCCCAAAGTGGCCCCACTCACACTCAAAAGATCTCTTGGGCACATTAAGTGCTAAGAGAAGTATCATCCTTGCTTCACATCTTGTATCCTCCCCTGAGCAGCCAGCTGACTGCAAGCAGTTATTTGGCTCAGTCTGCATCTCATGCTAGATACATGCATCAATTCAAAACCCTTGCCACAAAGAATCTACAATATAAACGGACAAACCAGAACCCTGGGGAAAAGCTCAGGAAATGAGTGGGCACAAAGACATGATTTGCAGAAGCAGCAGGTCTCCACAGACGTGTGGCTGAGGAAGGGCTCAGACTGCGGGAGGTGGTAGTTTCAGACACTGGGGCCAACTAGAGCGGATGAAGAGACGGGCAAGAGCGACTGGGAGAAGGGAAGGAGAGCAGAGACCAGGCAAGAGACAGGGTACGCTGAAGCTGAGAAGCTGGAGGGAAAGAAGTGGAGGGCAAGAGAATTCCCTGGTTCTAACTCAGCGGTGGGCAAAATGCCGCCTGTGAGCTGGATGCATCTCGCCAGGCCATTCTCTCCGGCCTGCAGGGCCCCTCAAAAATTTAGAAAATTAATATTTATCTGCCCTGGGCTGCCTGTCATGCAGCCCTCGATGGCTTGCCAAAACTCAGTAAGCAGCCCTCCTCCTCCAAAATAATTGCCCACCTCTATTCTAACTCCTAGCGGGCCTGTCAGATGAGTAATGAAAGGCAGCCCATTCAAGACAGGGCATGGAGGAGCCCTTTGCTCTCTTGCTTGCAGGCTGTCTTCCAAAAGAACAACGTGGACATGTGCCAGCAGATCTGCATACCCACGGGGGCCATTCCTGACGGGCCTTTCACTTGCAGCTAGGGGAACGGAGCAAGTTCAAAGGTTGCATAGTTCTGTCTCGCTTACGTAAGACACAGCACTAGGCTCGAGGTATCAAGATCAACCCTCAGCGCCGTGCTACCACAGCTTTCACCCACACACATTTCAAAGAGGAAAGTCACCTGCATGATGAACTCCCATCTGGGGCACTAGGCAGCCACTGATGGCACCATGGACTTGTGTGATCCCCAAGCTCAAGAGAAAAGCTTTAGTACACAAGTTGTTGTGAACAGAGCTAGCGTCACTGTTTAGCTTACCCCACATACATCTGCCAGGTGACCAGTCCTCAGAGGATAAGCCCCAAGTGAACAAAAAGGAGCTAGAGGAGCATTAAAAGTCATAATGCTACACCCAAGCCCCCAGCATGCCCAGGCAGAGAGAACTGCAAACCCCGAGTTGGAGGAGAGCGAAGCAGTGCTTCCTTTCAGCCTTAGTTACTCATACATTCCTTCAACAGGCAGCGAGCAGCACAGGTCACCTTCTGCCAACCTGAAAACTGGATCTCACCAGGACAGCCCAGAGGCATGGCATCATAGTAACAAGCCAAAGTGCGCCTTCCCCAGTAGGGACTCTGGATATGCCCCTAATTAGGGTACTCGCAATGTTGTGGTACTATGCAATGTGCTAGTCACCACCAGGAAAGGGACAGCCCTCCACACATGAAACTCAGCCCTGAACAGCATCCGGTAGAGTCACAGAAGTTACTTCCAGATAAAATCATCAGCAGGCTTAAAATGAACAAACCACTTCAGCGGACAGTTCTGCCCGCTGGAAGGAACTTCTTTTACAGAGGCATCAAAAGCCACCACCCGTGATTCTGCACATTCAACAGAGCTTTGTAAAGTAGACAGGTACCAAGCAAATGTGCCATCTAGACCCAGTCCCACTACATGCATTTTTTTTTTTTTTTAAGCAGATATGTGAACCCATGGCATGTGCAGATGTACAGCCACTACTTATATCAGTGCTGGAGACCACAGAACACTGCAAGCTTCTCTCCATCCCTGTCTGCCAACATGCCTCAAATCACCTCCACGGGGGCCACCTGGACTCAGTCTCCAGGCCACTACAAATCTTCGGCCTCTCTGTGTCCACTGCCAACAAGCAGGCCAGGGAGCAGAAGCAGCCCTCACAAATGTCCCCAAGAACAGCAGAGGCTAGACAGCCTTCCAACGACAGTCACTTCAGTCATGCTGCAGGCATTTTAAGGAGTGGCACTATGTGAGCTTGCTTCAGGACTGCACCATGACCATGTTTCGGAGCTGACTTAATGTTATGTTTGCTGAAAAAGAGGGTGGGGAACCACCTACTCAGAGTATGGGAAACCAAAGCTAGTTTGAGCTTCCAATTCCTCTAAAGCAGAGGAAACAACAGAAACTCTCTTCATCTCAAACACAGGCAAGCTGGAAGAGAAGCCAAGTACACTCTATGGAGCCCCGCAACATCAAGCAACTGGTCGGAAAAAGAAAGGAAACGCCTACTCTCTTCATCAAAGACTTCCTGGTGCAGTGGATATAAGCTAGTATCTCAGGGAAGGAAGGAAGACCCTTACATGCTGCAACACAGAGCCAGCCTAGACTCCCTCCACTGCCAAAATGCGCTGACCAAGGAAGGAATACACCTGCTCTTCCCCAATCTGAGGTGCCAGGGTTTTTCCTGGCAGCTGTGCAGACAACCTCATCTTTATTACATTGCTGAACACTCACACTTGCAAGGCCACAGAGAGCCTTTGGGACAGAGACAAGTGCTGCATTCACTCTGGTTTCTGAGAGCTCCTTGGACACTGCAAGAATTGTCAGCAGCCTCCTCTGCTCTCACCTCTTCATGAGAGAGAAAGCTGCAATGAAACTCTCAGCAGATATCCTCAGCCCTCTGAATAGGCATGAAACTATCCCACAGGGAAAGAGAAAATAGAGTTTTAAAGAGGTGTGAAAGCAAACAAATGAAAATCCCAGTACTCCCATGCGGAGCATCCTGAAACATTCTCCCACCATGCCTGCCAGCCACAGTACCCACAAGGCCCCTTTTCAGTTACTAGTGCAGCAGCACTGAGCTCCAAGGCTTTTTCAGGTCATCAGCCTCACCCATTCACAAGCCACTCTCCCACAGCAGGACCATCCCCAGAAGCACATGAATGAGAGGGGAGGCATGCCATTTCTCCAGTCTGCAACCTCAGAGAAGTCTAACTTCTTCCTACTTCTTTTCTCACATCTGGGAAACCAGGTAAATACCTGCTTCAGCTGGTGGTTTTGTAAGGCTTCTGTCTGAAACACTTGGGAAAAATCCGAGACCCAAGGAAACAAGAAGGCCTTCTGCAGCCAAAGTTAGCACTACAATTTGCACAAATATTTGATACGCATGAGCACAGCCCCTCTCTGTACCTGGGGTAAGTGTCTGGTTTAAGTCAGACCAACAAGGCTACCAAGTACACCCCTGGTTTAAGTCAGCACTTCCTCTGAGTGCATTATCTAGAAAAAAAACAGTGCTGTTGTAACAGAACAATGGCTCAGCTTCTACTTACTGTGGACCACTTCCTTCCCAATCCCAACCTCACCCATCAACTAAAATGCTCCAGGGTATGGAAAGTGGGATTTGACCAGATGTGGCCCAAATTTTTGCTCAGTTATGGGCATATCTGGTCAGTTCATTCTCCATGCTTCCTGCTTCATAGCTGCACTCTATATCCTGTCCCTGCATGCTCAGCTTTGCTCTACAGCTTTTGTACAACACTCAGCATTGTAAGGCTTCAACATGACCAAAGCCTTGGGAAATCAGTTATGTAGATAGCTCGTTATTGGGAGTCTCCCCCATTGCTCCTCTCTCCAGGTCCTTGTGGTCTGAATGCATTCTCCTGTGCATGTATTCCCTCCCACCGATGGTGGTATCCAACACAAAGGTTATTGGTTGAACTGATGCTAAACCCTTCAATAAAAAACAGCAACAAAGAGACAAACAAAACCCTAACAAATTAAAAAACACAATGCGGTCAAAACAAATGCAGAGGTGCTCTGAAAACAGCTGCACTGGAGAACCTAATAAGTTGTGAGCTGGAAGCAGAGTCTCCAGGAAAGGCTTGTATATACACCGGCCACAAGTGCAGTGACAACAGTAGCATTAATAGGGCATCAGTACGTTATTTCCATGCCATCTGCAACTGCTCCAAACTAGACACCACAGAGGTAGGAGATACAGCAGCCTCATACACAGCAGCTCTGCCCCAGTTTGTACCACCTACAGAGCTTGACTGATAGTAGTGGAATAGCACAGTAATCTTTTCCAAAGAGCGCAGCACAGAGAAGGCCCATGAGCCTCAGGCCACAGCGAAAAATGCAAGTAGCACTGCTGCGGATAGACAATCGCCATTCAACACTGTGACAAAAGCAACGCTGCAGAGACCGTGAGAGACCCGCTGCCTTGGAGCAGCCCCATGCACTAGCTATGCAAGCGTTAGAGCCTCAGGGGGAAAGATCTAGTAGAGAAACAGAGGATGAGAATTCTTCATAAAGATCCGCTCTTGTAAAACCCATGTTTATCTTTGCACAAGAAGATTCAAGCAACAGAGATTGCTGCTCACAGCAGTCACCTGGGCCACTGGACACCATGGGGTATTGTTACCTTCCCTTAGTCACACTAGCCTACGACAACCACTTTCCAGGCAGGTTAGACAACTGGATTCCTGCCGAACAACCCAGCTCCTTTTCAAGCACAGTGAAGGGCCAGACCGAACCATCTAAGGGTTTGTCTCAACTAAGAGGCATGAATGAGTTTAGATTCAACCCAAATGACAAGTACTGAGTCTGACCTAAACCCAGCTGTTTTTCTTAGTCAAATAAATCTCAGACACTCTCACTTCTGCAATTCTTCTAGACAGCTACTGCTTGCTAATCCTAGTAATAAGCAACGCTGCTGAACTAAAAGGCCTGGAGAACGTACTGCCAGTTAGCATGAAAGGCTGTGCACTGAGCACATGCTGCAGTGTCCTTATTTAACCTCTGTTCTGTGCAGTTTTTGCCTCCTCTCTGAACGGAAGTCAGTGTCACACACAAATACAGCATCTGTTTCGTGCTGTGGAAAGGAAGCAGGATTCAAATGGGAATGAGGTGGGGGGGGGAGAGAGCGCTTCTTGTCCCCTGCAATCAACCCTGTGGACACCTATAGTTATTGCAGAGGCCTCAGCAGCCCCAGTGGAGCTGGTGTGTCCACACCATTGGGAAGCAGCTGGATTCCAGCTGCAGCATTAGGAGAGGCATTGAAAAGGAAACAGAAAATACCGTGATGCCATGACACCAGTCCTGGGTTTTGCCCACAGCCTGGACAATTCTCAATGTAGGCGTCACCCTGGGATACCTCGATATCCTCTCAAGGGGGTGCCACTGTCAGATACATAAATATGAATCACAAGAGAGGGGATCCTGTTTGAAATCAATGGGTTTACGTGAAAACTACAGTGCCCTCTGCGGCCTTTCCGTGCTCTGCGCAGCAGGAGAATTGCTTGAGAATTTTCTGTCGTCAAAAGAAGTGGAGCAAAAACAAAGAACCAGCATTTGTGGTGGGACTCACAGAAACCACAGAGAATTCAGGCTGGTTACCTGGGTCCACCCCTGCCCAAGGCAGGATCGTCCCTAATCCCAGACGCGTCCAATTAAACACTACATAAAACGATCCTCTGCCCAGACGCGACACGTCACCCCCCAAACCTGCCACAGGTAAAGCGGGGGGAGGGAACGCAGCAGCCAAGGTGCTCTTCTGCACAAGGCGGCGAACATCAGAATTGCCACGTCCTGGGTCAACCCCCATTAATCCGTATTAACGTGACCAGGGGAGGGGACCCCAGCCATCACCACGGGACACTGCGGCTGGAGGGACCCGCCCCAGAGCGATGGATGACCCCCATCGTCCACACGAGTGTCCTCCCCCTCAAAACCAGCCTGTCCATTTCCTGCCACCCCACAGAGCCGCGACCCCCAGCCCGGCCCGGGGAACCCGCGCAGGCCCCGGGAGGAGGATGGGCCCGGGCGCCGCACTCACCATGGCCCCCGATGCCGCCATCTTGGATCCACGTGTCAGGAAGGACGTCAACGGAAGTGGCCGCTGGTTGGCTTGGGCGCTTATCGCCATGGCAACGGAGCCGGTTCCGGGGTGGGGGGGAAAAAAAAAAAAATCCATGGGCAGCGGAGCCATCTTAACAGAGGGCAGCAGGCTTCGCTCTGAGGGGCGGCGACATGTTTAGTGAGGGCAAGGCGGGGCCGACCGGAGCCCCTCCCCTGCCGCCATCTTAGCTGAGGGCATTGGGGCGCCGGCTACGGCAAGACACAAGGTCCATTCGCTCCATCTTTCTTGAGAGCAGCCAGCGCCCTTGCTCGGCTCTGCCACTGCCGCCTCGGGCACGTCCCTTAGCCCTGCTGTGTGCGGTCCAGGCTTGGTGCGTGCAGCATCTTCCTCCGGGCCAAGTGCAGGGCTGGGGAGGGCAGCACTCAAGCCGCAGAAGGGAGAGGCAGGCCCCAGCCCTCCCCTGCAGAGACAGCAGCTTTCCCGCCCCAGACGGGTAGTTAATTCACTCGACAGCGGAGGAGTTAATTCACTTCCCTGCTGAAGATGCGTGTGGAGACCCACTAACCCCCTCACAAGGGTATGGGCCGCGCGAGAGCGCTGCTCCACAGTGGCGTCCAGCCTCTGCCACCATGTCCGAAAGCCACGAGCCCCAATGCACAGAGCAGAGGAGACCGTGCAGGCCTGGGCCTTTTGTCTACATCTCCACCTCTGTTTGGGGCCTCCTCAGCAGGGGCTGCCGTCAGGATTTCTGGGGCCAAGGGACCAGTGGCCTTCAGGGTGGGAAGACACTGCGAGGACCTGGCTTCAATGGGCGAGGATTTGCCCCTCACTGGCCCAAAAAGAGAAAGCGGGGCTGGTGCCGGCGGGCAGCGTACATGCCGTTAAGAGAAAGCCGCAAGAGGCAATACCTTTTAAATATTTATTGACTGAAAATCCAAGCTGGAATAGAAGCACATCATCTACTACATCTCTCTCTGTTAAAAAAGTCGAGTAAAATGAATTTCTGAGCCAGTTCATGGGAGCGGGGCGGGGGAGGGGGGAAGGAATTACAAACCTTCAAGGGCTTTAAAATCCTTGTCATCGCCTCATCCCTCTCCAAACCCCCATCTCTTTAAATACTTGGTGAAAGAAATGCCGGGTTTCTTGGTGTCATTGTGAGTTATTGAACTATGCAAGGGATGCCCGGAAGATAAGGATAAAAGGGTTTGGAAATACCAAGGTTAACTGTGATGGAGACTATTTCATATCTCTGTTTCTTGTTCCCGATGTGAGTCTTTAGGAAACAGGCTCTCAGCCAGGCAGTCTTAGTATCAGGCTGCCATTATACAGATAAATTATAACAGCTCCAAAAAAGGAGTTGCAAAAACCAGTGGCAAATTGTGCTGTCATTCCCCTGGGTAACCAAGAAAAGAAAAAAAAAAGTCAAGCCAATTGCTTTCTAAACAATAAAGTACCAAAAAATGTGCAAGGCATTTTACATCTTTTCTAAAGAAAAAAATAGTTCCTGCCCCCAGGAAGTCGATACACAATGTGGTTAAATACAATTCAGACCATTTTACACCGCAATACACACCCTTTAACAAACCATTTTACAAGCTTCCCCCTCCTAATCAAACCCC
This sequence comes from Crocodylus porosus, assembly GCF_001723895.1. Lineage (NCBI taxonomy): Eukaryota > Metazoa > Chordata > Crocodylia > Crocodylidae > Crocodylus > Crocodylus porosus. The sequence continues at coordinate 520,758 of NW_017728922.1, read as the reverse complement.
AAAATGCAGCCACCTCCGGGGAGGGGGCAGAAATCCAGCTGCTGATTAAATAGCACACAGCTCCAGCACACAACAGTTTGAGATGGGGAGCAAAACTAAACTAGTTTTAAACTGTGTGAAGGGAGGAGGCTCGTTAGAGCAGAATGATGCCTTGTGCCATTGGCTCTGATGTCCTGTCTGTGTAAAGCGCTACCCTTGGACAAAAAGAAAAGCCCTAGTTGTTTTTAGAGGGTCCAAATCACACAACTTGGTAAGTCCTCAGAGAGAAAGCGCTCCCTACACCGCAGTGCCGCCTTCCACTCTGTGAAGGCATCGGTTCAATATGGAAGTGCAAGGAACAGTGCCACCTGCAGAGACTTTCTGCTGCATTTGGGCTTTCTGAGCCAGTCTCCAGTCCAAGTCCCAGTGAGCTTATCCAAAAATCACTCAGCCCACACAAAGCCGCTGCATTCTTGCCTCCCAAGAACTGCGTCAGGAAATCCTTGGTTGCTAAGAGCAGGCTGACAGTGCCAGGGTACGAGCAAAGACGATGAAGAGAAGGATGGAGCAGGGGAGGAAGAGACTGTTGTATGCTCCAGGTCATATGGTATGCATGGTAGATGGCTATTCCTTGCCTGCCCTGGATTTTCCACCTTAAGGCTGATGCTGGTACTGGCTCTCCGTTGCGGTAAAGAAATCCTCCAAGACACTCTGGATGTACTCAAAGGTGGGGCGATCCTCTGGTTTGTTCTTCCAGCATCTCATCATGATGTCATACAGCTCTTCCGGGCAGTTATCCGTGCGTGGCATACGGTACCCACGCTCCAGTGCACGGATCACGTCTGGGTTGTACATCCCTGAAAAACAACGGGTGGGAATAGGAGGAGATGGGGGCTTTCACATCAACATTTACATGCTGCTGAAACACGATTGCATGACATCTTAGGGGACATGATCCCCCCCAGTAAGTGGTGAGCACCTACACTGCTGTGCTAGGCAAGGGTTGCCAGATGGCAAGCAGTTTTGCTTTTCAGTGAACCAGACTTGAAGCCCAATACTTGTAACAAAGGCCTTAACTCCCCACTTGAGGAGCCTTTTATTAAGCCGTGTCTTCCAGGGCTATGAGTTGTAAGGGTCATTTTAGGACACAGAACTGGCCTTTCCCCAATCACTCTTAGGGCCTAATATCCTTCATGTACAGTTCACAGAGATAAGTTGCCCCTGTGGCTCTCAATGTTTTTAGACTCAAGATGCCCCTTATTAGACTTGAGGTCCCCTCGGAGAACGTGCTCTGTTTATTTTCACTAATTTTTTGACTAGAGAAAATGAATAGAGCAATTCAGCTATGGCAAAGATCTCAGAATGACCATGACAGGTCAGAACACATTTAACACCATCGATTCCTGCTTGAAATCTCTGTTTTCATGTTGTGAGACAGGGTGGCACACCAAACGGTGCTAGCAGTGCATGGCACTCTGCTGCACCCTTGAAAGGGTCTCAAGGTACCCCAGTGTGCCACAGCAGCCTGGCTGAGAATCAGGGCAGAATCGTTTCATATGGATGGAAAGTGCCAGAGACAGGTTAGTCTAAGAAGAGAGTTCCTGATGATGATGATTAGCAGCCACTGCTATCCCTGCTAAACACCTGGTCCAGCCTTCTGGCGCCAAACCAATGCATCAGTTCATACTATCTGTAATCTATATCAGGCAGAAGCACTACAAGCTAGGCCTGAATGCAGGGCCAGGTGCCAACTCTGGTACTTTAATCCCAGTGCTTCCAACAATAGACAGAGCAGCCTTGGACAAGCCAATTGCAGGTAGCCTGTTAACCTCCACCAGGTGGGTTTGTATCCCCTCCAGGATGACATCTGGCAGATGCATATGCATGAATAATGCATGTTGGTTGGAGCCTAGACCATTTCAGACCCTGGGTACTCTGCTTTTCACTGCTCAATGTAACACTGTCACCTTGACCCCTGCATGAGGATGCTGTCTTTGAGAACGGCTCCCAGCTTGCAGTTCAGAGGTCTCTTTCCCCCTTTATCACCCCTTTCTAACACCACCCAGCAGCAGATCACACAGCCAAGCTAAAAATGGCCTCCCTGAGATAAGGCAGGACTTCTCACCTGGGTATGGGATACGTCCGTAGGTAATTATCTCCATCAGGAGGATCCCAAAGGACCAGACGTCCGATTTTATTGTGAAAGACCCATAGTTGATAGCTTCTGGCGCTGTCCATTTGATGGGAAACTTGGCACCTGGACACACACAGCACGTCAGAATCAATAGAGGGCATCTTAAACAGGGCCAGGGAGAATCAATTCCTCCCTGCCCCCACATCTGGCAGCTGATTTGACCTGAACATGTGAGCTATGCCCATCAGCCACCCAGCTGAAGGGGTCTCACTGCTTCTTAGGAGCCCCAGCGGAGCCAGCCAATGTCCAGTGCTTCAAAAGCAGCACAAAAAGCATGTAACCCCACAAAACAGAAGCCAACCAGTGCATAGGATAGGGGGAGAGGAAGGAATCTCAGCTGCCATAGGGGACCCCAGGAGCCCTAAGCACGGGGTACCAGCCCCCTCCCCAGTACAGGCGTGACTGTCTGAATCTCGTTAGGCTCATCGTGCTCCATAGGCTGCCTTTGCCCAGCAGCACCCTACCTTCCCGCGCCAAGTACTCATCCTCGATGACTCTGGCCAGGCCGAAGTCTGCGATCTTGCACACCAGCATTGCTGACACCAGAATATTGGCGGCCCTCAGGTCCCTGTGGATGTAGTTTCTCTTCTCAATGAAAGCCATTCCTTCTGCGATCTGTGGGAAGGGGAGAGGGAGCAGACACGGAGTTTGAAACCTTCCCAAACTGTCAAAGCCAATGGCCCCAGAGGGCTGCAAGATTATTAATGGAGCAAGAGAGAGCACAGGGAAAGCAGGGGAGAGCACAGCGACAGCGTGGGCTGCGCGGTGCTTTCCAGGAGGATGCTAGGTAACGAGCAGGGAGAAGGTACCCCGTGACCTCTGGGGCAGGGAAAGAGCCAACAGGAATGTCCGGGAGTCTGCGTGAAACCTGCACCTATGCAAGTGCCTACGAACCACACTGGCCTGTAGGCAACGGGCAGTTGGAGATGGCATCCAGCGAACTGCTAGAGTCTTGGCCAGGGCCACAAACTCGCATCTCACCTGTTCCCCAGCAGCCCCGCACGTGGACTCACAGGACCACACAGGAAGGTGCAGATACATCCTGTGGACTCGTAGCCCCCAGATGTGAGCGGTGGTCCGATCACGACCCATCTCTTTTGTGAGAGGCCTCATGTGACAGCGCCACGCATTGCTAGCATTCAGCTTTAAGCGGCCCCAGGTTTTGCCATAGTTGCATGCAGGGCGCCATCTCAGCCGAGGGCCCCCAGCCTGCGCGCCCGGACAAATGCAATTTCTATGGGGAATTTCTACCTCAAAAGCAGGCAGCGCGCTGAGCTCCTATGTAGATGGAGATGCAGCACCCAGACAGATGGCAGGCAGGAGCCAATACCTGGCACCTGAGCTAGCTAAGGGCACAGCCAAGATGCTGCACTGGGACCGGCCCGGAGCAACGCAGATCGCAGCACCTCGAACACGCTCCATTGCGAACCGGCCACGACCGGACTGGAGAAGAACCAGCAGGTGGCGCTTGCCCGCTGCAAGGGGAGGCCAAGGCCAAGGCCAAGGCCAAGAGACTTCCGGGTCTGAACACCCAGGCGTAGAGAAGTGCTGCCCACGCAGAGGGGATGCTGCACGCCGAGGGACTCGCACGCACTCGGCCTCTGCTCCCCGCGCAGACCTGCACTGCAGACTCCGCTGCCCGAGAGCTGGCACCTCTGCGCCCAGACTAAAGCATCCTGCCAAGGCTCCTTGCAAAGACCCTGGGAGAGATACGTGTGCGGCTGCCTATCTGCCCTGCACATCACAGCACAGCCCGAGGGGCTGAATGTTCCAGGCCTTAACAGGTGTATATAAATCATGCCCTGGGTATAGGAGCTGTATGCGATGACATCACGTGCACGCTACCACCGCTAACGAACAGCCTGTTAGGAAGATCCTGCAAAGCCCCAAATGCTGAATGCCTCTTTCTGACCGCCCCAACGACATCACAACCCTGGATGTTGCCAAACTTAGTGCTATTTGCCCAGAAAAACAGAAGGTGTGAAAGCATTGCACCCTCCTAAGCCAGGCTGGGACAGCTCTCTGGGCTGCCCAGGGAACAGGCTAAGAAAAACGTTCTCAAAAAATACAATCCTTAGCAAATTTGGAGTTCCCTGGCCAGAGAGCGGTGGATGGAGCCTGGCTGCCTGTATGGACAGCTGTACGCAGAGCAACTGACGGGCTTCGTCCCTGTCGGACGTCTCAGCAGACTACTCCGTAAAGTTGTGCAGGTGTCGAGAGCAGTGCACTGTAGCCTAGTGCTCGGCATCACTGCTAGCAATGAGAGCAGCCGAGCATGCAGTGACAAGCACGTAGGATAAGGTGCCACCTGTGAAAATCCAGAACTGCTATATATAGCTACTGCATTGTGCTCTGTAGACTTCATTTACATGCAGCGATTGTGCCCAAAGTGTGAACATTGGCTGGAGGGCTGGGAGCACTTGTGTGTGTTGTAACACAGGATACAAAAGCCGAGCCACAATAAACCAACAGGCAAAAGTGAATCTACACAACAAGATAGTCCATTATTGACTGGGGCCATAAAACGCTGCAGTAAATAATGACTGGTTGCATTCATGGCTAAACGCAGTTCGTGTGACAGATGCACAGATAGAACCAGTTTGAAGTGATAAACCTTCATCCTAAAAATGGACTTTCTGCAACACACCCGTATGCGGCATCGTGAGAATGTAACCGTGGCATCATGTGAGCTAGCTGCAAAGCGGCTCCATCTCTCCAAGCCATCAAGGGGCTTGGGATGATCAGCACAAACCCAGTGCTGACATGTGTCAAGTCCCCTAAATGTCTAGCACTGTTTCCTAACCCGTGGGGAACAGCTGCAGATCAGGAGAGCTGGTGGATCTTAGACTCCGAACAGCAGGCTGGAAAGCCCAGTGACCTGGTTGAGCCCTGGGGCAGGAACAACGGGTTCAGGACTAGTCACCGAGCTGTCAACAGCCAGAGCTCCTGGTCCCGCTCCATCTGAGCTAGAGCTTGGCAGCCAGGTCACCTTAGCTGCCTCCCAGAGACGGGGTAGAGCAAAATGGGGGGACAGAAGTGAGTCTGGCTTTCCCCTCTCCTGCACCCACACGAAGGAGGGAAAAACCCACTGCAACATGTGCAGGGATGTCTCTTGCTGCAGAACGGGAGGGAAACAAGTCCCGGTGCACACGCTACAGTTAAGGGGTTAACCATGAGTAAACAGCAACTTCCCTTTCTGCCAAGGCCGCCTGCCGCGCACCTGCTCCCAGGCTGCGCACAGCTGGCCGCGGGGCGGGGGACGGTTGCGAACAAGAGGCCGGTTGTTTTGCAGGGCAGGGCGAGCACAGCAGCCCGGCGGAAGGGACCGGAGAAGGGAGGCACGCTGGATTATCTCCAGGCATCCTTTCTGCTGGCAGGGAGAGCACCAGCCCCTCCCTGACCACCCGCACGTTTTCCTGGGGTGCTAGCGGGCCAGTTTGCATATTCAAATCCGGAGCACAACCCGGCATTGTTAGACCCTGAACAACTGGATCCTTCCTGGAGCCTGTCCCAGCCCCAACGAGCATGAAACACGCTCCCGTGTGCCACTTTTCCAGAAGCCGGTGACCAAGAGGCCGATCGCTGCAGCTCCTGGTGCCAGCCCACCTCCTTCCCATAACCTAACGGAGCACTTTGCCTTCCAGCTGCTTTGCAGGCATTAGCTGCTAATGCTCTGAGCCCCCTGGGAGATGGGGGAGGATTGTTCTTAGCCTTTTGAAAGGCCACAGAAGTGGGGTGCAGACAGCTTGGCTCTCCTTGCCCACCCCCAGCATGTCAGATGGGAAGCAGGCCCAGGAGTGATGCCTGGCTCACGGCTGCACTGACTCTAGGGGCAGGAGGCATCAGGAGCTGCAGGATGCCAGTCCTCCATACCCCACCGCCCTCAGGGACCTGCCCCAGGGCCGATGGGTTAGCCTGCCTTCAGACCCCCTCCACACACAGCAATGCACCCAGCAGCATCCCACAATCCAGCTGTGTTCATGCCTATCAGGGCCTCCTCAGCAGCTTCGGCCCCAAATTTGGAGCCAAAGCTTCCCTGCCCCCACGCCGGCCAGGAGCAGAGCCCCTCTCAGCCCCGGCAGGGTCCCTCCTTACCTGAGCGGAGAAGTCGATCAGCTTTGGGAGAGGCTGCTTGTTCCCTTCATCGCTCTTCAGGAAGTCCAGCAAGCTGCCTGTGGAGGGGGGAGGGGGGGCTCAGGACAGGGTCTCACCGAGAGCCAGGGGGTCCCTGCCCGTGGCCCTGGCTCCGAGCAGCCTGGATGCTCTTTCCATGCTCCCACGAGAGAGACCACCGGGCTCTTCAGTCCCGCTCATCTGTGGAGCAAGGACTAGAGGGGCTTGGGGCCCCTCACAATGTGGGGGTCACAGCACCCCTGCTATCTGCCCCGCTGGGGTGGGGGAGGGATTAGCTCCAGGGCAGCCCAGCCCCACGTGCCCCTTGCATGTGCTTGTCGTCTTCCCCGTTTCCTGTCCCCTTTCTCCACTCCTCTATCGTGTCTTTCCAGCTGCATAGTTTCATAGTTTCTAGGGTCGGAAGGGACCTGAGCAGATCATCTAGTCCGACCCCCCGCCATGGCAGGAAAGAGTACTGGGGCCAAATGACCCCAGCAAGACGTTCATCTAACCTCCTCTTAAACACCCCCCGGGTAGGAACCGGCACCACTTCTCTTGGAAGTTGGTCCCAGGCCCTAGCCGCCCTGACCGTGAAGTCGTACCTCCTGATGTCTAACCTAAA
>NW_017728922.1:473989-513265 GCF_001723895.1 Crocodylus porosus | reverse complement strand
GCCTTCCGGAAGTCCAGGAAGACGATGTCCACTGCTACCCCTGGCATGGTGCATCCTGCTGTGCTGCATGAGCCTCCGGCTGGGCAATGTGCTCCCATAGCTCCCAAGAGGAGCGAGGCAAACAGCCTCAGCCCTGGGGATGCCCAGGAGCACAGCAAGCTTAACCGTGGGGCACCGGATCCCCACCCCCAGGACGCACCTTTCTCCATGAACTCGGTGATGATATAGATGGGCTCCTCCTTGGTCACCACCGCATGCAGCTTCACCAGCTTGTCATGCTGCAGCGTCTTCATGAGGTTGGCCTCCGCCAGGAAGGCTTCCACGGACATGCTGCCCGGCTTCATGGTCTTCACCGCCACCTTGGTGTGCTTGTTGTAGGTGGCTGGCAGGGACGGGGCGCTCGTCAAGGGCAGGCCTTGAGCCGCAAATGGTTCCCCGCCAGCCAGATACAGAGCACGAGCCCAGCTGGGGAAAGGCCTCTGTGCTAGCACCCCCCCTTCCTACAGCACCTGACCCCCCAGGGCCATCCTTGCCCGTCCACATGACCGCCCAGCTCTCACCCATCCACACTTCTCCGAACTGCCCAGCTCCCAGCTTCTTCTCCAGCTTCAGGGACTCGCGGGGGATTTCCCAGGCATCTTTCTCCCAAGGCTTCTGGGGCTTCGGCGCCGTGCAGGGGAACGTGAGTTTCTGGCACAGCCCATCACTCTGGTCTGGAAAAGAGCAGCGAGCATTGCTGATCAGGCCTGGGTAAAGCAAACCCACACGCCAGCAGCTCGGGGCCAAGGACTCGTCCGCCTGACGGACCAGAGCTGGATTTGAACCATTGACCAAGGAGGAGAGAGCACCTGTAACCCACTCCCCGAAAGATGCCAAATGAGGGGAGCAGCACTTAACGAGCGGGATCAGGGGCCTGGAGAAATCCCGCTTACTCACTCTTATAGTGGTCGACCAGCTCTCCCAGCGTGGCGAAGCTGTTGCGTGGGGAGATGTAGAAGCCGCCGTCGTCCAGCATCCGGATCTTGTAATGCTTCACCGTGTCCCCGTTCTGCACATCGAAGTCCCTCACGGACAGGGAGTAGCAGCCTGGGCCGAGAGCGGGGAAGACCCGGCTGAGGCCCTGGAGGGAGCAGGCAGCCACAGGTGCCCGCTGCGCCCCCCAGCCCCAGTGCTGCCCAACCAAGGGCTCTGCTCACCCCGCCTCCCTGCCTCCCCTCGGCTCCCGTGGCCCCTTGTCGGGTGCAGTCATGGCTCGGAGCTGGTTCCCGGGAAGCTCAGCCTGCAGCCAGAGCAATTCCCTCGCACGCGGGCACGAGGAAGTGGTGAGAGCAGGCGAGAACCAGATAAAGTCTGCCTCGGCCTCATTTCCTGAAGGCCTCCCCTGCACTTTTGACTACATGGGAGCCTGCGGCAGAGACTAGGAGCTCAGATGCGGCTCAGGACACGAACTCAGACCCCGAGAGCGGGGCCAGCCCCTTCCCCGTGTCCCACGCACAGACCGCAGCCTGGGCACTCTCTCACCTTTGGTGGTCTCGCTGTCCCGTACCATGAAGGAGCCGATCATGTTCCCGGGGGCCGTGAGCTGCCGCTCAGCGTCCTTCCGGCTGACGCCTTTGAAGAACCACCTGCAGGGCGAGACCGGAGACGGCCCCGGCGGCCAGGGTGGCATGAGGCGGCGGGTCCCAGGCTTCCCACCCTCGGGCATGCCCCATGTGCTGCCAGCCTGACAGCGAACCCCCCCAGAGGAGGGCACCTGCCCAGGGAAGAGTCATCCATCCAGCCCCGCTTCCCCAGGGCCTTCCCCTGCAGAAGCAACGCGCCTGTCCCCACTCCAGCCTGAGCCCTGGTCTGCACCAGCGTCACACCTTCCACGGGGGCTTCCTGGGAGCAGCAAGGAAGCTCCTAAAGCAAGGCCTTTTCTTCTCTAGCTTCGCATCCCACCAGGTCAGGAGCATGAAGCGTAGGGGGACCAAAGCTGCCCACGCGGAGCCCGCTTGCGCTCCCTCATGCTGCTCCCTGCCTCCCAAAGCAAGAGGTAGAGAGGTGCCAGGACGGCGAGACAACTCCCTCCCAGTCCCGCCGGGTCCAGAGGAGCAGCAAGCGGAGAAGAGCAGCAGAGCGAGCCAGGAGAGGCAGAAAGCGGCGGCCGGAGCGGGCAGAGAAGAGGCGTGCACTCCTCAGCACTCACTCCTCGGTCTCCAGGGAGTTCACCCGAGCCACGTAGTTATTAGGGATGTAGCCTTCTTTTCCCGTGGTCAGCGACTTGGCCTTCCACCACTCTCCTGCCCTGGGGAGAGAAGGGGCAGCCGTGAGCTCGTTCTCCCCGCGCCCGCACAGCCCAGGCAGCCTCTTGGCTTTGAGCTCAAGGCAGGGCTCTGAGGAGCCTGAGGCATCTCGTGCATCTCTGGGGCACGTGAACCCAGGCTGGGGCTGCCCTAGACCAGAGCCAATGCCACAGCAAGGCCCTACGCGACAAGCCAGGCCTTCACCACCCGCAGAGCCCCAGGAGCAGGGGCAGGACACATGCACTTACTCCTCCAGGACCTTCATGCGCTCGCCCTTCTGGAAGCTCAGATCCCCGCTGTGCATCGCTTCGTAGTCGTAGAGAGCCAGGACCAAGCAGTCCTCCGAGCCTGCCGGGCCAGACGGGCGCCTCGGTCAGGGGAGCCACGAGACCCCCCGCCCCCCCGGGTCCTCTCTCAGGGGGCTGCCGGATGGGACCCTCCGCTCGGCGCACCGCCAGCATGGCAAGCTTCATCCATTCACATCACGCAGCTCCCCTGTTACAACAGCTCAGGGCCCTCTGCTCCCAGCAAGGAGCACAAAACCAAGAGCAAACACCCCACTCCTTTACAGCCACCCCAGGCATGTGTAGGAAGGAGCAGGCCCTGATGCTCAGCAGACTCAGGGGTTTTGCAGAACCGGGTCCCTTAGGGCTGGCTGGGCCCAGGGATGCATCTGCACTCCACCGGACCAGTGGCACCCCCTGCGCTTGGGACTGAGGGGGAACACAAGCCTCACTGCAGTCCCCAGCTACCGGCTAACGCTTGGCCCTCCTGCGCTAGACAAGGGCCCAGATCCAGCTCTGCTCTGGGACCTGAAGCCTGCAGCAAGCGCGCAGCCCACCCGGCTGGGGGGCTCATCCGTACGTACCGTCGGCCGGCGGGGGTGGAGCCACGCTGGAAACATTGCTCTGGAAGGCAAGACGAGGGACACGGAGCGTGTTGTCACCCGACCGGGCACTGTCCGGTCACGCTCACGCGTCTCCGTCCTGCTGCAGTGCTGGCAGGACGGAGAGGAGCAGGGAAGGGCGTGGGGCCCCGTGGGGGGGAGAGACTGTGCCCAGCGGACAGGACCGGCACCACTGACGTGTGTGCACACAGCACGTGGCACCCGCAACCTGGATTTCCTCTTTAGCCGCCCGGTTGCTGGCATCCAGCAGGACCCTGTCCCCAAACTTCCTTCCTCTACCCGCTTCTGGTCGCTTCCCTTCCCCGTCGCCTCCTGCTTGTTCTCCCAACTTTCCCCAGGAAGGATCAGGAGCAGTCTGGGCTCTCAGCACTCATGCAGCAATGCCTCTTTCTGATGCACTGTGCCCAGAAACCAACCCCCTCCACCCAGGGGCTGCCTGGCCTCCAGAGCAACTGCTGGGACAGCACATCCTCAACCCTTCTGTGGCTGCAGCTTGCACTGGGCACCTCCCTGCCCTGACCCATGGCCGTGAGCTTCCCCGTCGCCCTTACTCTCTTGTTGGTGGACGTGGGGTCCTTCACGTAATGGGCCTGCTGGAGGCTGGGGCCCGAGTCGCCTTTCAGGATCTTCATCGTCGTGCCCACTTCCTTGGACTTGATGCAGCCCATCCTGCGGCAGAGAGGAAGAAGTCGAGATGGCCCCTGTGGCTGGGCTCCCCGCAGCTCAGGAAGGAAGTGTGGACACCCGCAGCGACCTGCCCTAGCTGCCGCCCAGCCTCCACCACGCCTGCTCCGACACGGCCTCCCACTGTTCCTGCTGCCACGTGTCTTCGGTGCCCTGGTTCAGTGCCCCCAACCCTAGCACGTGGCTTCACAAGCAAGTTCTGCTGCAATAAGTTGAGTTGCCCCATGTCAGCTTCTCCGTGGGAAGCACCGTGCTCATCCCTTCCCTCACAGTACAGGGGTGCCCCTGGGTGAAAGCAGGGAAACCTAGATCACGCTCACCGTAGGGCGAGAGTGTACGGATGGGCAACTGCACTCAGCCCTTGCTAACCTCATGGTATTGCAGGTCCAACGGCACTGCAGCTGCAACCTCAACTAAGTGGCAGCTCGTTTTTAGGTGAAGCGTCCCGCCCTGGCAGCAGAGAGGAGGGCGGAGGATGAAAAAAGGAGGAGGATCCCAGCCTGCTCTGTCCTGCGGAACGACCTGCAATTTCTGCGGTCAGACCCATGGCTCAAGGATGGGACTTTTAAGTCAACTCAAGACCCATCAATGAGCCGTGGCAGAGACCACTCTCAAATCAAGGGAGTGCTGATGACGACAGTATTGGAGGCCGCTTGCTTGTATATAGGCTCACACAAATTTTCAGGCCCAGGGCAAGGTGCTGACTGGGTTTCTACTCCCTAGATACCTGCATACCCACAGCCATGAGTCCCATTTCACCCCTTAATGCTCTGGCTTCAAGATAAGCTCGTTTCACAGCAAAGCCCAGTCGACTCGTGCCGCAGAGCAGGTGGGTGATCTCCGGCGGTGCCCAAAGGCAGGGCAGGAACTTCCCAGGAGAGGAGGGACAGCCGATCCCAGCCCCGAGGAGCTTACACCCAGCGGCAGGAGAGGGAGGGAGGGATGGCCGGGCCACTTCCCCACAGGCGCATGGTTGTGCGGCAGGGCTTGAAGCGGCATGATGAAACCCAGGGGTTTTCAGATTTGGGAAAGAGAGAAGTGGCGGCTAGAGACTTTCACAGGGGTTTTGCAGCACAGAGAGGGGCATTACCCAGGGACGGGAGCCACGGGAGAGGACGGTCTGGCTGAAGCACCCAGGAAGGGCAGTCTCCAGGCAGGGGAAGCAGCCTGGCTCCGGTCCCAGGGGAGGCGTGGATGGGGTTTTGGAGGCTGGCATCACTAGGAGGCGGCTGCGATGGGCGATGCCCTGGTCCCACGGTGCTGGCTGACCACGCAGAGCGGGCGTTCCCCACACCCTCCCCAACCACGAGTCCACCTCGCTGGGACTCCCGGGCCCTCCAGCACCGCGTGCCAGGAGAAGCCCAGTGGAGCGAGAGGCAATAGGCCTGTGCTCAGCTGAATCACGCAGTGGGCCAAATCCCCAAAAGGTGCCAGGCACCTGCAGCTTCTGCTCAATTCAACAGGGAGAGGCGGTTGTAGGCACCCAGGACGTGGCCCACAGAGAGCCTGAGCCTGCCACAGCTGCCAGACACACTCAACAACGGGTGATAATTCTTGTCCTATTAAAAAGCCCTTAGTGCCGGCAGCACTCGGGCCCTGCCAACACAGGGACATGCAGGCAGATCCGCCGGAGGTGCCGTGTCCACGCATACATTAAAAGGGGAGGAAAAGGGGGGCAGAAGTCACCATTCATTAAAGCCACCCCAGTGATACCTGGGCACCCCCACTCTCTTTTTTGCCAGTCTCCCTGCTATGAATGTGTGTAACAAGCCCCGTGACCACCTCCAGACTCCTCTTGTTCATCCGCAGCCAAGCGCTGGCCACAGAAACGTGGTCAGGCTCTGGTTCCCCTTAGACATGGGATAGCACGCTGTACAGCCTGGCACCCTACCCACCTCCCTGCGAGCCTGGTTGTTAAGAGGAAGGGGGACCGCGCTGCTAGAAAGGGGCTGGGACACCCGAAAGGGGAGGCAAGGAAAGGGGGAAGGATGCGGGTTCCTGCATCTTTAGCCTAGAGAAGGTCTTGTACCCAATGGCTGACGTGCCCGCAGCCTGGGCACTGCCAGAGCTGCACAAAGGAGTAGCAGCCAATGGGTGAACCAGGCCCTGAGCATCCCCTCGTCCAGTACTCCCATTTAACAGCCCTACCGGGGCAGAGCAAAAGGGGAAATGCTGGTGCAGACACTGAACCCCCCTCTCCTGGCACAGGCCACAGCTGCCTGTAAGGGCAGAGCCAACCACCGTATAAAGCAGAGCACTTGAAAAAGAGAGGGGAGCACAAGGTCTCGGGGTCTCTCTGCAGGCTCAGTGCAAGCTGGGGTTGTGTCCTAGCTCCAGCCCCTCACCCTGGCGTGTAGCCCCCCACTCCATCCCAGCTGCTCTCCGTCTCACTGCCCAGGGCCATGCTGCCCCTTTCCCCCAGCTCCCCATGGCTCTTTCAGGCATCAGCAATAAATGTGCTGCAAGCAATGGAAAAAAGCAGCTTCCTTTTGTCCTAGAGAGACCTCGCTCGGTGCACGAGGAAGGAGGAGCCTGGTGCTGCAGGAGGAAGCACGCAAGAACCACAGCCCATGCCAGAGCCCCGGCAGCTGCTGTGCTTTGAGCCCAGAGCCCTGCTGCAGAGCCAGGCCAGGCCACGCAGGAGACCTGGGCTTCCCAAATGCCCACGGCCCTCCAGCAGCAACAGCCGGCGGTGCTCAGCATTGCCAGGATGGGTCCTCGGAGGCAGACAGCAGGGAGGGGAAACTGAGGCACATCTGAAGCCTGTTTCTGAAGGGGCGCTGCAGCCTCTTGGAGCTGCAACTGTCTCCCTCCAATTATCAGGGAGAAAACAGCCTTTGCCCCCTGGCAGGGCCCAGGGCCCAGGATAACATCCCCCCCCACACCACCCCATCCTTGCTGGGTCCTTCCAGGACCGCCTCTTCCCTGAAAGAGCTCCAAGCACTCCAGCGATTTGTGGAGCCCCCCTGCCCTCCCCGTACTCTGGGTGCGGTACCATGAGCCACCAGGCAGCAATAGCCTCAGAGGGGGAAAAGGCAGGGGACAGCAAGGTGGGGTCTGGGCTGGAGGGGAGGGTCCCCATGTCAGACCTTGCTGAGGGACTCACCTGGCCGGGGGGGGGTGGGGGGGCCTGGCCCTGCATGCTTTGCACAGCCAGAAAGACGCAGCAAAGGCGTTGCAGCTGCGCAACGCGCTCCGGAGAGATTCACCATCCAATCCTTACCCCCCACCCCATGGTTTGCACTGGTGCATTTGGCATCGGGAGAGGGTCCAGGTGAGCAGGCCAAAAGACATCGCCCACCTGCAGGATGCAAAACACCAGCTTCCCCCACACGCTGATCTGTAAACCCCTCTGATGTGTCTCTTCCAGCCCCAGCAGAGATGAGGGATGTGATGTGCCTGCTATGGGCTGGACCAAGATGTGCCAAGCCTTTGCTTTTCCACTGTTCGCCTCCTGAGCGTCTCTTTGCAAAAGAATGGACTGGCTATTTAGGACTGTCTCCCTGGGCACTACTTAGATGCACGTTCTCCAGGTCACCGCCGCGAGGCAGAGGCACTCTGGGCACCATCCTGACTTTCCACATGCCCAGACACCTTCTGCAGGCTCAGGCCACGAAGGCCAGCACCAGGAGACAGGCCAGCTCGCCAGTCCTGTCATCAGCCACCCAGCTGCTAATATCTGGGCTTGACATTCATGCCCCGGGGCAAGCACTGGGGGGAAATTTTACTCGTGTAGCAACTTAACTAGAATTTGGACCTTGGGATTTTCCGGCTATTTGATTACTGGTATTGGCCAGCTCTGGCTGATGCACTCTGCCCTCCATCCTCCGCTGTGCTTGCCCCCTCGGTCCACACTGACAGGCTAAGCTCAACCCCAGAACCGAGCAGGGAGGGAAGGGACCGAGGCCTGCGCTACTCCTTGCGCTTCTTCCACAAATGACAGAAAGAGAAAGATATTTTTTTCCTCCTCCAAGTTGTTGCATGTGGGAAACCTCCCGGAGGGGGGGCAAATTTATTGCTGAGGTCAGGCGCTAAGGGGCTGAAATCAGCAGTTATGCCAGCTGTACTGCAACTGTCCCTAGGTCTTTAGCAATAGCAAAACCCTCACAGCAATGGAGCAACAAGCGTCTTCCTCAGACCGTGGGAGCTCAGGCCCGGGTTCGGCCTTCGGGGCACTCGTCATGGTTGCAACCGCCAGTAGCACATGGGCGCAGGCAGATTGACTTGGTCCCGAGACTGGGGAGTGGCTCTGGGGGGGCATACAGGCTGAGGACGCTGGCGGGGGGGAACCAAACCGTTGCAGACCAGCTTCCAGAGCTGGTTCAGAGAGGGTGGAAAAGAAGATCCCTGCGTGCTGGGATCTAGTGGCCCTTCCTCTGCGCTGCCCGGGGCTGGGGGCACAGGGGACGGATTGTGAGAAGCTTCACTGGGGCTCACAGGTCCAAGGGGGGTGGGCAGGTAGGGACACAGCCCCCACGGCTGAGGAAGTCAACCGACTCCATGGCTTGTCATAATCTACCCCATTCCTGCTAATGTCCCAGCTTTTAAAAGGACCCTCTCTCCTCTTTCATGGTGTTGCCTCCCTCGGGCACCTTATGGTCTTGATGTCCCACCACTCAAATGATCTGTCCTCCTTCAAAGGTGCTGCCTGTTGCCCCTTCCTTGCATTTCTGTTTCACAGTCTTGCAGACTGTTTTCAGGGCTCAAACCCTTAACTCAGGTGTGGTCATATGAACTCAGGTGTAGAAACGACAGACACTGAAGTACTGCAGGCCCTATCAAGACACTCAAGAAACCTAGAGTGTGTTTGATGGCTCTGAATAGGAGAGGTGCATTTAACCAGGATGACTGCAGGACTGATGAAACTGGATTATTTATTTTTGCCTGGTTTGTGTTTTTCTTTTAAATTTGCTCTATAACCTAAGAATGAGTGCACCTTCCAAAGAAGTTATAATGCTTTTTACTTTGTTCTTCAGTGGACTGATGCAGCATGAGGGCCCTAGCAGGTCAATAAAGCTTCTAGGGTCTCTGTGACTGGAGGCAGACAAGGTTCCTTGGGTAAAAGCAATAGCTTTTATTAGACCAACTAAATAGTTGGAACAATTGTTCTTTGCAAGCTTTCGGGTGTTTGTACCTGAAAGCTTGCAAAGAACAATTGTTCCAGCTACACAGCTGGTCTAATAAAAGGCATCACATTTACCCAAGGAACCTTGTCTGCCTATGCCCTTACAACCAACACCCCCGACACTCTGTAAATGGAGAAAACCTGCGCACATGGACGCAGCCATACAGCCATAGAGACGTGGGGCTGGAAGGGACCTCCAGAGGTCTAGTCTAGTCCAACCCCTGCCTGAGGCAGGGCAATCCTTATCCAAATCAAAATGCCTTGCATCCACCTCGCTGGGCTAATGAGAGCTCCACAAAAGCCTTTCAAACGTTGCCTCACCAGCTCAGCTAAAGCAAACTAGTCACTCAACCACACATGCAAATGTGTTGCCCCAAGAAGAGCCACCTGCCCCCCCTCCCCACACACAAACAGCATCCCAGAGAGGAAGGGACTTGGGTGCAGGAGCTTGTCTCTCTAAGGGGCCAAGCCCTGGTGGGGTGGAAATGGGCTCCTGGAAGCAGCTGCATCAGGAATGGTCTCCTTTGTTACTGGATTTCCCTATTTGCATGGCAGGGCCGGGGACTCCTCACGTCACGCAGAAGCAAACACCAGGGCAACAAAATGAGCATGTCCCCACTCCGGTCAGCCTCACAAAGCAGGTTGGCTCCTTCGTGCAGGGATCTGACTCAGTGAAGTACCAGGCAACGTGTGCTTGTTCTGGGAGGTCCAGCACCCTGGGCTTGGCCCTCTTTCCCCCCCTCCCTGGCATTGCCGCTGACACCAAGGAAAAGCAGGCGTAGACCATAGCCCTGATCTGGATGAGCTATTTGCATGGAGAGATAACCGTGCTTCCAGGTAGCAGGAGGCAGAAACTTTCATCAGAAATGCTTAGAAAAACCCCAGCCTTGTGGCTATTTGTAAAAGCCAGTTCCCCCATGCTACAATTAAGGAACTATTTTACAATGACCACAAGTTCCTTCTGAGTTATGGGAACTGGCTCTGGCTGCAGCCAGGCCCCAGCACACGTTACATGCAGCCAGCTCCACGGGTCCGAGAGCCCCAGCTCCCAGCCCAGGCATCTCTCTCTCCTCCCATGAGCCTGCCTTGCTCTCCGTCTCTCTGGGTTACTCTAGAGAGGTAGTGCCACCTCTTTCCATTCTTCTCTTTTAATTCTCTGGTTGCTTTGACAGGCATTTGCAGTTTATGCAGAGGTCTGCCCCATCTGGCTTTGCTTAATTTCAGCCCAAATGGCTCAAGAACGAGACTGGAGAAAAAAAACCAACATATCATTCATCCGAATTCAAAGCAGCTCCAGCTACCTTTCCGCTCACGGCTCCAGAACTGTCCTGCATCGAGGTGGGCAGCAAGCAGCTGTGTGACACATGCCGCTCACCCCCGTGGTGAAAACCCACCCAAACGTGGCCAACCTGGAATAATCTCCATGCCCAGATACTCCAGGGAAGCTGCTTTCTCCTCTGGGGCACAGGCAAGACGGAGCTGGGGATGGATCAATGCCCAGATGTGAAGGAGGCTGTTCTTTGCAGGCACCCACCTCCCTGTGGGGGAGCAGGGAGGTGGAGGGTGACCGAGGCAGGGCCTCGCAGGATGGTCTTGTGTTTAAGGCACTGGGGGACAGAGCCAGCCCGTCTCATGGACAAACTGGGCAGGAGGATCAGAGGGGCAACATTTCCAGACCCAAACGGCAGCTTCCAGGTGACCGAGGCAGTTAGCCAAGGGGTAGGAGAGCCAGGTTGTGAGACAGGAGGGGATGACAGGCCTGCCTGTCCCAGAGATCCTGTCTGGCTGAGCAAGTCACTTAGGCCTGGATTTTTAAAGGGATTTAGGCACCCAACTCCCACTGGAGGGTAAAAATCTGCCCCTTAGGTTACACTCCTCAAGGGGCATCACCAGTGGTATGGCCTGCTGTCCCCAGAGGCCTGGAGTCAGGCTGGGAGAAATGCTGGGGGGTCTCAGTTGCAGCCGATGCCAACAGAAAAGGGGGATGCCAAGCACCATAGCGTGCCAAGGCTCCAAGCAATCCCAAACCGGGCACCAAAAGCAACGCGAACTTTTCACCTTTGTTTTCATGCCTCGGTTCCTCATGTGCGAAATGGGGAGAATCCCCCCGCTCTGTGCCTTCGTGCCAGTCACTACTGCCTGCTTGTGTAGCTCTTGGCTGCCATAGCAATTAGCACCACAGAGAAGCCAACAAGGAAACAAGTCCAGACCACAGGCTGAACACCAAAGGCCAAGCAAATGTGGGACAGCTTCACATGGAGCAGGCACAGGGCATTCCGGGCAGGGGCTCGAAAGCGGTAGTGTCAACACGCGTGTGCAAGAGGGGCACAGGCAACCCGAGGTCCGGCATTTCCTGACATTGGACTGCGTGACTTGGCAGCCCGAGTGGAGGGTGTTTAACATGAGCACGTGTCATCCAACCCCAGGATCCTGCCCTGCCAGCACCTGTTACCCACCCCCCTGGTTGTGAACCAAGCACACACAATGCAGGTGTCCCTGCTATGAATGTGTGTAACAAGCCCCGTGACCACCCTCCAGACTCCTCTTGCCCATCTGCAGCCAAGCGTGGGAGACAGAAACGTGATCAGGTGCTGGTCCCCCTTAGACACGCTATAGCACGCTGTGGGGCTGGCACCCCACCCACCTCCCTGTGAGCCTGGCCACTGAAAGGAAGGGGAACCACGCTGTTAGGAAGGGGCAAAGACAACCAAAAGGGGAGGCAAGTGGAGAGCTCCCTAAAGAGAGAAGGACACAGATTCCTGTCTCTCCAGGATGCTGGAGCCGCTGCAACCTCCATCGTTACCTTTCCTGCGCCCTGCATCTCATCTGCAACCAGCTAGTCCGCAGTCCTCGTGGCCAGGAGGGCTGCACTGCCCCAGGGGGGCACGGGGGACACCACTCAGCTGCTCCAACAATCACAAAGCCCTTCTTCTTCAGCCTCAGAGGAGCCACCACAAGCAGCAAGCTCTTGGTGATATGACCCGCAGACAAGCAATTGCAACTCTCTCCAGAAGACACATCATGCATGAACGCATGCATGTACAGATGCACATATACATGTGTGCAGACTGCAACAGGAGGGAAAGGGCTGCCCGTTGACCTGTTAAACCACCAGCAAAATCCTGATGTCTCAAAAAGGGCTTCAAATCAGCTGAGAGAGTGCAACAAGCTAGCTGCTCATCCTAAAGCCATCGGTGGAATAGCCAGAGCTAGGAAACCTGCACCTGAAGGCAGACGCGCACACACGTGTGTGACCCTGGTCCTTGGCCCCTCAATGCATGCACACACACACACACACATATGACCCTGGCCCTTGGCACCCAATGCATGCATGCACATAACGCGTGACCCTGGCCCTTGCCTCCCCAAGGCACGTGTGCACACTCACACTATGGGCTCCAGTTCCTAAGCTCCCCAGTGACCTCTGCTCCAATGCCCTCCTGTGCTGCAGCCCGAGGTTATCACGGCATCGCTCACCTTGGGACGCTGCAGCTGACTCCTCCGATGACAAGTGCTCAGCGAGTGCGTGGGACGGTCCCAGGGCCCAGGGCTGTGGGTCAGCTCCTTCTCCTTTGGGTGGCTAGGCCATGGCCTGGGTCTTAGCTCCCCCCAGGAAAGCTGGCAGGGCTCCTGCCCGACTTGGAGCCCAGGGCACCGTGGTTTAACATGAGACAGAAAAATCCTCCTTTCCTCTTGCCAGCGCTGTCTCCACTTTCCCACGGCTCTTCCCCTCCCCGGGCCTGGGTGAACCGGAGGCAGACACCCCGAGACAGACCCGGCGCGACAGAAACCGCCCCGAGGCCGCGCTCTCGCCCAGCTGCGCCGAATGCCCGGCTGGCAGCCTTCCCGGCACTGGGCTGGCACAGGTAGGCGGAGAAGGAGGCCACTCTCAGTGGCGTCAGTCAGCGCGCTGTCCCTGGGGAGCAGAAAAGAGGAAATGCCCCGGCAGTTCCCCCTGCTGATCAGCAAGGCACGACTGCACGGTCCAGCTGGCACCCAGGGACCGGGTGGGGAGCCATCCTGATCTCTCCTGGGCCAGGCCTGGCATGCCCCTCTCCTGCAGACGCAGGGACCAGCTCTGCGGGGATGCTGCCCGGAGGCGGTGGGCGGCAGGCGGGAGCTGGGGAGAGGCGGTTACTGGGGTCGTGAGCAGATGAGGTACCAGCTGGGGTGAGGAGTCACCCCAGCTAGAAGCTGCTGATGGGGCAGGTGAGGCAGGGATGCCCCGAGAGACACAAAGGGAAGGGGAAAGCGGAGAGGCGCTGCCCCAGCGCGGTCTCTTCGCTGGGGCCTGCAGAAGTTTGCCAGAGGCGAGATGCTGCAGAAGCAGCAGGAAGGGCAGTGAAGACGCGGGGGTGTTTCTGAGGAAGTGAGCCGGGGTGTAGGCAGCAGGGTGGGGAGCGCGTAGCTGAGGCTTCGGCAGCGCCTGGGGAGCCTAGTGAGGACCCCTCTGCGGGGAGCCAGGGCTGAGCCCCGTCGCGGAGCTGGGGGAAGAGAGGGGCCTGCATAAAAACCACAGAGCCCTGCAAGCCTGGGCAACTCATGGAGCAGGCCAGGGCAGAGGAGAGCGGGAGCACCTTCCCACTCCCCGGCTGGGACTCCAAGGTCTGGCGTCTTGCCTCGCGCAGCTGCGGGAATCCAGCTTCACACCGGGTCCCCCCAGCCTCCACGTGGGCACTTTTCAAGCCTAGCATTTAGCAGGCCCCAGGCTGAGCCAGCTCCCCAGAGGCAGGCAGCAGTTGCCCCGCAGGGAGCACCACGTCCAGGCAGCTCCGACCGCGCCGTGCCGCGCCGCGCCAGGACAGGACTAGTGGCTGCAAGGGGACTCACCAGGCCCAGCCTTGGTCCTCACAGTGCTCCCAGCAAGGCAGCATCACTATGTCCCCCCAGGAGTGGGCTGTTTAGCACAGGGTGGGTTAGCTAAGCAGTCTGCCCACAGGTGCTTCTGGGTTAGGATGCAGTTTGCCCAGATAAGCAAGATGTGCTTGAGGGCCTGAGCAGGGCTGGGACTAGATCCCACCCCGGTCCTGTCCTGCCTGACTTTCCTGCTGTGCCATGGTACCTGCTAAGGAGTCCCTGCCTGGCCCCGGGGGCGTGCGGGGAGAGTTAGACAAGCTGCTGGCCTCGCACTGGTGGGGCTGTGCTTGTTCCCAGCCTCTCCCAGGGTGAGTCAACTCCTGTCGGTGGGGAGGGGGGCACAGAGACCCCTTCACCTCCACTCCCTCTCCGCTGTGCTGGGTCTCTAGTGGGGCCACCCAGTGCACAGGGCCCCTCTCCCAAACCTCACCTGGCCCCTGCCACGAGAAATGCTCACGATTCCCTTGTCCCGAGCGAGCCCCGAATGGCTGGAAGAGGGCACAGCTCTGCATGCCCGGCTGCAGCCACGGCCCTCGCTTGACAGACCGCGCTGGGGCAGAGCCGGGACCAGCCAGGAAGGCGTGAGCCTGGGCGTGCCGCACACCCTGCCCCGGCGACGGTGTCTTGGTTGCTTGCTCAGCTGCATTTGCATATCACAAGCTAGGAGAAATAACTGGGTGTCAGCACCTGCCTGCGACCCCTTCCCTCTGCCTGGGAGGGCCCAGCAGGACCCCGTCAGCTGCAGGATGGCAGCCAGGACTGGGGGGAGGGGGGAGGCCCCGTGGTCAGCAGGTGCTTACCAGGGTTGTGTGCTGAGCTTGGGCCCAGGGGCCACAACTCTCTGGACCCAGGGCCCATATTTCCAGTCTGGGCCCTGTGCAGGGAGCAGGTGCAAGGCACCTTTGAAAGACTCTTTGCCACCCTGCCCAACAATTCAACCCACCTATCTCTCACACTGGGTCCCAGCATTAGGGCCCCCAAACCCTTCCCCACGGCGCAAATGAGAAGCGTGGGGGGCTTTGGTGCGGAGCCAAGGAAGGGGCCAAGCCAATGCCAGGAGCTTCCCCTCGGGCGGTGCCAGATGCTGCAGCCAGCCCGGAGCTGCTCGCAGCTCTCTCCAGGCCTGCTACGCCCACGCGACGTCAGCGCACCAAGATAGAAACTTCCCCTTTGTTTCCCCAGCCCCTCAGAGGTGCGGAGGTAGGTTTCCTCCTCCACGGAAAAGGAAACTTGTGGCTCGGGTTTGGCCGTGGGTCGGGCCAAGGCTGCGAGACCGTTGCCTTCCCACCCCTGGTAGGGCAGGCCTAGGCGTGGGAGCACTAATGCAGATGTTGCCTCCCCAGAGCCAGGCCGGGCATGGGGGGCTGGCAGTGGCTGCCCATTAGCGCCACCCAATGCCAAGGTGGGAAGCATGGCTGGGGGCTCCCAGAGCCCCGCATCCCAGCTCTACCCGCTGCACCACACTCACTCCCTCCCTGCCCAAGAGCAGGGTCTCCCTGATGAGAGCCCTGCAGCTGCACTGTCTCGCACAGCCGCAGCCCCGGGGCACTGCAAATGGCACCACTGTTTGCGGCTCACAACCCATCTCCGCGCGGGCAGACGGCCTGAGCCGGCTCTTGCTGGATACATCAGGTGGGGAGGGTCCCCCAGAGCCTCTTCCAACTCAGGGCACCAAAGCCCCAGAAACCTGCCCCTACCCAGCCCAGGGAGGGGCCGTGGGGTCCATTTCCTCCCTCCAGAGCCGCACAGGGTCACATCTGGCAGGGCAGAGCAGCTCCCTGGTGCCCGCCGCAGTAGGCAAGGCTGCCCTAAAGCCCTCGGCATCTCCCTGCCTTGTCAGGGAGGCGTCGCGGGGGGTCGCCAAGCATGGCTGGGGGCTCCCAGAGCCCCGCATCCCAGCTCTACCCGCTGCACCACACTGCCTCGGCGAGTTCCTCATTGCCCAGACCCAGCCGGGCCGTGGCTGCCGCAATCGTCCACGGGGCCAGCAGATGGCAGCTGTGCACCGTGGCACCGCGCCACCCAGCCTGGCACGGCCACCGCGCTCGTCCAGCTCCGGGTCCTGCTCCCGGCTCTGCTGGAAAGAGGACAAGCTCCTCATCACTGCACAGGGCTCGCTCATGCCAGCCTGGGCCACGCTGGTCCCTGAGCTGAGCCTTCTCCGGGCTGGGGAGCTGCTCCCTCCCCGGTTGCTGCCGCCGGAGCCCAGAGACTTGCAAGCCTGTAAGAGCTGCCAGGGGCTGGATCTGTCTTGCCCAGGCTCTTGTGCCGCAGGGCAGCAGAGAGGGGAGGCTGGTGGGGAGAGAGAGCTGGGTCTGACTCCCCCTGCTCCTCTTCCGCTTGCAGCCTCCAGCATTTCGGGCCCAGGCCACAAGAGCCCCCTGCATGTGCCCCCGGCAGAGCCCGGTGCAGAGCAGGTCGCTCCCTCCGCCAGCTCCAGCCTGCAGAGACAACATCCCTGATCCCACAAAGGAGACGCTCCCCCTCGGCCCCCTCTCACCTCCCTGGCTGGCCTGCGTAGCACTCTGCACCCGCCTGCCAGCCCCGGACTTTAATTGCATGCAGCATCAATGATCACACATGTCAGTGCCACCCCAGGGGCTCTGGGCTCCCCTCAAGGTGGGGTGTGAGGGAATCCAATTAGCGCTAACAAGAGCCGCCTGCCTGCACAGAGCAGCTGCCCCCTCCCGCAGCTTCGCCCCACAGCCCCTGGAACAAGAGCAGCAGCTCCAGCCGGCCCCTTCCTCCCTCCCAACCTGGAGCGTGCAGAGATCCTCGCGGGCTCCTGCCACATCAGGAAAGGGCTACGGCTCCCTGTCCTTGTCCTTGATGGCAGACCGTGCAAGGGAGAGCAGGCAGCATCGCAGGAGCTGCAAGGCTAAAGGCCTGGGCAGCCTCAGGCGGAAGGGGAGCGCAGGCCGGTGCCACCTGGGATGCCCGGGGGTTCAGCCTCCCATAAGCAGGCAGGGGCAGGGTCCCCCCTCAAAGGTAGTTGTCCTCCTCATCCTCATCCTCATCCCCATCCTCATCCTCGCCATCGCCCTGGTCGCGTGCCAGGGCCTCGATGTCGTGCGTGATGTCCGTGATGCGGCGGTGGAAGGACTCGGCCTCGGAGCGCAGGGACCAGCTGTCGTAGCTGCGCACGGCCGAGGCCGACGTGTTGCTCATGCTGCGCTTGATGCGCCCGAAGCTGTCGGTCAGGATGCCCCCGTCCCGGATGCCGATGCTCTCCAGGAAGCCCTCGAAGTAGCCGATGTCCTGGTCGGGGATGAAGGGCCGCATGCCTGGGCACGCGGGCAGCCGTCAGGCATGGGCTCGGCCTGCACCCTGCAGGGGCGCAGGAAGCCCGGTCCGGCCGGGGGAAGGGCACAGACCCAGCTCCATCCGAGAGCCCCCGAGGGTGCCTGGACACTCACCCAGGAGCAGGAACTTGCGCTTGTCCCCGTAGAGCCGCAGGAGGTCGGCGCAGTACTCCTGCACAGCCATGCCCAGGCGATACTCCCGCAGCAGCAGCGCGAACTGCTGGATCTCCGGGGGCGACAGCTTGTTGCGCAGCTGCGGGGCAGAGATGCCGGCAGGGTTGGAGGCATCCCCGGAGAGGGGCCCTGGCCTGCCCAGGCTCCGGGGCGGTCGGGGAGCGCCGCGATCCCTACCGTGATCATGTAGTCCTGCAGCTGCTCCAGCCCCACGCTGCTCTGGTCGCTCCCGCTGCAAGCCGTGGCCAGGCTGTGATGCGACTGCCGGAAGGAGGGCGAGGACGTCCCGCTGTAGTAGGCTTCAAAGGTCTCGTGGGAGCCGTTGCTGGAGGCCGAAGGGATGGAGATCAGCCGGGGACCCACCACACTGCCTGCTGAGCTTGCTTTGAAGGCTAAATGTGCCCCAGCCCACGCCAGCCATGCAAGAAGCCCCTGCCAGCTGGGCACCGTGGCACCCGGGCTCGCCCCTTTGCAAGTAAGCCAGTAAATGAACGTGTGGCCACGCCTGGCTTTGGCCACGAGGGAGGGTTTACTGGCCTGCTGCTTACTGACCTGTCTGTCGGTGGGGAGAAGGGGACAGTTTAAGTCCCTCTTCTGACCTAAGGGCAAGGGCAGCCCCCGGAGGGAGCACCCAGCAATGCATGCTGGGACTGAGGAGGAACTCCTCCAGCTGCCAGCAGTAGGAGGCTATTATTCTCTGGCAGACCAGCCTGCAGCCGGGGCTGGGAAGCAGGCTGTTCCCAGCAGCCGGGTGCGGAGCACTTCCGTGAGTTTATGCCTGCGTGCGGGGCAGCGGGGGCTGCAGCCAGAGGCTGGGGAGGGGGATTTGGACGCGAGAGAGCAGAACGTACAAGGAGCTGCAGCAGCTGAAGTCTGCATCGTAGCCGTACGTCCCGTCGGTGCGGCAGCTCTCGCCTGCGGAGGAAGCCTGAGGGTGAGGGGAGGCGCCAGCCCCACATCTGGCCCCGCTCTCCAGCCATCGCTGCCTCCACCCGGTTAGGCGAGAACAAACCAGACCATTGCCTGGGGTCCAAATACCGGCCCACCGCACCTCCCGGGTCACCCTCCCGGACCCCCGCCCTGCGCGGGCCCCTGCTTACGTACTGCGGCTGTAGAACCAGGGGCGCTCGGGCGTGGAGGTGTAGTGGTAGCCGGCCCGGTCCACGCACTCGATGCTGTGGTCCCCGTAGATGATCTGGAAGACCTGGCAGATGAGCGCGCAGGACTCCTCCGCTGCGTCCTGCGCCGGGAGAGAGCGCGGGGTCGGCAAGCCGGCGGTGGGGGCTGCCCAGCCAGGGGGCCGCGTCCACGGCCACTTACCCGGTTGGCCACGGCCAGGATGACCAGGTTGCAGTAGGCCTCGGGGCTGGTCTCCTGGGGCTCCAGGGGGTTGGCCCCGGCGTGCCGGCGCTCCCAGCTGCCCCCCGCCTTGCCCCGCTCCCAGCTCCCGCCGTAGGTCTGCCGGCGCTCCCAGCTCCCGCCGTGGGTCTGCCGGCGCTCCCAGCTCCCGAAGGGCCGGGCGCCACACTGCTTGTCCCAGCTGCCGCCGGCCGGCTTGCGCTCCAGGCTGCCCCCCCCGCCCGGCTTGCCCTCCTGCCCGCCCCGGGCCATCTTCCAGTCCAGGCTGCAGATGGTGTGCCGGCGCTCCATGGTGCCGCCCCCCGGCCGCTTCTCTGCTGCCCCTCCCGGGAACTTCTTCTCCAGGATGCCCCCCGGGTACACGTCCAGGCTGCCCCCGGCCGGCACCGGGTCCACGCCCAGACCTACAAGAGATGAGAGGAAAGACCCGGGCTTAGCAGCCTCCGCGCCAGGAGCAGGAACCTCGTGTGCTGAAACTGGGGACTGGGTCCCAGTCCTGGCACTGCATCCTGCTCCCAACTCACTCCGACCCCGACCTTGGGGAGATGGGCTCCTCTTGCCTCCCAGCTCTGGCCGGGCACTTCAGTCGGTGTGGGTGCCAAAACTGCCCGCTCCCACAGGTCCCGGGACCCTAGGCTCAGTGGCTCTTGGGCACAGACTGCTGCAAGGCCCCCGTCCCAGGTCTGTCCCAGCCTGGGACGGAGCCGCGGGGGAAGGAACCATCCTCCCAGGGCCACACAGAGGGGCCGGGGGTGGTGGGAGAGGGGCCCGTGCACCTGTTTTCAGCACAAGGAGGTGCAAGGCATCATCCCGCAGGTAAGAAGCAGCAGCGATCTCGTGGGTGGGGATGCGGAGGATGAGCTCCTCGTTGTCTCTCCAGGTGAGCAGCAGGCAGCGGGCGGACAGGCTCAGGATGCTGTCCTGCTCCGGCATGGTCTTCAGCGGCAGCTCCTTCAGCTGCTGCAAGGGGCACGGCAGGTTTGGGGGTGGTGGGTGGGCTGGGACCCGGCTGGCCAGGATGGAGCCAGTGACCTGGGGCATGGTGGGGGAAGCTCATGCTGGTAGACGGCTGCCCTTCTCGCCTCTGCAAGCTACAGGGCCTATGCCTGGGCCCTTTGTGGCCACAGCAGCCTGGGCACCTCACCTCCCGACCCACCAAGGGGCACGGGCCCCCGCGTCTTCTGCCGACACCCTCTTACCCTGGCTGTGTCCAGCAGCTGCAGCAGCTCATCCCGGCTGGAGGGGTTCAGGGAGGAAGTCACCCACGTCAGGTGGCCTAGAAACTGAAGTGAGACTGCTGCAGGGGGTGGCTCCAGGTCCTGCCGCTTCTGGGCCTGAAGCAGACGAGCCCTGGGCCCAGGGGAGCCGGGGCTCCCAGGTCACTGGGAAGTGGCTTTGGGATGCAGGGTCCAATGGTTAGAGCACTGCCCGGGGGCGGGAAGCTCCGGTCAGTGCTCCACCACAGCCTCCTCTGTGACCCTAGCCCCATCGCTTTGCCCCGCAGAGCCCCGCGGGCCACAGCCGGGGCTCACAGCCTGGGGGGCTGCAGCCGGACGTGCCCCGTCTCTGGGGCCAGGCCGGAGGGAGACAGTTCCCCAAGGCCCCGGCACCGCCTGCACCCGGCCCCCCAGCCCGCTCACCTTTGCTTCCTTCTCCACGTAGTCGTGCAGGAGGATTTGGGGGTCAATGAGGTAATCCGGGGGGTAGAGAGGGACCGAGTGCAGCGGGCGGCGGTAGAAGCTGCTCCGGAGCGCCTGGCGGCGAGCGGCTTTGGGGAAAACCAGTCGCTTGATGGGCGACACGAACCCCTGCAGGGAAAGGGGGGCTGAGGAGCAGAGCGGGGCTGGGGGCACGTGCAGCCTGCCAAGCGCTGCAATGCAAATGGCCCGCTGTCTCATGAGAGCAGAGCTCCCCGCAGGCCGCGGGCTGGGTACCAGGGAGCGCTGCCATCAGGACCTTTGCTCTCATCCTGCTTGGGCAGGAGGACACGCAGCAGGCTCAGTGGAGAGGTGCTGAGCCCCGAGTGCACCCCAGCTGCCGGTGGGTGACAAGTGCCCGAGCGGGGGGAAACCGGCGCGAGCTGGACATCACAGAGGTGCCGAGAGCCCCGGGGGCCAGCACAGGCCAAGGCGATGTCTCGGCGGACACGGGGCACCGGCCTCTGAGCTACCGGCCGGCCAGTCCCTGCCGCCCGGCTCAGCGTCAGCCCTGCCTCCCAGTGCTCCCAGCCCTCGGCCTCCACAGTGCTCTGGGGTAAGGGGGGTGGGGTGGCCCTAATGCCCCCCCCCAGGGCCTGGACTCCCTGCCGAGATGGGCCCAGACTTGTGGGGGGGCTGGAGCCTGCCCCTGAGCTCTGTGGCTGCACTGAGTGGCCGGTTGACCCCTGGGGAAGGTGCGGGGGGGAGGCACTGACCAGCTGCCCCCTCCCTGCGCCCTCTTGGTGTCCACCCGCCTGCTCCTCTCCGTGCACATGCATGACCTCTGTCTCGGGTCCAGGCGGGCAGCGCCGCTGTGCCCCATGCAATGCCCTTCGCCAGGGACCCGCCTGCCCCTTCTC
Organism: Crocodylus porosus; assembly: GCF_001723895.1. Taxonomy (NCBI): domain Eukaryota; kingdom Metazoa; phylum Chordata; order Crocodylia; family Crocodylidae; genus Crocodylus; species Crocodylus porosus. Next base: position 492,015 of record NW_017728922.1, on the reverse strand, counting down.
CCTTGCGCTCACCCCGTCCCCCCGATGCGGTGGGAGCGCGCTGGCCTGGCGTCTACGTACCCTCTTCCCCTTCTTGGCCTCTGCATACTCCATGTCCTGATCCTGCGCCGCTCCCGTCCCAGCACAGGCGGTGTTTCCCTCTGCCTTCAGCTCCTTTGTTATTTTCCTGTGTCGGAAACTCCACCGGCCCCCGCCCTGGTGCGAGTTCCTGCCCCTCCTGGGAGCGCCGAGTGCCTGGGCTGGGGCTGCCCCCTCCAGCCTCTGCCCAGCTCCGGGCCCTGTTCTGTCCCCGCGCCGTGGCTGCCAGCTTGGTGCCCCCCTCCAACCTGCGTGCGTGTCTATCTCATGCACGCGCCTCTTAGGCACCGGGCAGGGCTTTGCTTGCCCTGTCGAACCATCGCACCTCAGGACTCACGGCCCAAGAGGATGCTCCCGTGCAGCGGCTCTGGCAGGGCCGCCTTGAAAGGCAAGGCCTCCCGACCCCCATCCCACCACCCCCTCGTCTGCAGCCCCTCGTGGTGCTCGCCGGTCCCCATGCGCTCGCGTGCTGGAGCAAAGGCCTGGCACGGCGGCTACGCCAGAGCTCGCGCGAATGCTGGGAGCCGCGGGTCCGAGCAGCGCGGAGCTGGGGCACAGGGCTGCAGCTGCCTGGAGACATCCTCTTCCCCCTGGCTCCCAGCACGGCCGCTTCCCCCTCCAGCCTTGGGGGTGAGTGATGGGCAGGAAGGGACACGCTCAGGGGAGCTTATTAATCCTGGGAGCCAGGAGCCTCCAGGGGTGCCGAACACCATCCTTTTCTCCGAGACGAGACGGGTGTGAAGGTCACTCGGCACCAGCTGTCGAAGATCCGTCCCCTCTCAGCAGATCCAGTGTCACGCCTGGTGCCCAACGCACGAAAGCAGACCCAACGCACCCTCTCCTCCTGGGCTCCCCCGGTGCCACCCCCGACACGTCCATCAGGCAGGGGTGGGGCGGTTGTGGGGGGCAGCAAGGACGAGGCCTGCCGCGGGGTTTATTGAAATGACTTTAATATCTCATGTTGCAGCAAAATTAAAAATATACAAAAAGTTTGTGGTATACAAAAAAGTCTCAGTACAGAACCACGGGCTCCTCCGGCCCGGCCTGGCCCATCCTGCCGCGCCGGCTGGAAGGAGGAAGAAGGTGGCACACACAGTATTTACAGTCTGTGACCGTGACCGCAGGGTGTCCAGATCCTGGCGGGAGGGTGCGGGGAGGAGACGTCTCCCAGAGACTGGCCCAAGGCAAGCGGAAGTGGCCCGTGGGGCCGCACGGCATGCGGCTCGAACCCCGGGAGTCAGCAGCCAGCCGCCCCCATGAAGCTCCCCGCCGCCAGCGCTTTTGAGACAGAGAGAGCCGCCCAGCCCCTGGCCCAGCTCCCCGAGCGCTGGGGGCAGCATGGCCTCACCCCCGCAGCACCGTCAGACCCCGGAGCTTGGATTGGACCCGAACGGCCTGACCCCACTGAGCCACGGGCCGAACTTGAGCCTGAGCTGGGGCCTGGATTTGGCTGGGGCCCCTTCATCCAGGCTCTGGATACTCCCCTTCCCCCTCAGGGTCCCACTCTCCTCCCTGCCTCTCCTTGCCCCTGGGGGCAACGCGGTGGCACGGATGAGGATCCCCATGACTGCCTTTTCGCCCTGCGGGTGGTCTGCAGCCCTCTCGAGAGTTCAGCGACAGCCACAGAGGATGCACGTGTCCCATCCCGGCGGGGCTCGGATCCACGGAGACCCGCCTGGCTCCCCTGGACCCCGTCTCCCCTGCCCTGGTGCCTTGAGAGGCAGACGGACGTGAGCGGGGGAGGGACTCACCTGCCAGGGAAGGGGAGAAGAGCTGGGGCAGCTCAGCTTGTCTGCCCCCACCTGGGTCTGCCCCCCCCGCCATCCAGCCGCTGACTAGCTTTAAGATTATTGCAGGTGCGATGAGGTTCCCCTCTCCCAGAGCGGCCGGGAGGCTGAGAATACCGTGGCTAGAGTGCATAGAAGATTGGCCCTTGGGTCGGCGGGTGCCCGTGCCCACTCTTCCCCGAGAAGACTCGTCTGTGGCATCACGTGCCCGTGGCTCAGGACGCAGAGACACCTGCCCATCCCTCCCCTCAAGGTCATGGCTGAGCCCGGGTGGGATCCCCCCTGGCCGTGCCTCAGCCTGCCTGAGACCACCGTGCCCTCTACAACAGCCATACACCAGCTCTGTTCAGGGGGGCCCTAGTTCCTGGCAAACCGAGGGGTATCGCTGGGAAGCTGCAACCCACCCTCTGCCCCCCGTGCCAGCTGGAAGCCGGGAAGGCCGGAGAGCTCAGGCCACCTGCACCGGACCGGGTCGCATCACAGAGCGCCACTGAACGCCTGCACCTGCACACACGTGCACGCACGCATGCACATGCATGCTCCAGCACAGAGCAGAACGCCCTGCACTTGTCCACACGCACCCAGCACAAGCCCAGGGCAGCCCTGGGCCCCATCCGCAGCGACACTGCTGTCCCACCGGTGCAGCAACGCCGCTCTGACAGGCCTCCGGGACACCCCCTCCATCTCAGCGAGGGACCACAGCCCCCGCCGGCCTCGTGACGTAGCACCTGGAGGCTCCGGGTCGCTGGCTGCTGCCGACACCCCCCGTTCACCACCCGCACGGCCCCGCGTGTCCTGGGACCTGCCCCATCCATGCTCCAGCTGGCACGGAGCTTTTGGCACTGCAATTCCCTCCCGCCTGGCTCTGAATTTGCTCCAGGGCCTGCTGCCTGAGCCCAGGGGAAGAGAGAGAGGAGACGTGTTGGGGGAAATCACTGGGGCAACGTGCAGCTTGCTCAGCCCCTTCTTTTCTCCGAAGCCCGGGAACCCAGGGCAGGGCAGGGCGTGCTGGGAGCCCGCATCTGCGACACGCCAACAGCACGAAGCCGAGGCGTGAAATGAGAACACGGCTCAGTCCTTGGCCGAGCACCGAGCCCTGCAGATGGGAAAAGCAGGACTTTGCAACTGAGAGCCATTTACGGGGCTAGAAAACCAACGTGACCTTCTCAGTGCTGCTCCTGGGGGCAGGTCGAAGGCAGGGCAGGGGGCACCCGGGGGGGACAGCATCTCATTAGCACCTTTTGGGAATTGCCAAGCCCTTTACCCCTGTTAAATCAGCCCTTGCACCCTTGCCAGGCAGAGACAGCCCCGTGCCCAAAGGCCCAGTGACTCAATGCAAGGATTGAGAAGCCCAGCCACAAAAAGGACCCGACCTCCCATCTCCCAGGCCTAGACCCCAGGCTCCAGACACGGCTCCTTCCCCAGCAGCTCACCAGATGCCAGCTGCCACTTTAGTCCAGAGCTAAACATGCTTCCCCAAGGCAAGAAAGCCACCGAAGGACAAACACAACTTGCACCCCGCAGAGATCCTCCAGCACAGCGAATTACTAGAGCTGGGGACTCCAGAGCCACCAGCTCCCACCAGGCAGGCTCCTGGGCTGCCAGTACAGAGCCCCCAACTTGTCTGTGACGAGGACCCATGCACAGGGCACTTGGCCACATGTCCCACCTGGATTGGAGGGATTTCCCAGGCTGCAGGTCACTAGAGCTGGGAGCAAACCCATCCCTGTGAAGGCTCAATGCTTTTTGGCAACAGGGGCTTGCAAAACAGCCACCCAAACGAGAGGTTAAAGCCTGGGTGGTGCAGGCTGTCAGCAGTGGGGACACACTGTCCGGCATGCCCTCACTGTCTGACCCCGACCCTGCCGGTCCCCGGTGCTAGGAGTCGGTGACAGAAAAGCCTCCTCCCCCCGCCAGCTCCTGGCCTGTCATCCATCGCTTCCCGAGCTTCCCAGCCACAGTGGGCCACCAGCTGCACGCTGCCTGCCATCAGGTAGGCCTCAGATGGCATCAGTGACAATCTGCCAGAGAAAATGCAAACATTCTGCTAATTGCTGTAACGATGCAGGCTGCAGCCGGCGCAGGGGGCCAGCACACAGCCTGCGCGTGGGGCGACGTGGAAGGCGTGCGGGGTAACGGGGCCGGCTGGGCGTGGGGGGAGAAGTGCAGGCGCGACGCTGGCGGGGCTGATTCTGCTCTCGTTTCTACTCCAGTAAATGCAGGGCCGGTGAGTGCGGATTTGCACTGCTGAGACGAGATCCCGGCCTGGGCTGGTCTCCAGGAGCCTTGGCACAGTGAGAGCAGCCGGCATCGGGCAGAGCCTGGATCCCCGCAGACAGGCTGCAAGGTCCCGCCAGGGCATGGGGATGCAGATGCAGGGTGTGAACACACTGCAGAGATGTGACACGCTCGCGGTGGGAGCACGGACCAGGCTACGGGGCAGCACCGGGTGACCGCACCACTCAGCGACTGCAGGCACCAGCCCACCCAGCACACGCTACCCTGGCTGTGCAGTGCCAGGGGCCAAGCCCAGCCTGATTTACACCCCACGGGATACTGCTCTCTGCAGTGAGCTGGCAGCACCGGAGAAGGGCACGTGTGCAAGGGAAATGCATAGGTGTGTGGGGAGCGCGCTAGCCCCTGTCCAGCTGCCAAGCAGTGACCCTGTGGGCAGCTCCACGCAGCAGGGGCTCAAGCAGACGAGGGTCTCGCTGCACCAGGCCGGGGAGGGGAAGACGGGGGCACTTACCCAGCCAAAGAGGGGAGGGGAGGGAGCCATCCTGCCCAACCTGCTCCACCCTTCCTGTGACCCCTGCCGGACAAACCCTGCTCCAAGGAGAGCATCCTGGGATGGTGCCCGTGGTCCCTGAGGGGCCCGTGTCCTTCCAGCACTGCAGCGTGCGGGCAGGCAGGTGCACTCAGCGCCTGGTCCTCCACGTGCCCAGCGCCTAGGGAAGCTCCAGTGCAGGGGTGGGGTGGACAGCCTGAAGCCAGACCCCATGAACGGTGCAGACAGGGACCCTGGTGACAGGGGCCAGCTGGCAGCAAAGCCAGCGAGCGTGCCTGCAGGAGTCTCCCCGGGCAGGGCCTGAGCGCGGGTCGGCGAGGACCCTGGCCACATACAACCAAGGGCCCAACCCTGCTCTCAGCGTGGAGGGGGTCTCCTTGCCACGAGGGAAGCGGCCAACCCCAACACAGAGCTGGGAGCCTGCCCCGAGCTGCTGATCTCGCTCGCCTGGCACAGCGGGCTCCAGTCTTTCCAATCGAGCCGTGCCTCCTCCGCCCAGCAGCCGCAGCTGAGGTAGATCGTTTCACATCACACACACGCACACCGCTCACGCCAAGCAGATGCTGCACCACAGCCGGGCAGGCACGCCGGGCACCGGGACAGGCCGTGGCACAACACAGCCTGGGGACCCAGCATCTCCCGCACGGCTCCTTCCTCTCCATGCCCCGCAGGACGGGGGGAAGGACGGGGAAAGCCAGGCTAGGCCTGGCCTTGCTGGGCTCGGGCGGTGGGGGGACACAGCTGGCGTGCGCCCTCCCTGCCCAGCCCCTTTCTGGGTGGCCCTGTCTGGGGACAGGAGACGCACCCTGCTCTCACGCGTGCCCCTCACCTTCCAGCGGGTTAAACCCCTAAGGGCAGCACACACCTGGCCGCTCCAGTCCTCCCCTGTCCCCACTCAGGACCCTGGCAGCCGGGGCCTCGGCAGGGGCCGTGCCCAGCCTGCAACACGGAGGTGCGGGGCACCAGGGAAGAGCTGCGTGGGTGCAAGGCGGGGCAGGCAGACACACCGCCCTCAGCTGGTCTCTCCCCAGCCTCCCCCTTTTACCCCCCACCTTGCACCCGGGCCTGGCCCTGGATCCTAATACTCCTTGGGTTCCCCTCTACCCTCTCCATGGCTGCGACCCTGTCGCGGGTGCCACGGGGGACTCCGACCCGTGTTGCTCGTGCCTGCCCATGGGAATGGCGCACCCAGCCCCTGTGCCGCCCAGGCTGGCCCTTGCTGATCAACAAGGGCCCGTGTGCCCATGCCGTCAGCGGATCACCTGGGCATGGGCAGCAGGGTCGGAGCCCGTCACTGGAGGTGCGGCTGTGCCAGCCCAGACCCCACACTGTGTGTGTGCCCACGCGCTCCTGCTAACCAGGAGGGCTGGCCCTCCATGCTCACACCCACGTGGGCACCCACTCCCTCCCCAGCCAGCTGGTGAGTGAAGGCGAAGACCTCCCTCTCCCCCCACGACTAGCAAAATGGCAGATTTTCTAGAGGCAGAAAACTGCAAGCAGGGGATGGCAGGCAGGAGCTGCCGGGTGCCCTGGGCAGAGGCCTGGCGTGGCTCTGTCCTGAGCAGCGGGGCTGGGAAAGGCGGCGCTTGGCTCTCTTCTCCAGGGCAGCAAAGGGGCCGGTGTTTCCTGCCTGCTGGCCTTCCCCTGGGCAGGAGCTATTGTGTTGGCAGGAGCTCCCTTCCTCTGGGCAGTGGGTCAGGCGCACAGCTGAGGCAGCCCCGCCCCGTGTGAGATCCCTGCCGTGGGGAGGCTCCAGCTCAGCTCTCCACGCCCCTCCGTCCTGGCCCACCAGGCCCCCCGACCCTGAGCTGAGGCAGCCCCCTGCACCCCAGCACACGAGATGCCTGGCCCTTTGTGAGGCAGGGCCCTGGGCACACCGCCTGTAATCCCTGGCACCCGGAGACCCAGCCCAGCCTGGCGCTGGCACAGGAGCAGGGACCCGGTGCCCCCAGCTTCCCCCACCTGCCTGGCTCTGCAGACCTGCCTCCTTGGCTGCCACTGATCTTGTCCCCACCATGTCCTGGAGGAGCCCAGAGCTGGGAAATGTTGGAGTAATACCCACCCATGACCCCACTGCAGTGTGCCCACATGCCACAGCACCCCGGCCCTAGGGCATGCCGGCACCAGCACCTGTGGGCACCTCTCACCCACCCCAAAGCTGCCCACGGCACCATGCACCCAGTTAACATCGGCGCACCCACTGCTCCTGCCCTCAGCTCTAGCCAAGCCTCATCCTGAGGCTGGTTGCTGACGCTGAGGCCTGGGCATTTCCCTCCTGGGCTGCCAGCTCCCTGTCCTAACCCCTCGCCAGGAGCTCAGGCAGGCGCTCCGAAGACTGTGGCTATTTGGGCTCAGGTGCAGGTGAGGTATTTCAGCAGTGACGACCCCTCCCCACCCAGGGTGGACGTAGCCCGATGGCAGGGAACGGGGTATCTGGCGAGGCTGTCAGGGGTGGAAAACGTGGCCGTGGCACCGCGGGGGAGGGGAGCGCATTGAGGCGGGTGGGGGAATAGCACCAGGTGCCCTCGCTCCCCCCAGTGGGGGTGCAGAGCAGGAGGCGAATGGGGCTGTCAGTGCTAATGAACAAAAAAGGCAAAATGCTGAGAAGAAATGGGACTGGCCTGCTCCAGGGCACCAACGCTTCCCCCTGTACCGTGCCGTGCCGTGCCGTGCCGTGCCGTGCCGTGCCGGGGGGGGCTGGGCACAGCCTGGCTGCCTCTGGCTCTGTGCCCCAAGGCCTCCGCAAATGCACCGTGGGCTCAGCCCCCTCGGGGGGGGCAGGTGTCCTCCGGCCCTACACTGTGGTCTCGTACTCCAACAGCTCCTGGGAGGTGCCCATGGTGCGGTACTGCAGGCGCGGCGTGGCCGGGGACGAGTACTCCAGCGCCAGGATGGTCTTCCGGAGCCGCCGGTCAATGAAATGAGCGTCCCAGGCCGGGTACTTCTTGCGGGGCAGGTCTATGCGGATGACGGGCCCTTCTGTCCGCGGGGTGCGGGCCACGGGCGTCGGGGGCACGCTGGGCCGGACCTGAAACACAGGCACGCAGCTGTCTCTGTCCCCCGGCACCCCCTCCCGCTCCCCCCCTGTAGTCCGCGGCAGGGAGCGCGGGGGGCTGGTGACCACGTCCGCGGGCGGCCCCACGCAGGTGGCGGACGCCTCGCGGAAGATGCAACCCGTGGCCTGGGGGCCGAAGACAGGGCCGTTGGGGTGCAAGAGGCAGTAGTAGATGAACATGAAGAAGATGCCAAGGGCGAAGCTGGCCACCACGACGCAGACGATCAGCAAGGCGTTGAAGTCCGAGGTGGCCTCGCGGTTGTAGTAGAGGAACCAGAGGGTGGTGAGGGCTGCGTTCTCGGCCAGCGTGATGACGTAGTAGATGGCCATGCGGTACCGGCTCCGGCCCTCCTTGACGTTGAACCAGCAGAAGATGTAGATGATGCCCACCACCATGTTGTAGATGATCTCCTCCCACTTGGACATGCAGAAGTCGGTCTCACCCTGGATAATCCAGAAGGTCATGATGCACCAGTGGGTGACGATGAAGATGCCGAAGTAGAGCTGGAACACGGAGGCGAAGAGCGCGAAGGCGATGGCGCGGGCGGCGATGGTGAACAGGTGCCACAAGATCTGCACCACCGCCCCCTTGTAGGACATGGGCCGCTTGTCCTCCCGCGAGTCCCGCAGCACCTTCTGGTACGAGGCGATCATCCAGGCCAGCGACACTAGTGAGGCCGAGGCTGAGAGACCTGCCGGGCACAGAGCGAGACACAGGGAAGTCAGGGGGCCAGAGCGAGAGGGGCTGAGGGGTGGGAGAGAGAGGGGCAGCAGGGAGGGGAGACAGGAGGGAGGAGTTACCAGGCTGTGCCAGTGCCCCCAGCTCCGGACAGCACTGCTGGCACGGCCCGCTGCTCCTGCAGGGTTGAGAAGCTGCCCCAAGGGTGAGGCTCGGTCTGCGCAGCTGGACCCCACAGCTGGTAGCAGGGCTCCCCCCGGCCCGCCCTACCCCCCTGTCCTGCAGGGGCTTGGCCCGCAATGGGAAGCATCCCCTGTCCCAGGCTGCCTTCACCCTGTTTCTGCTTCATGGGACCTCAGGAAAAGAGGGAGAGGGCTGGGGAAGGGGGAAGGGGGCGCTTACCCTGGAGGGGCTCGATGCTGTTCTGCTGCACCATGATGCTGAGCTGCAGCACGAGCTGGGGCGCGCTCTTCAGGAAGGTCTCCAGCAGCCGCAGCATGTTGATGTCTGCGCTCTCGAACATCATGCGCCAGTAAAAGTGGCGCTGCCGGTGCTCGGCCTGCCAGCGGCTCTGCAGCCCCAGGTACAGGGTGCGCAGGTACCTGCAGGCAAGGGAGGCAACAGCGCAGATCAGGGGCCAGCAATGGGGAGCCTGAGAGCCCATGCTGGGATTTGCTGGGCAGTCTGGTCCCCGCTGCGGCCTGGGTGCATGAAGCTGGAAGCCAGCACGGAGGGGAGCTGGGCCAGGCCTGTGGCTGTGGGGGTGGCACAACTCTCCCCCCTGACCCTGCAGGGGAGCAGAGGATAGGGGCCCGGTGCAGTGAGACATCTGCACAGTGCAGCGCCGAGCTGTGTGGACCCCCGAGTGCTTGCGCCAGGATCTTCCCGTCGGAGCACAGACCCGCTAGCTGGTGGGCAGGGCTGTGCTAGTCTGTGCTGTGCCCTGAAGGATGCTGGGGCAGGGGCAAGAGGGGCCACCGTGCCCTCTCACCCTGGGCAGTGGGCTGGCTGTGTCCTTGCTGCTCCTGGCTCCCCCCACATGAAGGAAGCTGGCCGGGAGCCCGGCAGGCCCCAGAGAGGGCAAGAGACTCTGCACAGCCCAGTGCTGGATCCCCTGCCCTGCCCGCTGCCAGGGATGGCTTTGGGGCACGGGTGGGCCAGGATTAGTTGGCTTGGCTGCCAGGCAGCAAGTGGCAAACCTGCCGCCCAGGGGAGCAAGCAGGGGAAGGACAGAGGCGGGGGGGGCACATGAGTCACAGCATCTGCAGCTCCCCATCCATGCCCTGCAGCACTCCCAGGGTGCCTGGCACACAGACGGGACCCCTTCCCAGCAGTGCCACGGGGGCATCATGCACCTCCCTCCCTGTCTCATCCCATCCCACCGGCCTCCCTCCCCTCCGGCCAGAGATCCCCGGCCGCCTCGCCCACGTCATTGCTCTTGGCCCAGCTGGAGCAGAGCCCACCCCTCCTGCCCCCCTCTCGCCATGCTGATCAGGCAGGAAGAGGGGAGCAGCTGGTCATACTGGGACCGGGGGAGGCGGCGGCAGGGCTCTGATGGTGGAGCCAGGCTTTGGCCCTTGGCGCGGCTGGGGGCACCATCACGTGGCTCGGGCCTGCCATCTGCTCGCCAGGCTGGGGTCAGCACGCTGGCCCAGGCTTTGCAAGCCTGGCTCACTGCAAGCAGGGCCTCCCTTCCCTTCCCTCCCCGGGGCCACCCAGCAGTGCTGGGCCTGGGCTAGGCCTTCAGCAGCAGCCCAGGAAGGGGCGTGCATGTCAACTTGCTGCAAATGCGAGCAGCCAAGGCTCGTGCTGCAAGCCCCTGGAGCAGGAAAGCATCAGCCTGCATGGCCCCTTTCTTCCCGTCTACCCCGGGCCTTGCTGACCAGGCCCCCCTTCAGCAGAGCCCTGCCCGACGGCCTCCCCACCACCGTGCCCTGATGAGGCATCCCTGCCTGGCGCATGGGTGAACCTGTAACCCTCTGCACCCACAAGCAGGGCCAGCCCCCTGCTAGGATCTTCCCACTCCCCCCCAGGTACTAGATGCCTGCAAGGCCACAGATGACCATCTCCCCTGGATGATATACTCTGTGCCCCTGCTTCTGTGGGGAGCTGCATGGAAGGGGGAGGTCATCGCTCTGCTCCTACGCCGGGACACGGCACCCTGGAGCCCCCAGCAAGGAGCAGCGGTGATGCCCCCTCAGTGGAGGCCTGGGCGTGGGGCAGGGTGATGCTGTGCACGGCCCAGGGGAGCGCAGCTCTGCTCCTGAACCCGCCTCACGTCACGGGGAGACAAATGACGGGGAAAACAGAAAGATGAAGCGAAAGGACACCAGCCTGTAAAGCTCTCTCCCAGCCCAGTAAAGCTGTCATGCAAACGGATGGCCTTTATATCAGAGCCGTAAAACGCTGTCACTCCACTCCATTAGCTGGCCGGGAGGAAGCCTTAGCCCAGCATTTCCAGCCCCCCCGTCAGCTCTGGGGGGTGGGGTCAGCTCACTCCCACCGTGGAGGTGACCCCCTCCCCTGTGCCTGGGCCGGAGGTGACAATCGGGTCTCAATGTCACAAAGCCCCCAATTCCCACCGCAGCCTCCTGCCCCAGCCCCATCCACTGCTCCCCATGTTGCCTCCTCGTTGCCCTCCCAGCCAGATGCCTCTCTGGGGCCTGACTTCCTGCATGGTGTAGCTTGGGTTGTCCAGGGCTGGCTCCCCCCGCCACCATCCACGTCTGCCAGACACCCCAGATGAAGGACACGGGGTGTCCAGGGCAGGCTGCGAGGCTGGCCCTCAGCCCTCAGCCCAGCCAGCCCCAAGGTCAGGCCAGAGGGCATCAGGGCTGGCCTTGGAGGGGCTCCCCCGCCGGCGGAGAGGGCTGCAGCTCTGGCCACAGGGGAGAGGGGCCCAGCTCTGGAATAGCAGGTAGAGACCTTTTTTTGCAGGGGGGGTATTCTGGGGCCACAGAGGGACCTTGGTCCAGTGGGACGAGGGGGAAGCCCCACGGGCCGATCGGGGATGTGCCCGGGCCCTTGAGGAGGCAGAGGCCCCGCTGAGACAGAGCAGGAAGGGGGGACGCCTGGACCGGGGAGAAGAGACGGGCAGAGCTGCCGGCACCCGGGGCAGGCGGGAGAGCAGGGAGCGGAGGAGAAAGGGGAGCAGAGGGGAAGCAAGGAGACACCGATGGCCACGGGCACGGAGGGGCCGCGGGGCAGACAGAGCTACGGAGCCGGCGGCCGTGGCGGAGCTGCCAGCCCTGGCTGCGGCGTTGCCAAGGACACTGACATGTGACAGGTATTGTTCATCCGGCACTTGCACGAGGCGGGGGGGGGCAACGGACAGGTGTGCGCGGGAACAGCCCGTTCCGTCCCCCCGGGAAGGGGCGGTGTGAGCCGGGAGCCAGGCCCCACCAGCACCCGGCCCCCGGTGCCTGCTCGGGGACCTGGGAGGCAGGGGAGCATGAACCTGCGAGCAGCGGGGGTAGGGGACTGGAGACCACCGCGTGCAGAGTGCAGAGGGGGTGAGCCCGCCCCACTGCTGCACCCCTGCCCCGGCTGACCCAGCACCGCCCTCGGGGAGCGCAGCGGGAGCCCCAGCCTGACCCGACCGTCAGGATTCAGCCTGCCCAGGGGGCTCAGAGCCCTGGGCAAGCACTAGCTCAGCTCAGCATCCTCAGTGGCAGAGCAGGAAGAAGGCCAGTGGAGCCTGACCACCCCCAAGGCAAGCCTCTGCAGCCCCCGGCATGCACCAAAGCCACAGGGCCTGGAGGTCAGCAGGGTGCTCAGCTTCAAGGCATGACCCTGGCCCTGGAAGTCACAAGGATGTGGGGATACTCAGGCCCTGGCAGGATGCAGCCCTGGGGGAGGCACAGGGGAGCTGGAGACGACAGGTGCCTGGTCTTTACCAGCGCTGGGATCTCCTGGGCAAGCCTGGAGTCACAAAAGGGCCTTCCAGGCCCCAGCACCGAGCAAGGCACTAGCGTCTGCATACAATGTCACTGTAATAATCCTGCTTCCAGGTGGCGAGGTGCTGATTACAGCCCGGCCAGGACCCAGCAGCCAGGGTCACGGCCTGGCCCCACTTTGCTGCTTCACATCAGGCCCGGTGCAGGTCCCAGAAGGAGCGGTTCCCGCCGGCACTCCTGGCAGCTCGTACCCACCACCCCAGCTAAAAGGGACACCCAGCCAGGCCGAATCACTGGCCACTGGCCTCTAGCACGCTCCACCCTGGGAGGGAAGGTCAGCACAGGGGGGAACCGAGGCCGGAGGGAGAGAGGGTCAGGTGCTGCTGCTGCCAGCCCAGGACTTGGCCCTCACCCCTCCCTCTCAGTGCTGACTTGCTGCGAGATAGCAAGGGGAGACCCTCCCCTTCCCAACTGCCTCCCACCCGAAAACCCCAGCCCCTGGCATGTGTGGCTGGATGGGAGCTCTGCCCAGGGTGCCAGGCCCTGGCAAGGGCAGGGAGATGATGCCATCTGCTCCAGCCCAGCTCCTCCCGTTGCCATACAAAGGACGTGGGTAGCACACTCTGCCTCCAGCGCCCTGTGCCAAGCTCTCCCTCCCCAGAGCCTCCGAGCAGCCCCTGCTCTCCCAGCTGAAGGGGTGCGGGCCAGACTCTCCCCTCCCGGGCTGGACCTCCAGGAAGGATCCTGGGGAAAAGCTGACCAAGGTGGTGCCTCTGCTGTGCTACCTGCTGTACTCCTCTCGCTCCGAGCCCCGGTGCTGCCCTGGGCAGACAGACAGAGACGAGCCAGGCAGGGCCGGGCTTGGCAGCCCAAGGGCTCCTCACGCAGCCCCTACCCTGAGGAGAGCCCAGGAAGGCAGTGAGGAGCAGGGCGCGGGGGGAGGCCCGATGCCCGAGAGCCAACAGCAAAGCTCCCGTCTATGGAGACGAGAGACCCAGGAGCCCCCAGCCTGCCCCAGACAGACCCCATCTCCCTGCCTCGTCCGCGCTGAGCCACCGACGGGGACCTCACGCGAGGGAAGAGGGCTGATAGACAGATCCACGGACACGAGCAGCCTCCACGTCCTCTGGGCCTGGCTCTGGTCAAGCCGTAGGGATTTCCACCCCCCTCCAAGCCCGTGCAGGCGAGGGAGGCCCAGCCACCAGTGACCTCAGCCTCCCGCTGGAATCACGCCCGCTAATTGGGCTTGTCATTGCAATGATCCCGCTGCCTGCAGCACAGAACGGCCCCACGCGCACACGGCTCCCGGCCCTCCCCTCGTGCAGCCCGCAGCTGCCGGGCACAGCTCATTACGGCAACAAAGGGGAAGGGGAGAGAGGGGAGGGGAGGCGCACATCTGCTCCACGCGCCCCCCCACCCCGGCTCTCAGGCGCTCAACAAGTGACTGCCTCCCTGACCCCGGCCTCCGCTCCCATCCTCCCAGATCTCATTAGAACGAGATTTCGGCTCCCGTCAGCTTGGGCAAATGAGACGCTGGTTCCGATTTGTTCTGCGTCTGATCAGAGAGTTTGTGTTTCAACCCCAAGAAACATCCGCACTCGCGCTGACAGGCCGTGGCGAGGTTTTCATGAACCGAACACGGCGGCAGCTGCAGGAGGCACAAGGAATCAATTACTTAAAAAAAAAAAAAAATCATTTAATTTTCCAAAACTGATGATCAAGCAGAAATCTGCAGAGGATGCTCTTAGGGCTAATTACTACCTCCTTCATATGAAAGAAGTCCAATGAAAGCCACTGCAAAAAATGAATCTGAAGGGCTTGGACCATCGTGCTTCTCCTGGAGAGTCTGCTGAAAGGCTCGGTTTGTTGTCAAAAGCACAGCCCGCCCTTCGGTGGCCGGCGTGTCACGTTAGACCACGCACCTCCGCTACGGACCTGTTGAAACGCGCAGTCTCATTTGCGAGGATCACCCACTGACAAGCCACACAGCAAGTGACCAGCTAAAGACCCTCATTATTAGCCTGGTTCAGAGCAATATAAATAATCCACAACAGCACCAGCAGCTCATCCGCTCCTTCATCCGCCAGATCCGTCCTTAAGTTGTTCCAATTACTGACTCCAATTTTTGAGTGGTGGAACAAAACAGAGCACAACAAAAAAAGCCCAGCCCCGGCTACAACTAAATTCATTAAATTCATCATCCCAAGATGAAAAAGCCGGAGAGACCCGCTGATCTCCCCATAATTGATACAGAGTACAATTTTCCTAAAAGGTAATTTGGGATATTATTCCGTAATCCTTTATTTAAACAAGGAGATAATTGCTTTTCAGTTGCAGCCATTTTAATCCATTATACATCTTGCAAAGTCAAATAATTACAGGGAGCTCCATGCGGCCCAGCCGGAATGATGTCATATCACCATGCTGATGAAAGGCTTCAGCCCCCACCCCCTTCCCCGCACCCCCTCCGTGCTCACCCCGATCCCGAGGGTAACCAGGTGCAGCCCGAGTTTCAAGTTCACGCTCTGCAGAGCCCTGGGCCAGCCCCTAAGAAGCCCAGTGCGCTGGGAGAGGGACCGAATTCACAGCCAGGAGAAGGGAGTGATTAGGGGATTAAAGGAATCTCTGCTTGTCTGAGCAGCTGGAACAGGTCTGCCTGGGCTGGAGGGCCTGACCAAGCAGGGGCAGAAGGCGGTAGATCTGTATCCTGCCCCCAGCCACACAAAGGAGCTCTGCCTAGGGACAAGGGACATGGCTCCAGTGTCAGGAGCAGGGATGAGTCTTTATCCTTTTGGGGAAGCTGCTGCCCCTTGCTTTTTCAGCGAGGGAAGTTGAGGTTGGATATTAGGGAAAACTCTCTCACCAGGAGGGTGGTGAAGCACTGGAGCGGGTTACCCAGTGAGGTGGTGGCGTCTCCATCCTTGGAGGTGTTTAAGACCCGGATAGAAAAAGCCTTGGCTGGGATGATGGAGTTGGGGCTGGCCATGCTTTGGACTAGATGTGACCTCCTGAGGCTCCTTCCAACTCGACTTTTCTATCATTATATGTTTCTTTCCCAGTTTAAACTGGGCCTTTATGGTATCAGCCTGCTGAGGGGGCCTGAGGAACATCCCTGGGATGCTTGGAGATCAAAGGAAGAGGGAAGGCCCCAGAGACACACCAAGCTTCTCTCGCATCAGTCATTCAGGCCTCACTGGGGAGCTGCCTCCGAGCTGCCATGTGGGGGCCCAGCACAATTACATGAAGCAGAACCAAGGGGGGAACCCCGGCTGCCTCGGAGCTGCAGTCCTGAGCCAGGGCACAACAAGGTGGCTGCAGGCAGTCGGGATGACACGCACAGGGCCACGTTAATGGGACACAGATGAGCAAGCTGAGGGGAGCAGAGACCCCAGGGACCCGCTCTCCACCTGACGTGGAGGGAAGATGGGATGGGGATCTCTGAGCAGGGGACTCTCTTCAGCATGAGACACAGGGCCTGTCCTGACTGCTAACAGCATGCCAACTGCACACATGCAGCCAGCCCCAATGCAACTAAATGGGACTCCCAATGGGAGCTCAGAGGAGGCCAAGAAGCTGCGCACTGGGAAACCTCCCTCTTCTCCCCAGCCAGCATCACGGAGGTGCAGAACCAGACCTGCTCTGAGCTAATCAGGCTGGCACCGCACACGTGTCTCTGGGCAGCCTGTATTGATTACATTCACACACACCCAAGCAACTGACTCCATTCACTGCAGGATGCCCACAACAATGAATTGGTAGGTCTGTTGTGAATGGGTGGATGACAGTGAACCTCCATGGCTTGCTACAGAGCTGAAACACTTTGCAAGAAAAGCCATGGTGCCTACACCTTTCAATACCTGACTGCACCCTCCAGTTGCTGCTGCAACAGATTTTGCAGGTGCAAAAAAAAAAAAGAAAAAAAAAATGCAGAGCCCAATTCCACAGGTGCAAACCGTGCCCATAGAAGAGAAGCTGGACCTCAGCATCACACACACAGTGATTAACCGGAGCCACAGACCCAAGTCCGTGCTAACAAAAGGCCTAGGAAAATCCAGCATAAGTCTCCCCTCTGCACGCACCATTTATTCAACACTAATTCAACCCATCCTGGAAACTGCCACTGCCACCTGCAGCAAAGCCAGCTGCATAATGGGCTTAGCAACCCGCTTTTAACTGGTCACCAGAGCAAGCACCAAAGCTCAGGATTAGATGAAACCGATCCGCAGCCAGAATCTGGCACGTCCAAGAAGTCGGTTCTGAGAGCTCCTGACGGAACTGGCGTGAGCTCAGCCCAGGCAGGGACACGGCAGGAGCAGGAGCACGCAGCTCTGATGCCGGTGCCATCCTGGCTCAGCCGCTCCGAAGCGCGGGCCCAGGGACCACTTGCCGGCAGTCTGCAGAGAGCCAGCTGGCCCCACGGCACTGGGCTGCCTCCTTTCCACCTCCCACACCACATTAAAGACAGGTTTACACGTGACATATTTCCCTAATATCACTTTTCTGTGTAAGCAGTGGCTGCTGCTGTCACAGGGACGCTAGAGAACGGGGAGGGGAGCAGTCTCTGCTGGTGAGAGTTCAAGGGGGCAGACGGTCTCTCTGGTATGCTGGGCTCTACACTGTGAAAAAGAGATCCCCCCTGCCATCCCCCTCTTGCGATCTGACCAAAAGACGAGTAACAGGCAAATGCATCCAGCCAGGAAAGCTGAGACCAGGCCCTGGACTGCAGAAGGAGCAGGGGGAACAGCACCAAAACATGGTCTAAAAGCATCGATTGCTAAGCACGTTGTGTCAGGAATGTGCCATTGTCTCCTCTTTCATTCCCAGCATTAATATCACTAGAAATAAGATCCATTACAGAGCTCCGCTCCTTCACGCCGGGCTGCGTGCAGCCCAGGGAGGCAGAGTTGCAGGCTGTCTGAGCTGGAGAGAGGAAAGGGCAGCTCAATAGTCTGGCCCTAGTGCCAGGAAACCATCAGCTCAGAGTCCTGGAGAGCCCAGGGAGACGCCGGCAGCGGGGCTGAGCTCTGCTCCAAGCCCATCCGCTCTCTGATTGCTTGGTGCCTGCTCCTTTGGTAGGGAACAGACCCGTGACAAAAGGGAAGGATGGCTTTGAACCGACGAGCAGCACCTCAAATCCGACTCTCCACCGACCCCCGCACGTCCTGCGGTCTCCCTGGCTTCACTGGGCTCTCAGCACAGAATAGGGCCCTCAGAGCCCGTTCAGTGCCCTGCAGGATGCTCTGAGCACCTCACAGGATCAGGCCTACCAGGAAGCCATGGCCAAGCCATGCATTTGCTATCTGAAGGCAAGAGCGGAGCAGGATGCTGCAGCAAAGGTCCAGCCCTGGCCTGCTCTGCTCACTGCCCTGCCCGCGGACCAGGGCACCGCTGGGGAGCAACTTGGCGGGGCTCCACATGCACTCTGCCGCTGATGGAAGCAGGCAGCAGCGGCGGGGCGCGCAGCGGTATGCTGGGGGTGGGGGGAGTAATCCTCTCCTCCCCCGGCGCCTGGGATCTGCTTCCTGTTCCCTTTTGCCATGAAACTGCTCAATGAACCGAGTATTTCGAAGCCAGCCCAGCCCAGGCGCGGGCTCCATCACCACGTTAGCCAGCGATGCCGGGTTCCGTCCGGGGGTGCCCCCGCTCCCTCGCGCACGGCTGCGAGTCCGGACCCCCCAGGATCTCCTTATTCAGAGCGCAGCCCCCGTCCCCGCCGCCCGGGTGCTGGAGGGGCGGCTCCAGC
>NW_017728922.1:458525-473484 GCF_001723895.1 Crocodylus porosus | reverse complement strand
CGCGTGACCGGAGCCTGCGAGAGAGCGGGCGGCGGCTGGTGCACCGGGGGAGGAAGGCTGCTGGGCTCGGGTCCTTCGCGAAGCGCCTGGCTGGGCCTGGGGGCCAGAGCTACGCCGCTGCCGCAGGGAGCGGGGGTCTGGCGGCGGCAGCCTGCCAAGCCCTGGACTACACGTGGAGCTGGGAGGGCGGAGGGTGCCTGGCTGGACGATCGCACCTGTCGGTGCCACCGAGCATGGAGGTCACACGTGGGTGTGCAAAGCGAGCCACCGCTGTGAGCCCGGGGCAGATGACGCTCTCCAGTCCCCTGCACAGGGGCTGCTATGCAGAGCACTGCCTGCTCACCTGCACCCCAGAAGAGGCTGCATCCGAGTGGCAAGAGAGTTGGCGGGGGGCTTGGGTCCCAGCCCTGCACACCACAGGCTGGTACTACCAGATGAATGGGAAAGACATGGAGCAGCTTGCAGGCCCTGCTGTGAAGAGCGCATGGACTTGCAGGCCACGTGCGAGGCCCCTGCGTGCAGCCGCGTACGTAAGAGAGGACGCTGACCTGGGGCGCGAATAAACCCAGCACCCACATGAGGGCACAGCCACAGCGAGGGCACAACATGCGCCAGCCAGAGGGCCGTGCCCCCTCGAGGTGCCGCACCTTGCATCTCCAGGGGACAGGCAGCGCCCTCGGCCTCCTCCCAGGGCGCAGAACAGGCTGCGTCACCCGCTCAGCCAGCGCTGCTGCCCGTGCTGGAAGCCGCTAACACGTGCCGCCCGCTGCGGCCTCTTGGCACGGGCCTGGTGCCAGCCTGAGCCTCGCCATGCAGAGGGGCTGGCTGCAACCCAGCTGTGAGCAACATCGCACCCCAGCACAAGCAGCTCACGCAGGCGTCTCCCTCGGTTTGAAACAGCCAAGGCCAGATCTTCCTCCCTGAAATCAGTGCCCCACTAGTCATGGAGCCAGTTGCTTCTCAGCAGCAGAATCAGGCCCTTTGTGTGGCTTTCTGAGTGCTGCATATATTAGCATGGGTAATGGCACTTAAATACCTAACGGTGAGAGGCTCCTGACAGACGTCTGCCGGGGGGGAGGGGCCTCTCTTCTCTGCCTGGCAATCATTCCCGAGCCAAAAGAAAGGCGCCTTTTCACCAGCTGGTCCTTTCAAGAGCGCTGGCTCCTTCAGAGGAAGGGCTCCACTTGCACTGAATCTCCTTGAGAACCTCATTGATATGCGGAGAGAAGCGCTCGCTGATGCAGTCAGTCAGAGACACTCAGAAGTGCACCTGTGCAATTTGGGCTCCCAGCCCTACCAGCCTCATCAGTGCCGCCGAGGAGAGGCAGAGGCAGAGATCTGCACCTTGTTCTCCAATTGTTTCCTAAAATCCCAGGAAATGATGGCTCCATTTAGGCATTTCTAAAGCTGCTGACAGGCCAGTGCTTGAACTCATGCTGCCTGCTCAGACCATGCTGAGAAATGGTACAAACCCCCTGTGAACCTTTCATGGCAGATACAGCTGAGCTTGATGCTCATTAGGATTTAAGCAGATGCCCCGATACTTCCTACTCTTTCTCCTGCAAAGCTGCTGCAATGTGGCTCTCGACTTGAAACCCCTCAAAACCATACGAACTCTTGCTGACATCAGTCTCACCTGGCTTGCAGTGATGGGGCTGGGAAACTGGTGACACGCATTTGTTCCCCTCAGAGAAGACAAAGCTCATTACTGCTATCACTATGTCCAGGAAAACCTGTTACTGTTTAGCTTCTATTTAAAACCGGATGCCAACTCCAGCCAGGCTGAGAGGGTGAAGGGACTGAATATACACAGCCTGGGGAAGAGGAGGACAAAGGGAGGATATTAAGTGTCTGCAAGCACTTGTGGGGTAATACCACAAAAGAGGAAGGAGTTCATAGACATTAGGGTCAGAAGGGACCTCAGCAGATCATCGAGTCCAGCCCCCTGCCCCTGACAGGAAAGAGCGCCAGGGTCAGACGACCCCAGTCAGGGGCTTGTCCAGTCTCCTCTTAAAGGCCCCAAAGCAGGGGAGAGCACCACCCACCTCCCTTGGAGCCCGTTCCAGATTCTGGCAACCCTTCCCGTGAAGAAGTTCTTCCTGATGCCTAACCTGAATCTGCTCTCTGTCAGTTTGCGGCTGTTACTTTTTGTGAAATATGAGCAGACAACATATATAACGGGGAAATAATGGCTCATCGCTGGGAGGGTGGTCTGCACTGCAGTGTAGTCTGCACTGCAAAGTTTTACAAGCAAAATTAATCAGGGGAAACGTGGGTTGGAGATGAGGAACTTTCTGACTCCAAGGGTGGTCAGGTATTGGAACAGGAGCCTAGAGAAGTTGTGGACTCTCCACCCCGGATGTTTGCAAGAGCAGGTTAGACAGACCCTTGGCTGGGCTGGGCTGGTTTAGTCGGGCATGATCCTGCATGGAGCAGGGAGTGGGATTAGATGACTGTATGAGGTCCCTTCCTGCCCGACTTTCCAATACCCCTAAAAGTAAGCATGCCCTTGCTTCCACCCACACATAGTTTGAAGCCTGTTAAAACCACAAGTTTACACTGGTCAAGTCAAATGACTCCCGCAAAGAGCCCAAGCTGTGGGACACTAATATGCCTATGTGGAGATTGTGTGACCAGTAGTAGTATAAAAAGCCTCCTAGCAACACTCTTCACAAAAGCCCTCTCTCTCAAACAAACTGCTCTGGCCAAAATCAGGGATCATCGAAACCAAGCCACGCTTTAAAATCCTGAGTGTTGTGGAAATGCCTCCTTCCCTCCAGCGCCCCTCTGCCAGCACGCCCGTGTAGCTGTGTGCAGGTATGGCACCAGGTAATGCTGCAGCTAGTGTTTAGGTCCATCTCAGGGTGTACCCTGGTCTAGGAAGCAAGGCCTGGGCCTCATCAGGGCTTGAATGGAAGGGGCACCACCAGCTCAGCATTGGAACTGCTACCGGCATAAAGGGATTTCTTCATACACTGTAGAGGACACACAGAAGCTACCCACTGACCCGAGGATCAGACTCCCATTCACAGGGTCTTTCCTCTGTTCCCTGACAAGAGTATCTTCTGCAAGGCGAGGCTATCAGCTTTATCCTAACCCCCAAACCTGGAGGGCTGGGACATCACCTTTACCCTTTGACCTGTCCAGCATGGATGGCTTTGTCAGGAATAAAACTCCCACCACCACAGCTCATTGGGTCATAGAGGCTGGCAAGCAGCCCTGTCTTGGCATGGTACCAGTCTTAGCAGAGGCTGTCAAAAAAAGGGCACAGTGACAATGAATTAATGGAGAAGGGGGGCACTGCAGAGCTGGGAGGTTTGGGGACCTGGCAGCACCTGTCACAGATGGGCCCAGCAGCACAGCCGAGTGAAGAAGGGGAGTGGAGCTCACAGAGGTGCATGACTGCAGGCTTCTTTCTTCCCGGGCCCCAGATCCCCCCCACCCCCTTCCTCTCAAGGTACCCGTGGAACGTGCGTGGGCATGGAACAAAGGTGCTGCCTTTGGAAAGAGCTGATTTATTTTAACAACATGCGCTGGCAGCCATAGGCAAAAAAAAGCCTGCTATAAACAACTCCCAAACGTTCCCGAATAAAGGCTGCTGGCAGGGCAGGTAGAATGTTTAGCAGCATAAATAAATGCATTGCAAAGAGAAATACTTGGATACCCAAACCTGCGCTTTCCAATACGATAAACAGAAAATGATCCCTGTAAGCAGTCCAGGAACCGGCCAGGCAGCCCCCGGGCCTCTCTGAATAGCTGTGCACCACGACTGGGGAAACATCGGAAATGCTATGCTTTGGTTTCCCAGTCGCATGGTCCAGGTGCGGGACAAATGACTAGCACGCTGTGCTGGGGTTCGGTGGTTCGTTGCTGGCTGGAGAAGCTTGGCTTTGAATCGGCTTGAGGGGCAGGGCGGCAACAACCCTTCCCTACTTGCAGGGTTCTGGGTGCCTCTTGGCCCAGACATCTTGTGTGCCCCACGGCACCATCTCAACAAGGTTTCCAAGCAGGAATTCACTCTGCCCAAATGCCTCGAGGAAGGGCTGCCTTGTTTCTCCCAGCACGGCAGAACACCCTTCTCCACTGAGCCATGGTACCATTGCTGTGGCACATGGGCCCAGCTGCTTCGAACAGCGGCTTTCTCCAGGTCCCTGGCAGACTTGCAGGTGATGCCAGCTAGCATCGTCTCTACCTGTCTAGTAACATTTGCTGCAGTGTCCCCAAGCATGCTGCTAGAGATGCCCAAGAGGCTATGTCCACTCCCATCCCATGACAATCTTCACAGGAAAGTTTTAGGGAGCTTGCCCACGTAACTATCTGCCTTGTTGTGACCCTAGTGGGGTGTCCTCAAGAAGCACCCCCTCCACAACTCCTCTGTGACTGCCCCTGACCAGAAGGAAGAGGAAATGGATGGAAGCCATGTTCCCCAATCCTTTCCTTCAGCCCCAAATCTTGCCACCTCCATGGTTCATGAGTCCCAGAGACAAAGCTCATGAACCGGGGAGGTGGCAAGAGGAGGGAGTGACCTGGGAAAATGCACCAGCCAGCATGTGGTCTCAGAGCTGCATATGCAGTCATACAGAGCATTATGGAGCAAAACTATGTACCATGCACCCCTACAAGACGCAAGCAATCTCCAGATTGCTTCTGGTCAGTCCCCACAGCAAGCGAGAATGGCTATGAGCATATATATGTGCACGGACCTCCGATTCCTGCAGGAGTGGCTATTCACAGGCAAGCCATGTGCAGTTCATTCCCAAAGTCACCCACGTTAGCACAAAGCAGTTCACTGTCTGGACACCGGACACTGTCAAAGTCTGTCCTTAAACCAGACCACCTCAGTGCCCTCTTTTAACTGACCGTGTTTCTGGCTGTCGACAAGCAACAGATATTTTGTCTGCGTGTCCCCTCCAGCCTGCTGGCCATGGTCTCTCTGGCCCTGTACCAGTATTATGTAAAAGACAACGTGCTGCAACCATCATGGGAACCTCTCACTCCCTGAGAGCCAGCCTAGTCATGAGGCATCTCCAGCAGGCTCTTAATTTACTGCTCACACCACAGCCATCTGCTCCGATGGGAATTATGCCTTTCTTCGCTGCTGGGGCATGGCGTCATGAGCCAGGGAAGTGTGGAGGAGGCTGAGTCCCCAGGAATTACCCTCAGCATTACAACCCCACTGGGGGCATATGACAGGCTGAGAGAACACCCCTGCCTGCAGATTTTCAAAAAGCCTAGTAATCCCAGAGATGCAAGCATCATGCCTCTCCCTGGCCACACAGCCAGGAGATATTTCCACTGAGACAACTGTAGAGCAGGGCTCCTTTCCCCTTAGATGCTCAAGGGGGGCAGCACGGGGATATGCACCCCACACGCCATGCCACCCCATGCCCCAAATCATTCTGTCACTTCCTGCACAGGCCCCAAGACAACACCGCTGTGCAGCAGGACATACTTAATAGCTTGTGCACCTGCAGCATAACCTCGCCCCAGCAGGGAGTTTCCAATACCAAACTGATTGGCCACCAGCCAAAGGCAGGCCCAAGCTGCAAGCTTCCCAAGCGTGAGAACCTCCTGCTTCCCATCATTCAAATAGATCTCCTTTTGGGGTCTACGCACTGCTGTATGCTTGCCTCACCCCCCCCAGGGCCCTGCCTTCTCCATCCTACTGCTGATCACCCCGGATCTGCACCCCAATCCATTGAAGGCCATTTGCACAGGCCCTAAAGTGCTCTCCCTGGTGCAGGGCCAGTTAGCAAATGCCTGCAGCCTGCGCTGACTTTCCCTCGCAGGCTCCAGCTTCCCCTCTTCGCTTCCTCCCCCTCGCTGCTGCGTGACTCGTTGAAGTTTTGCACATCCCAGCAGATGCACCGTCCCATGCTTAAGACGGACGTGAGAACTTTGCCCATCTGCTCAGCATCCAAGCTCCCCACCCATGCAGAGGCAGGGATGCCCGCCCACCGCAGACACACCCTCTTGCTACATGGATGCACCATGTCAGCCAAGAGTGAGCATCCTATAGCAATCCCGCGTGTCGGGACTTTCATGCCAGCTCAAAAGCTGCTGGTCTCGCTTACAAGTGCAGACGTGGCCTCAGATAGCAGGAAGAGATTGGCAGCTGGAAAATAGGGCCACTTGAGCAGGAAAGTCCCTGACACTCCGTCAAAAGACACTGAAAAGTAGCCCAGCTAAGAGGGAAGAACCAGGAGGTGCTTTCCAGCCCTCTCTTTTCTGCTTCTATCCCATCAACAGCAAAGCTGTTGTTGGTATCATCTCCCTGCTGCTGCTAAGCCTTTATTTAGAGAGGCTGTTTCAAGCTCCTGGTTCCCTGTTTGAGGAGCAGGACAGACATCCAAGGATTTCATTACCCAGCAAGCCACTGGTCTTGTTGAAAACTAAAATACCTAAATTAGCCTTGTTGAAAACTAAAATACCTAAATTAATGCATCTGTAAAGCAAGGGCCCATTTAACTCATGACTATGTTCTCAAACCCAATGTGCTTGAGTTAGGTGCTTCATGAGCACACCACAATATTGAGTATGGAAAAGTATTTTAAAGGAAGGGTGAAGAGAGATCGCTTCTGTGCCAGGATCTGGCACTCCGACAATTCAGACACAGCATGAGTGGGAGACCGGCACGGGGCCTGAGCATCAGATTCTCCCCCCTCCTGCACCACTTCCATCCCTGGGGAACTGCAATAATGCCAGAACCGGTACGATAGACCGAAAGCGTCTGGCTCTGGATTTGTACCTGACTGCGAACGTCAGACTCCTCCAAAGGAAAATGCTTCAGACTACGTCTAGTTCTGAGCTCCTGGTTCTTCCTGGCCAGTGTTCGGAAACTTGGAGACAGACAAAGGGCTCATGGCCATGCCGGGGAAATGCAACTCAGGTTATATATCTCTTGAACCTTTCACGCTCTGAGCGCACAGCGCTGCAGCCCAGAACACATCTCTAGTTAACTAGAACAAATGACCTTATGTGATTAAGATCAGTAAGCTGCCAAACTTCGGGTGATCTTTCTTAAGAGATTATCTGCAAACAAAGGATGATTACCATGAGCCGGCCAGCTTGTTCTAGTCCCCGTGTCCTCAGATTTCTACTCTCACTTTCCTCCCTGTGTCTACACACACGGTGAGGAGCCAGAACCCCTGGAGTTACCGCTGCGGGAGGCTTAGCACACAGTCTCTGGAAGAAGAGAAAGGACAGGCCCAGGAGCTAGCACACAGGCCTGGGCAGCAGGCAATAGGTTCACGTCCCTGCTGAGGAGCCCCTGCGTGCAAGTCATGCAGCCTCTCAGAGGCTCAGTAATGAGAGGAGAATAGTGCTTCCCCGCTGCAAGGAGAAATTCAGCAAAGATTATGAAATAATGGGGCCAGACAAGTATGTAACACAGACAGTTCACAGCCCTCAGCCTCAGGTTCATCAAAGAATAAAAAGGTCAGACAAAGGGAGAAACACCCAGGCCCACTCTTTCCATTTGCCAAGCCCTTTGCTTGGGGGCAGAAGGTGGGTGCTCTTTTGTTACCAAAGGGAGTTATGCTCCACCTCTGAAACCTAATGAATCCAGAAAGGACTCACTCTCCGGCCCAGCCCTCTGCTGCTTCCAGCTGCCACATCCTCCTGGACTTTTCTGGTCCTCAGGTCACTGCAGTGACTCAGAGCATCTGGCTGACCCTGCTGGACTGGCTGTCACACCCCAAGGGTGTGGATACCATCTCCTCCAGGCTCCTCCATCACCTCTGTCTCCACCTGAGGCCTGCATTTTCTCCCAGAGGGAAATGCTGGTTTTGCATGGCCGCATGCGTTGAATCCCTGAGCGCAGGGGCAGCTCAGTGCAGGATTTCAAACGTGAGCCCGTCTACAGGCCGCGGCGTTGGCAGCTTCCACTGACTGAACCAAGAAGAAAGTAATGGACCTTATGGTTACCAACTCAGGGATGTGTCCGAGCGCAGACTGGCTGCCCTCCCCGTGTAGACAGGGAGGTTTTGTTCCAACATCGAGGAGCTATTTAGCTTCTTGACATAAAACACCAACACCGCCTGGCCGGCTTCCCATTTCTGAGTGTTTAGGATTCAAATGTTTTCTGCCAAACAAAGCTCACAGATCAACAGCAGCTGGGAAGTGCCCTGTTCTATATCCCACTTCCTGTGTTTATCATACCAAAGAGCAGTGATGATTGGAGAGCGTATTCTGGGAGCGCACCTGTTTATCCTCCCTCCCCATGACCCTCAGCAGTCTGCGGGCAATGCAACAGTGTGATTTTAATCAGGAGACGCCATGGTAGAATTGGAAAGGAGGCAGTAATGACCGCTCTGGAGCGCTTTTGTGTTTTAAGACCCACGAGCCGCTTTCCAAATACTAAACCGTGTTTGATGCATCTCCCAGCACTATGGGACTGGAGAACAGGTGGCTTGGGGGACCAGGAGAAGACACAGACTTTCCACTCTAGATCACAGGTTGCCAGTGCATATTGATCCTTCTGGAGGGCTATCGGATGCCGTGTGCGACTGGAGCTGCAGGCCAGATCCTGACATCATAAAAGCTGCCGCCACACATGGAATTATTTGGCCTCTTTGCTGGCTCTCTCAGCAGAAGGGCTGAGGATTGAGCGGGCCACAGAAGCCAAACTCCTCTCCGCACTGATGTATCCAGGTCACTGCCTAGCTGGCGTGGAGAAGCCTGCCCTGACGCTGCCTCGTGCACACACTGTCTGTGAAGACACAGCCAGTCCCTAGCACTGCCAGTCCGGCACCTGGCACCAACGCTAAACTCTCTGCAAGAAATCCAATCAGGCTGATTGTCTTTCTAGAGCTCAGGGGAAATGCAGCTGCAGTGAATCCTTCACTTTCAACTGGGAGGACCGAAGCAAGGAGCCACGAGCTAGCAGAGTCCTACCTACAGGAACAGGAATTAAAGCTTGGAGATTTACATGGATAATAAGAGTGTACCCAGTTCTAACAGTTCGTGCTAACGCAGTCTGGAAGAGAGGACTCCAGCTGGTGACTAGCAGCAGCGAGCTGGGCTGGTGTAGGGGTAGCTAGAACATAGCTGCTTAGGCCAGCTCAGGCATAAGTAAATTAAAGATCAGGGAGTTTGTGTTCACAAGATACTCTGAAAGCACAAACTGCTAATTAAGTGTTAAGTGTTATCATCAAGAAACAGCAATAATTAGGTGAAAGTAGGATGAAATTTTGGAGACAGACTCACTAACGCTGTAAAGATGGAGGCAGCGTCTCTTGGGCACTCAGAGATAGGCAGAAAGCCGAGGCACAAGCAACCACAGACAGAAAACCTTGGCTTGTCTCTAGTGGATGGCAAGACAGAGGAGTCCCTCTCTCATGTCAAGGCTCCTATAAAAGTGGCCTCGCTCCAGCCATCATGGCTGGTTTCTGCCCAGACCCCCTCCTCCTCTCCCAATACTTTCTCCCTCGGCCCCAATCTCTCGTGTCACTTCAAGCCCCTCTTCAAAATACATTTCTAGCACACAGCCTGTCTAGGCAGACCCAGCACTTTGCTTGGACCAAGACATAATGCTGATGCCACATCCCAGCACCTAGGGGTCATGTTTCTCAGCCGCACTCAAAAGATGCGTGATACACTGGATCTTTTCTTTTTGTTCATGTTATCGCCCGTTGTGCTGCCCTCAGGTACTTGCGATCCCAGTGGGAGCCCAGCAGAAGGAAACCCACCACTCGCGGTTCCCTGAATCAGTGAATCTAGTGCAGGGGGCTGGACTCGATGATCTCGTGAGGTCCCTTCCAGCCCCTAACAATCTGGAAAAATGGAAAGAAAAACACTTTGGTGTGGAAGTACCTTCCCCTTGTCACACCTGGGAGCCCATCAAACAGAGCAGCCCAGAAGACTCAAGTCCTAAATCAAGTCTTCACGCACCTGCCCCTGGCAAGAGCAGGGTGGAATCGAAATGTCGGCTCCAGCCACAGCGACTCCAACAAGCAACAACTCCTGCCCAAGAAACAGGAGTACCAGGGAACACCAGGGCCTGCAGAGCTAGCTTTCCTCTTACAGTGCACAAGGATTTAAATGCAGGCTCTGAGCTCTAGAGTGGCCCCGTACCCCAAAACACTGGGCACCTCTGAGTCCGAGGTTCATTTGTTGCCACCGACTCACCAAATGTCAGCACGTTCAGAGAAGGGGGGGAGAGAGCGCTTTCCAAGAGGGCTTGTATGATGAATGAAGCTTCGTCCCCTTCCCTGAGGGAACTGGCAGGGGTAATCATCACCCGGGCTCTGAAAGAGCTGCCTCGCCATGGAGAGGGAAATCTGATCTCATCGACTGGGCTGTTCTAATGCTCTCTTTATTACGCACGGTTGAAAAAAAAGGGTGACCTGCTGCTATTAATGAGCCCATCTGCCTGACACGGGTGCATTGTTAGAAAGCAGCGCAGACGAGCCGACACAAGCGCGGGGTGCTGGGAGAGGGGGGTTGTTTATGACGAAGCATACATTATTTATAGAGGCTGAGACAGGCAGGGAAGCAAAGGGCTTTCATCTAAAAAGTTCCTTGGCGTGTGCAAGCGTTGAGCACAAACCCAGACCGAGCTGGGGGAACAAATCATTATGTTGGCTCTGCCCCTCCTCTTTCCCTCCTGCTGGCTCCGCTGTAACTGCTGCCTACCTGCCACCACCAGCAACTGCTCCGGGGCTCCAGGGATGGGAACCCAGGGCAGTGCTGGACAGAGCAGTCTGCCCTGCTCAGCACACAGCATCTCCTTAAAGGGCGGCTCTGAGGCCTGGACCTGCAAACAAATTCAAACAAGAGTGAATCTGGAGGCCCCAAGAGCAGAGGGAGCTTTACTATGTGCAGATGCAAGGATTGCACCCTATTTTCCTTACCCCCAGCTTCAGCAGAGGGGCAGGGAGGCAAGTGAGAGGAGGACTCAGCCCTCTGGCTAAAGTGGGTTTCAGGGAAAGAGTTGAAGATCAATTTCCACGGGACTCCAGACAGCCCACCCCAGCAGGCTTTTTGCAGACGTGCCCCTTGGTGTGCACTGTGCCAAGGATGCCACTGCTCTCGCGCAGCTCCTTCTATACCTTAGCTACTCACTTCATAAAGAAATGTCGTTGCTCTAATCTCGGGGGCCTGCCCCTTCCCAGATCACATTCACCTCCTGCCACTGCTCAAACAGCTCTTCTCTCCCATCTCATTTGACATCTGTCACATCCATTAGGGGAAAGATCTATTCCCAAAGGTGCAAGGCCAGAGTCAGTGGTGATGTAATCCAGCACGTCGCTGCCATCGGCAGAGCTAAATTCACTTGCTACAACTCTGGCTTTGGCCCCTTTGTTGCTTTTTCAAACCTTGAGAACAGCCTAGCTCCAAGTAAAAGGCCTGTGCCCACTCTTGTGAACAGGCCTTACTCAGGCAGGAATCTCCTTGCTTTCAAATAATTTATCCTGAGTAACTGTCTGCAAGATGAGGCTGGGCTTCCCTACCCAATGTCACCAGTTCTTTCCCATTTCAGCCTCCTGGCTGGTAGCACCAACACACCAGAAATCCCGCTCCTGGCCCGGTACACTCTGCAGCAAGGACTCATTGGCCTATTTAGAAACCTTGACCTTCTACCTTAAAATGCCATCATCAGCCTCATCAGTCACCACCACCACCTCTTTTCCTGCCATGGTGTTTCTCCTAATTGTACTCTGAAGACTGCCCCCTCCGCTCCTGTCTTGAGGGTTTCTACCTTGGGGCACCGCTTGTGAAGAACCTTGTCAAAAGGGTTTGAAAAATCCTGGTAGATTGTCTCTGCCCTCTCCCCCTCCCTCTGTTATTTGAGTAGCTCGGCCAAAGCTTCCCAGTGGGTCAGAGTATCAGGGTCTACCCTTAAGCCCACCTAAGTTTTCCGGTACAGTTAAAACGAGGCTCCTAGCTCTTCAGTTCTCAGTGGCTCCTCTTTGGTAGCCAGACCCAGGGAATGGCTGCCTTTAGGAGCACAGGACTAGAAGGGACCTGCTAGGAAATCCCAGATGAGGCCCCTGCACATGCTGGCAGCCAGCTGTGCAAAGGGATCCACAACATCCACTTCAGCCCCTTTCCCACACTGTAGATCCAGGGCAGCCCCTACCCCAGAAACCCACTGCGGGCACAGGATGGGAGCGGGACACACAACGGGAGCACCGAGACCTTTGCCCTGGCAGTGGCAGGGTGTTTCTTGGATGTGTTCAAACAGACCTAGACAGCTGACCATGCCCCATGCTAGAGGCAGGCACAACCCTCACAATCCTTGCACCTGGGAGGTCTCTCAATACCTCCAGGGGCACCAGCACCCCATCTCCCACCTCTGGCTATGGCCAATGTCCAGGGCTTAACACTGAGAAGGGCAAACTCTTCCTTGCTTCTTCAGGTGACCAGCAGAAGCCCTGAAGCCTGGGGCTACGACCCATCAATCTCCTCTCACAAAGCAGGTTTTCCATTCCTCCGGCCGCCCCGGCAGCCCTGCTCTTCACCCGACACATTTTCAGCTCATCTCTTTTGGGCCAGTACGGCACATGCTATGACACAGTGAGGGATTGGTCTCCGATCCTCATCCACAGCTGAGCAATCTCACGTTTCAGCTCCTTCAGTACTCTCGTGCAAACGCCATCTGGTCCTAGAGATTCGTTGCACTCAAGTTATTTGAGCTGTTCCATAATCTCTTCCTCAGAGATTTCTTGCTCTGTTAATGCCGTACCGTGATTTCCTGTAAAGAATGCTCTGGGGATGGGAATTTCCTCATCATCTGCTTTAGCAAAGACTGCTGCAAGGAATTCACGTAGCTTTTCTCCAACAGCATCATCATCCCCTTTGATTCTCCTCATCTCCCCTTGGTGGTCTAGAGGCCTTATGGATACACAAGTGCTCACCCTCTGCTTTGCGCCCATCCAGCAGTTCGTTCTCCCGGCCCTAGGAAACTTGTTACTGCGTGAGCAGATTCTGACGCTGCCGGTCACTTCCAACAGAGCAAGAAGTGTCTCTCTCACAAATCAATCAGGAACATTCATTCAGAGGCATATTCTTATGCAACTCTTCAGCAAAACCTTTTTAACTTCTGCAGCCCAGAACCAAGCGTCAAGCCTATGTGTAGCTGCATCATCTTGAAGACTTCAGCAGCAGCTAAAGTAGTTCCTTAATGCCAAGAACAGCCTTCAATATCTTAATGACAACCGCTCCGAGACTTGGCACAGACGCGTCTCCAAGAAGCCCTGATCCCTCACTTTTATTGCTTCTGTGTGTTAAACAGATGCTTCTCGTGAAGCGAGGGCTCCTGTTTAATTACATTAATGTAATTTACTCCATCACACATAGCAGAATTGCTGCTTCATCAAAGCAGGTGCTGACTCACTTCCACAGGAACAGTTCCTTGTCTGGAGATGCCAAACCCTCAGCTGTCATTTTTGCAGCAAATAATCCATCACCAGGGATTCTGGCAACAAAAGGGGCATGCAGGCAATGGGCAGACAGATGGAAAAAGGGTGCTTAATAGGCTTTACCCCAAGCAAGTTCCTGAGCCAGTGCTTAGTCTCCCACGCCAAGCAATACTTCATATTGCCATTATGGATTTCAGACCAAGAGGCTTCCTCCCTCAACCGTCATCTCTGTGGCCGTGAATTCTCTAGAAGGTTTTGATTTCACTTTCAGGGATTCTTGCCGTACAAGCATGGCTCCCTCCCCGCACACGGGAACACCCCTGGCACATGGCCTTTGAGCGGCCCCCCAACAGAGATCTAAATATTCAGATTCCCTAAAAAGCAAAGGGTGGTGAGAACACCCAGGCACAATCGACTGGTAGGCAAACATTCCTACCAGTGGAAAAATACCAGTAGAAAAAGCACGTCCGCACTTGGGGCTCGTGCCAAGGCTGCTCTGTTTGGCAGGGGACATGGGCCTTCATACACCTGACCACCAGAGCTATAGCACAGCGTGAGTCTGCCGTGCAGAACAAGAAACCCCCACAGATGGACTGTACAGGATGGTTTAGACAGGAACCACGGATGTTTATCCCATTACCAGGATTAGGTTTTGTGACCCCTTTGCTCCTCTGTGTTTACTGCCTGTTTGTTTGCCTTCCCCACCACTTCTCCACTTCCCCCTGCTTTGTCTTCGGTATTCTAATCTCTCTCTCCTTATACGCTGCTCTGGGCACGTCCCTTCGCCGCATCGGGTGAAGCAAGCTTCAGCCCACTAAAGCTTGTGCCATAGACCTTGTGTCCAGATAGAGATATCTATCCACAGACATTGGTTCATTATCATGGGTCAAACCGGGGGGCAAATCTACACACGTCAGTTCGTCTCCACGGGGCAAACCTACAAACCTCCCCGGCCCCTGCCTGCGTCCAGCCTCGCACGGCTGACTCTGTCTCCGCGTGGCCGCACCTCGGACCACGGGGAGCCCATCTGCAATCCTGCGACGGCCGGATGGTGGGAGGAAACGGGCCGTGACAGCGTCGCGTGTGAGGGATCCAGGCCCTGCCCACGGAGGGGTCACAGATGGCTCCACAGTGGTCACCCTCACACCCCGCATCCCTGGGTGGCCGCGCCTCATCCACCGCCCCCAGGCGCAGCTCGGCCACGGGCCTCACTGCTGTGGAGGGGCCCCATGGCAAGGGCGCGGGGGCAGAAGAGGGGATTTACAGGCCCATGCGGGAAGTGGGTGGGAGGGGGGTCTAGCAATACCCCCACGTGGGACAGATGGGCCCGCTACAGCCCCACGTGGCGCCCCACGCAGGACCAGGGCAGAGCTACAGCCCCATGTCGCACCTGGGGGGTAAGCCCACCCCCACCTGGGACAGACGGAGCCAAACTGCACCCCACGTGGCACACATGGGCCGATACAACCCCACGTGGCACCGGGCGGGCCTTCCCAGCGCCGGCCCAGGGGCGCAGGGGCCGCGTTTCCGGGCGGACGCGCTTCCGGGCGGACCGGCGGGGCATCCTTCCGGGCGGGCGCACTTCCGGCGGGCGC
>NW_017728922.1:439861-458425 GCF_001723895.1 Crocodylus porosus | reverse complement strand
AGATCGTGGACCTGGACGTCAAGCGGAACCGGAACCGCGAGGCTTTGCGCGCGCTGCACAAGGACCCGCGCCCCGACGGTGAGCGCCGGCAGCCGTCACGTTAAACGCGTGGCTTCTGCTGTGGCTGTCTCGGTTTCTCCGGCAGCCGTTAGGCTAAACACGCCCCGGCTGCCTCGGTTCTTGGCAAGGGGAGAACGCCCCATGTTTTCCTGAGGGCAGGAACGAAGTGGGAGCGAAGCGACTCGGGGGCGGTGGGGCCTGGGGCGGCCTGGACAGCTGCCCTCGGGCAGGGAGCCAAAGAGCACCACGAGGCCGGGACTGCCCCAAGCCGGGCCCCGGTGCCCCCCGTTCTGCGACGTGTCGGGAGTCAAGGTGCTGGCGCTGCCTGCAGCCCTGGCTGGGCCCTGCCGATACTCCCGCTGGTACCTGGAGGTCCCAGCTGCTGGGCCTTGCCCCCTGCGCCAGGCCGGACTGACGCTGTATTTGGGGTCAGGAAGGCATTTCACGCCCTAGTCAGACCGGGGGGGAGGGCTGCCTTCCTCTGCAGTGGGGGTGCAGCCAGGATCTCTTGAGTGTCCATCAACAGTGATTCACGAGAGTGGGAATCTTCCCCTGCTTCACCCGTGGTAGGTTCGAGGGTTAAGGCAGGGTTGCCATCATCTTACGCAGAGTTTAGGTTATGGATCTGTCTGGGCTGGTTTGGATGGGAACGATCCTGCTTCAAGCAGAGGGCTAGACTCGATGAGCCCTGGAGGTCCCTTCCAGCCCCACTTGTCTCTGGTTTTTATGAACAGAATCATTCACCAAAGCTTCATGTAAACAGACAGGTGAGGCAGAAGGAAGCCAACGTTGACATGAAAGCCCAAGTTACGGTTGAAGAACTTGCAGGAAAGGAATACACTTTTTAAGTTTATAGAGAATAAATGTGGAAGGATATGTTTTATATAAGAGGCAAGAATTTCTTAGGGCGATGTCTTGTATTGCACCAGCTGCATCGCTGGGATAGTGAGACAAGCTTTGAATGCAAGACATTCGTCTTTGGGTCTATTCAAAGCTCGTCTGACTATCCCAGCTATGCAGTTGATGCAACAGGCAACGATTTCATAGGGTGATATTTTCTGTTGGCCCATCTCTGGACCATTGCTGTTACATCACTTTTACACTTCCATAATTATATTTTCTAGTCACCTTCCAGGCGAGAAACGCACTTCAAAGTGGCAGGCAAAGCCTCCTCTCCACAGTAAATATTGCTTCATTTCTGAGCGGTGAAACAAAATAAAGCCCGCTCGCAGTCAGCGTTCATCTGTGCATGGGTGGATTGTTTGGTGACTAACTCACCCTTGCGCAGGTCTTATGAGACTGAATCACATTTAATTGCCTGTAGACACTCTCCTAACTGATGCTGCAGACTGATGTTGAGCATCAAGGGGCCTACAGAAATTAGTCCGTTGGTTGAATTTTGCATTTGGTATGCACCCGGCAGGGGTGTGGGGAGGAGCAGTTTTCATTCGGAAAATTCTTATTTATTAAAGCTGCCTCTCTCTTTGTAGGTAACGTGATGGTCTGCTTTGGAAATATGTTTATTCACCTTCCAAAATCAACAACTAAAGAAATGATGCAGAAAGGTAAGATTAAGGCCAGACTTTGACAACTTACTTGAGATTTTGCAAGCTGCATTCCCTTTCCTGCATCTCCTTGGATACATATGTGGGGCGTCCCCTATCGCACAAGTGCTTGTATTCACTGAATTGACGGGTGGGCCACTTTGTCTTTTCCTACCTTGCAGTGGGTTGTATGCTGCTGCTGCTAAGAAGGACCCAGGCCTCCTTGTGTAGTGTATAGGAATCTTTTGCTGTGAGAAACCCAAATGGGATGTTAGACTCCATGAAGAATGGGTTGGGAAATAACCCTAAGAATATCTGAATGCCGTTCAGGAAGTTGGTGGTACACACTCACCTGACTACTTTGTGCAGCACTGATCACTTCATTATAGAGGGAATACAGCAGAAGTAGAAGGGCTTCAGAAATGAGTATCAAGAGGACCTCTGGTGTCCTCTTGAGGGTGAGATTCTTTGCCTTGATAGAAAAGTTGGGTGATGAAAAGTTATAAAACTATGAATGGCTTCGAGAAGGTAGATCAG
Source organism: Crocodylus porosus (assembly GCF_001723895.1). Lineage (NCBI taxonomy): Eukaryota > Metazoa > Chordata > Crocodylia > Crocodylidae > Crocodylus > Crocodylus porosus. Next base: position 456,284 of record NW_017728922.1, on the reverse strand, counting down.
GAACTCATATTCACTCCCTCTCACGATAGGAGGAGCTAGGGGCATTCATTGAAATTGAAGGTTGGTTGGTTGGTTTTACAACAGCACAAAGGTAACCGGATGGAATTCCCTGGCCTGTGCTTTATGGAGGCCAGAGTGGGTAATGTAAGGGTCCCTCTGGCCTTAACACCTGTGAAAATGGGTGAATATTTTGGTGGAGCACAGAAGCTTGGACTTCTAGGAGCTGCACACTTATATATGCCTGCACAGGCATCTGTCCTCCCTCCCTTCCCCCCAGGAAGATAGTACCTGCCCCTCCAAACGTACATTTCTTGGAAGATCCAGCTGTTTGGCTTCCAGCCTGGAGATGGCACATCATGTTCAAAGGTCATGCTGACATTACAAATGGACTCATACCTCCACCATCCAGTTCATTATACTTACTTGGAAAGGGGGAATCTGGCACACGCGTATTCTGGGAGAACCGGAATAGGGTTGTGTTTCTTATGCACCAGTACGATGCAGCCAGTCTCCTGACCCCAAGAATTCACAGAGAAAGCAAGAAAAGAGGCTTCCTCCTCCATGCTGGAGGTTCAGATTGGAATAGATTTGCCAGAAGTAGCTGTGAATTTGGGGGGTGTTGGCTGCTCACAAACAATATTGTAGAATGTTTCATTACCCCTATCGCTGCTTTCTCAGATCAGGAGCACTTGGATGAGGAAATAAACAACCTTCGGAAAGAGCTGAGAGTGAAGGTCAACCATCTGTTTGAAGCGCAAGGTATTTGTGACAGGGTCTGAAACCATGTTCAGTGTCCCAACACCCAGGAGCAGAGCATATTCCTAGAACAGTGACACTGTTCTCTTCAGTGCAAAAGCCGCGTATTGTCTAGCATTGGAGCACGTGGCTGCGACTACTGCGCAGCTGCTTTGGCAGATTCCACTGCCTCTGTTAACCAGGTGATAAGTTGTTGCCAAAGGCTAGCTGGCCATGCCATGACAACTTTGGCAATTGTTCTGCCAGCTGCTGCCAGCTCTTCTCTGGGTTTTCTGGACCAACAGTAGTTGGGAGAACACTCAACAGGGAACAGTTAATGTCTTGTAGCCCAATCTTGATTTCCTGCTTGTTCTCTCTCAGGTAAAGCTGAGCTGAAAGGATTTAACCTGAACCCTATGACTCCTGAGGAAATGAAACTAATTAATCGTATCCTGGAAGGATGAGCCTAGTGACAGCAGCAGGGACTTCAACTGTGTTGCTCATCAGGTGCATTAGGCCGTCGCTCATAGAGTTCCTGGTGCAAAAATCAGTGCCCAGTCTCCAGGTTTCTAGGGAGAACATCTCGACACCTAGAATCCCTTTCAAGTTGTATATTTTGTAGAAGTTTGTTTCCTGAATTAGACTGTGACATCCTTTCATACCAGAAACTGCAAGTGCCCGTTGTTGGCCAAGGGTTGGGCACTGTAACTGTACAGATAAGTGTTAAAACACTGGCTCATTCACAGCATTTGACAGCCTGCCATAACTGGGGTGGAAGTGGGTTTATTAAAACTGGAAAAACAGGACATTCTTAATAGTGTGCATTGTTTTTTTGTGTGTGTGTAAGATCTTTGGTAACACAGTTCCAGAGCTAGTACATGCTCATGGAAGGAACAGGAGTAGGAGGGAAAGAACTGTGAATCCACAGTCTCTCTCTCAGGCATAAATGAAAAGACAGGGTTGTATAAGCTTGTGAGAGTATTGTGTTTAAGTCGAACAGTGCACTTCAAAAATTCCTGGAATGGCTTTAAATATCTGAGTGGGGTGAAGCATAAGAAGATAGTGTCTTGTTAATCTGAATGGGAAATATCTATTGCAATCGGGATCCATTTCCTCAATTTGTAAGGAGAGTGAACTAACGAATGATTTACATTGGGGAAGGGGACACATTATGTATCTATACATATTTTTAAAAAGTCTAGAGAAGACAGACTAGGACTATCTCATTGGTCTGGTAACGAAGGGAGGCTGAATGAAACTAAAAGTGTTAACATCAAGTCTAAAACTGACAGGCTTTTTCATGCATTTCACAACTAGCTGGTGCACTTCTTTGCTACAGTATAGCATGGAGGCTCCCAGCTTAGCAGGAGCCAAAAGAAGGTTTAAGCATTTATGGAATAACAAGTATACCCAGTTACGGTAATTAATAAGACAGGATGGGCCTGCTGTTCTCTCTAGAACTCGGGGTATTTTCTCTATACTAGTTCAAGTAAAAGTAACCATTCCACATTAAATATTAACATCCACTACCAAATATGCAATTAACTTGGGGCTAAGCCCTGTAAAAGCACGTTTCCAGTTAATGCAGACACTAAAAGGACAATGTTAAGGTCATTCCACAATGACCTGTACTTTTCCATATTCCATCTCTTCACTAGCAAAAATAGTGAGGACAGTAGTACAGTGCATGCTAATAATTGTGCTGCATGTTAATTTTGGGAAAGCCAGACCTTCATTTCTTTTGTCTGCAAGAAGAGTTTGGCGTCTGGGAGAATCACTGATTCTATCACCCCCACCCCCATATTAGTGTTTTTTCCACAACCTGAACACTAAGCCTAGAAAGGTGGGGTTTGGTTGGGGAATGCCTTGATTTAAAGAAAACGGTTCAAATTTGGGGGGACCAAGAAATGGGCAAAGCAAGAGAGCTGATGAAGCAGGTGTGTCTGCTCTGGTATGCTTTGCATGCCTGCCACAGGCAGCTCTGGCTGACCTCCTGCTGCATCTTGACAAGAAGTGTGTTAGACTTTCAAAGCAGCAATTCTGTTTCCCCACTTCCCCAACCAGCCTGCCATCTGTGCATACACCACTGCATAACCCTCCACTCCCCTGGCCAGTCTTGCACGTGTATAACACATACACGGTGCCCCACCAGGGTGGGTTTGCACTGCAGAAGGCCTGCCCCATTCCCTTTAAACAAGGATCTTGATACACAAGTTCAGTTTTAATGGCATGAAAGGTGGGAAGGAAACCCTTACCTTTAAGTAAGTCGATATGTAGCCTAAGCTTGCAACTGCTAAAAGCAAAGCTGTCCATCTCAGGCTCAGATTCCCAATTTAGATGTTAAGTATTATCCCAGCTAGCAGACTGCCTTGCCTATAGCTTTCCAGAAAATTACACCTTCTCTGTGAGTGGTGGGGTAGCATATTACTTTTCCCACCTCAAAGAGACCAAGGCATTGTTATAACTACATTCTTCACATAATCTGGATTGTAAAGCTACTAACAATGCTTCCATAACGTGTAATGGTAAAGGTTATTCTTACGGTGTCATGGCAACAGGTTTTATGATCCGACACGTTCCGACAGTGGCAGCAGGAAGCTCACATGCCCCCTTTCTCCTGTTTGATTGAGCAGAGGGTGCATCACTGCTTAGCTTGTAGCATAAAGGGAAACTGGCCGTGTCAGTAACCTCAAAGCGGGGACTCTGCAAGCTGCAGCTGTATGAATAACAGCAGTGACACTTATTAAACATTTTATTTAAGGTATGCAGAGCTGAAGTGACTGAGAAGGAGCAGATGTGGTCTGCAGCATCCCACAAACTAGCCCTCAGTATGGCCTTACTCTGTAGCTACATTTAATGGCTGGAATAAGGCGTTTCCTTTATGCTCGTGCTGTCAGTTGAGCCTGAGTGTTGCTATAGCCTCCAGTGTGGAACAAAACAGGTTCAGTCCTTAAGGAAGAACTGATCAGCCACAATGGAAGAGGACCTTGACCTGCTGCAGTTACACATCTGATTACAAGCCAGCCCACTTCTATTGTTATTCTGGCTTACAAATACAATTTGCTTGTTTAACTGCTGCATCTCCCATGTAGGGAAAATCCTAAGGAACCAAGGAGTGGACATTAGTCCTGTGCTGAGGCAGCAAAACTGTCCCTGGTCCAGAGACAAATGAGAAGTGCTGCTCTTCGACATGAGGAAGAGAGTGAGTGCTCTCCTCAGTGGTTTCTCTCATCCAGTGCTTTAAACTTTCTGCTGTGTCTGAAGACTTTTGAAAAGCTGCTTCAGCTGTTTTTTCCTGTCATTGTTGTAGCCTGAAATGAAAGCAGTAACAGAGTTATATATGACTTACCCCCTCCAAGGAGTGAAGTGTAGAGATAATCGCTTGCTTTTAGGTAAAGCTGCGCCCCAGTCGCTTAGTTTGAAACTGCAGCCAGGCATATTTAGCTACTGAGTGCTCCTGGAAAACCTGGGAGAGGTGCTTAGCCTAATGGAAATACAGTTTATGAATTTCATTCCTGCTTGATACCAAACAAGAATATGCAAGTGCTGTTAGAAAAGTGCATCATGGGCAGATACTGCAATTTTTACCATGGATCTTTGGGATAGTTTTAAAATTAAATCAGCAGGTGAGGAATATCTGTAGTAGTTCAAGTGAGGTCTAAGGAATGGTTCTTTAAAGCTAATGACTGCCACCCTGTCAGCTTTCAGCAAGGCTCCATCTGCAGTTTGACTGCTCCCCCCCTCTCCCCCCCGCGCGTTTAGAAAGCGTTTATCCCTCTCTGGCTCCACCTCACACGGTTACTGCACCCTACTAAAAATATCTCCCATGTTCTAATTCATACCCCAGTCCTTTACTCTTGTGAAAAAGTGCTGTCCTTACTCCTGTCACCATACGGGCTCAGGACCCTAGCAGGACCCCCTGCCATCTGGGTCTGAGCACATACCTAAATGTGTGTTGGTGAGAAAGCTTGCATTCACTGGGGTATCCACATTCCCCTCCACTCGACTGACGGGACCATCATTCCACATGAGGTCAAAACCCCCAACACGTTTCTCCTTCCCTGTCAGCCTGCAATATCCAAGGCAAGTGTTAAAGTACATGAGTAATGGCTACACGTAGCTATTTGATTCACTGCCTGCACATTGGCTGGAAATCTGTGCATGGCAGAGACAAAGCCAAACAGCTGAATGCTGCAGTGGACAGATCTTTACTATTAATATCCTGGTTTAGCACAGTTGCAAAGTCAATCATAAAATGATGCAAGGCAAGCTTCTTAGGACACAGTGCTAGATAAGGGAGACAAGTGTGTGAGGCATGATACCGAAAGAAAACCAAAGGGGAGACGTGTCTGAGTGGCAGCTGGGAAGCAAGGATTCCAATTCCAGCCCCAGGACTGGCTTCAACTCTGAATCCCAGTCTCCTTGTGCTTTAGTTTTGTGCTCTGTAAAACAGAGACGTCAATTAATCTACCTTGCGCTGGCACTGGGGATTCAATTGCTAACTGTTCGTACAGCTTTAAGGATTATGACCTACTGTCCGCCCAAGCCACGGGACGAGTTCACAGAGTTTAGACACTTTGGTAAGACACTTGGAGACGGTGAGTTTTCACCCACCTGCCCTCCATGTCCACAATGTGCAGCGTGTCCTTGAGAAGCCGACACTTGAGCTCATAGTCCTCCTGACTACTGGCAGTGAGGGATGGAGACGCGTTAACCTCGAGAAGCCAGCTGTGTAGAAGAGAAGGAGTAGCGAATTAGGGGGAGCAGGCAGGGCTAAAAAGCCTGTCTGTAAAAACATCACTGCACTGGTGCTGGGCGAGAAGAGTCAAGTGGAGTGACAGGAATCCAACCCTGCGCCGCGCCAGAGGACATTCTGAGCCTATTACAAAGCTGCTTTTCCTGTACTCCGCTGCAATAAAGAAAGTGCCTCCAGCCACCAGAAAGGTATTGGAGTTAAAACCAACTCTAGATGGAACAGATTTTTGGGCTAATTCACAGGACATATTTAACCCCTTCCATAGTGCAAGCCTGTGCCTGTTCTTTAGCCGCACTTTCCTAACAACATTTGCGGTCTAACTTGGCATATCTCCCGAAGCATGCAATACATTACTGTACTCTGCCACTGTCATCTCAGCCCTACAATTACATCCGTGACTTTTGTTCCCATTTACCATTGCTAGGTTATTTCTTGATCAACTGAAGTTACTCAAGCTCTGCCTGTGCAAGTCGTCACTGCTGCAGCAGTAGTTTGGTTGAAGGCTATGAATGTAGCAGAGTAGATTGTACAAATTAGGATTACCCAAGACTACGGTTCAGCCACAATTCATTTATTAACTCACTTTAAATAAAGCTGTCCCCAGGGGCACTGTAGAGACAGCAGACTGATGCCGACTGGCCACTGAGAATTGTGACTAAAATGCTAGCTACCACAGGTAATTTGAGGGAAGGAAACAAAGGCATGAAAAAGAAGACACATCTTAAATTGTATTTTAAAATGCATTTCCTTGCCCATGGTATTCATAGCACTTTGTATGATTTACAGATGAAAAGAAATCCAATTTGCTTGTTGCTTCTCTGTTTCGTTTTTTTCCCATTCTCAGCTTGAGGAATGGGGAAAAAACCCTCAAACAATTGACTTTCATGTTGCTATTCTTACAGCCTTTGGGTTGCAAACTGCTGAAACATGCGTGTGCACATAGGCAAATGTCAATTAAGGTATATTGCCAGCAGTTCTTGCAAAACTTTGTGTTTAAAAAAAAAAAAATCTGAACCGAGTCAAACTGAGGTTTAAATTTCCCTTCAAAACCTCCTGGGTTCCTGAAGAGTCTGTTTCCCTCAGACATCAACAGCAACTGCTCATCCAGGTCTAAAAAAAAAAATGTAGGGTTGCCTCTAAGGCCATACATCACACAGTTATTTTTCAGGCTATGGCAAGTGCACTAAATATCTAGTCCCAAGGGCCTAATAGTGGTGGCTGGATGAATCTCAGGGCTCGCGGGTTGCTGCTGTAATGCACAGTGTCTGGAATCATAAAGCAGCAGGAAGGCTGGCAGTAACCCTCCTGACACTGCCCATCACTAAAATGCTTAGGCAGCCTCCCCTTCCCCGGGGAGGGCAGTCTTCCCTGCCCTGAATGCTCACTAGCTCCCTTACGGCTTGAGGTTCTGGTCGATCAGGATGTCATATCCATATAGCTCAAAGCAGTGCTTGTCGCTGATGATGATTTTCTGAACGCTCTGAAGGCTCTTGATGAAAATGTTGTCCATATCCGCAAAGAGAACCTCCACCACTTCTGCCCCATGCTTCGCAGTCAGGTACCGTCTGAACCGCTGAATCATCCACTTGCAGCCCTGAGACACATCGAGACAGCAGCGAGTTGTTTGCGTGCATTTCCCACCTCCTGGAAATGATCGTTCTATGTTCCCTACAGCCAGCGGATGATCCCTGATGAGAGCCAGGCACCTGGAAATAGGTGCCTCTCGGTGTAGCTACACAACACCATGCAGTGCTGTGCAGAAATACCCGAGCCAGTGTGGGGACTGGAGGTGTTTGCACGGTGCCTTTGCCTGGCTATTTAGCCCTGCTGAGAAGTAGGGTACCTTATCTCAGAGAATCACCTGCTAATAACCAGTGCCTAAGACAGTTCACTTGTCACTACACAACACAGCCACCCTGGTCCCTGAAATCACCTGCATGGCCCGGCTATTTACCCATGCACAAGCCAGCAGGCCACACATACACTCACCTTCTCCGGATCGTAGTCAGGCGCAGTCTTTTGCACTGCTACATTTGTGAGATGAACATCTGGCAAGAGCTGGAGGTAAGGATTGTGCAGACAAACAATGCTCTATGCAACTAGAAACTGAACTTGGATGCTAAACCAGCTTCTTTGGCCCCCGATGCCATCACTGTCTTCCCTCCCGCCATCATGAAACTTCAGCTACCTTGCCTGACACCCTGCAGGGACATGTTTGGTGGAAAAATGAAGATGAGAAATAAGGCAAGAAAAAGGAAATTAGGAAAAGTGAACCAGGAAAACCAAACACCTGGGAAAGGAATATATGAAAGCTCAATATCTGACTGGTCAGGATACAATGATCATCTATGCTGTTCAGAGTAAACCGGGTATTGGAGAAGCGAGCAAAGCCATCTCGATACAACCAGACCTTCAGTGGGATATACTGAGAAAAGGGAGACAGAACCTGAGTATTACCAGCAAGAAAACTCCACTCCAGCACAGCACTTAAAGGATGGGTTTTTGCACTTACAGACATCACTAGAACATAAACTCTCAAGTCAAACTTCCGACCTGCAAATCAAAGAGAGATGCATCACATAGTGCGGTATGTATTATTGATGCCGACCATTACAGATACCTAAATTACAGCCTGCCTAAGCACAACCATGCACTGAAATAACTAAATGGAACTTAATTCACACCTTACACTAATCTGCAGAAATCTGTGATGTGGCCTAAGTGTCCAATTGATCCAAGTGGGATGCTCTTACTGTGAAATAAGTGTCTATGCACTGACTTCTGTCAAAATAATAAATGGCTTGGATTAAAACCTATTTTGTTAGTTTGGTCATGACTGCATACAGACAGCCTCATAGAGAACAACCTGGCAACATATGAGAGAGAAAGAATGGATTTCTTTTTAATATGTAGGTCTCGAGGTAGTTCTGATTATTATTCACTAGATCATTACTGTTCTCAAAATCTCTCCCTGGCAGGACACAGCAGCACTGACCCACTGCAGTATTCTCAGCTAATGTTTTAAGTCCATAAGAAGCTAATGTCAGGCAAAAACTGACTATATAAGATGTGCCCCTTCATTAGACAGTTATCTGTGCATTTCCCTTGCTATCTGACAGGACATTAGAGCTCACAATGTCTTTCTGTATGTCAGCCAGGCACAGGCCTAGTTAGAGACCCATCTTACCTCCTATTAAATAGGGGTTTTCAATATAGCGCTGAGCTACATAATTTTCTACTTGGGTTTCATCCTTCTGGTCATCTGCACGGACCCCATCCTGTAAAATAAAGCCTCTGTTCTTTCTCCTCATTCAAACATGGCCATCGAGAAGAAAATAAACAGTGCCCACTGGGCTCTCTGGCATGCCATCTCAGTTTGAGACTTCAAACCAGGGATGAAACAGCCCAATGTGTAGTTGGCTGGACAGCAAGACAATCTGTCATGTTCCTGGTGGCCAGGGACGAGTCTCGTATTTGAAAGCAAGTGACTCGCATACAATTACCGTGAGAACTAAGCTCTATGCGGACCTTCCCCACGGAAATAGTGAGGTGCCAAGAAAAGAGAGATGGGGACAGACAGCATCTCACCTTTCTCCAGTCAATGATATCCTTGAGCTTTCGAAACAGAAAAATCCCTCTCCCTTGGGACCTGCCAACCTGCAGGGTGGGGGAGGAAGAAAGCATTACTGGCTTTAAAGTCTTCCCACTCACCTCTACATGGGCACATATCATCATTACAATAAATCGTTGCTTCCAGGGCACCCTGGCATATAACAAAGATCCACACTTCTGCCCATTTCTCAGCTACAGCGGCAGTCCAACGGCCAGCACGCTATCTGCTCAGCACGCTAGCCTGGTGACTCAGACCCCATTCACGGAAGTTAGCATTTCCTGCAGGGGCAGATGCTGTTCTTCAGAAGGTGACTACAGAAGAGCCCACTGCACAATCAGATTAATCATTCACTTATTTATAAAGCACCCGCTTTGCATTTTGGGTTGGGTGCTAAACAAAGAATCACAAACCAGAGACTCAGCAGGGGGCATTGGGAAAGCATGATTTGTATTAGCATGCTGCCAAGAATCTCTCATCAAGGATTTGTTAGAGGGGTTGCCTAGGGGTTAAGATAAAAAGCCAGGTTCTGCCTGCTTGTGAACATTTAATATTGTTATCCTTACAGATTTCAATTCCAGTATTGGCCAAATTCCTATTCAAGTAATTACATTTTGCTTCTGCAAGTTCCCCCAAAGGTTCCCAGGGAATCGTTTTTGCTTCTTGTCCTAAGCTGCCATGTTATCTTGACCTGATAATGAAAGGTACCAAGTTCTCATAAGCACCACCGAGCTACGGGATCTTAGATGGTGGATTTGTATAGGACAGCTCGGATGGGGATGAGCCCGACTCCGGCAGGGGGTTGGACTAGACTTCCCAAGGTCCCTTCCGCACCTGCTTCTCTTTGATCTTAAGGATCTCAGGACCAAGCCCTTAAACAAGCCCACTGTATTTTAGAGGCAGGTAAACCGAACCACAGATACCCTCTACACTCCACAAAGGCATGTGGGAACCTTCATTTGAACTTCAACCCCTTTAGCTAAAAGCTGTCAGCGTACAAGTACAATATTAAATTATGAGAAGTTGGCCCAAAGCCCACACAATTCCAGCACTGAAGAACAGGTCAGTGCTTCTCCCTACTTTGTTTCAAAGGCTGAAGACACTATTTTATTTAGAGGGATAAAAACAAATACTTGATGGTATGTTGTGATATCAAGGTTTTATTGGCTTGAATTTCTGATGGTGACATTACTCCTGAGTGGTGACGGCATGAGTGAGTTATGCAGGTCATCCCAAAGGACAGCCACTAAAACCTTTATAGCACCACACACCTTCCTGGCTTTTGTTTATTCCACGTTTTAGAGAAAAGTTGCCTTAGATTTTTAAAATACATTTAAAAGTTTTTATTGTGCCTATTTTTTACATCCTCCTGCTTGTAAAGCCAGGTTGCCTTAGTTACTACCTACAGGCCTTGGAGTGACAGTAAAGTTAATACTAATACATTTTTTAAACCTCTAAAAATGAAGGTATTTTCTATAAATCCTGGGCATCCTGATTTTAAGATCCAATACTTCCTGACCTTAGGAAGATGGGCCAAGGATAAACACAACCTGCCTTCTATCACTGATCACCCTGGAATTCTAATGATCCATTTTGATGATAAAAAAAGCATTTCTGGCTTTACAGGTAACGAGATACATAACTTACAAACTGTCATTGGTTTGAGGTAGTAGATCATCTCTCCAAGTTGAAGTTCACATTCTCCCTTTAAGTACATTGGCAGGTTGGGGGAAGGAATCGCTGTTGTAACAGAATCACTTTCCCTTCTTTTCTTTAAATGGCAGATGTTTGCAAGGAGCTCCAGTTTTACAAGCGGTAGGTATGGTCCTAGCGGAGGTGGCGGGGTGGGCTGACAGTAGCTAGGTTGTCCTGTGGTACCAAATAAGATGCAACCTACACTTTTTAATTCCAACTAGATTTGCAAGCTGTGACTCTCTCATAGGAGCATTTAACCAAACGAGATGAGCAAGTCCAGAGAGATGCTCAAGAGCCAGGAGAAAGAGCGGCGAAGCAGAGTGAGCTGAATGAAGGCTCTGCACTGCGGTCAGATGGTGGCTGTGACAGACCAGCCCACGGGGGACTTCTGTCCCCACTGAGTTCCACCTACCTTCTCACCTACAACCTGGGCAAAGGCCACCTGAAACAGCAGGACACCCGCTCCCGTCACTCAGGATACATATTTTCACTTGCAAGCCTTAGGGCAGCCACAAGTGACTTCATTTCACTTGTTGGTATAATTTTTGTAATCACAATCTTTTAATATAGTCTCATTTATTGTATCGTAGTTATTTCTAATGTTAATTGAGGTTGTGGGCACAAAATTCAGCTTAATATAAGGTTTCTTGTTCCCAATTAACACAAATTACCATTTGTAGACTTGGATAATCACTAGCTGTTATCCTCATGGCTGTAATTCACATGTTAGTTTGCATAATTACCTCCCGTTCACTACTCATAAACCCACCCTTACGGATAGGCCTGACCTGCAGAGGGAGGCAAACTGTCTGGTCCTGTACCTCCCTGCCAGACCTATCGTGCAAACCAAAGTGATTGTCCTGTTGTGAGTCTCACAGATGGGTGTAGATTTAATTACACACCATGGCGCTGTATTCATGATGTTAAATGTCTTGAATCATCTGGCAGCAGCAAGGCATTTTTAGGTTCTGCTCCAGACGGCAGCAATATCTAAAGGAAGCGCATATTTTCTAGGCCCCAAGGATATGCATCCAAGTGGAATTTACTACCTTTCAGTGCAACTCCATTTATCTAAGGAACAAATATCAGGGGATAAATGAGATTTCAGAGGATCAGAGCAGCCAAAAAGGCTGCACTCCAGGCACAGCGTAGCCCTTTAAAGCTCGTTAGCATGTCTCATCCAGTATAACCCTAAGGCTGCACTAACTAGTAGGTTGGTAAATTCAGATGTCCAGTTTAACAGAGCTGTACTGCATGCCCACTTCAGGTTTAAATGAATGACTTCAAAGGAGTTGTAACGAGGAAGAATATGATCCTAGTCTCTGAGGGCCCCAAGATGTTACAGGTTCTGTGGATTTGCTGAAGTATCTCAGCAGAACAGCTTTATCCAGTACAAGGCCTCCCCATCGAAACCTGCACATTTATATCTTCACAGCTGGGTAAACTGCAAACGCATGGGATTATTTTTCAATTGCTGAAATAAGCTGTTACGATAGAAGGAACATTTCAGCCAGGGAAGATGCCCAGAAGATTGGTTGGGAGCCATTCTCCGACATATCACTTATACCTGTCACCCCCCATCACTGCCCACTTCCTGTCTCCAAACATTCAAGCCAGTATTGTGTCTCCTCTTTGCTTCCCCTGGGGCTGGGACAGCACTCTGCTTACCGGTTTCATAATCCAGGTGATGCCAGGATACTTGCGAAACTCCTCCACAAACAAGTGGTATTCCGACGGCATTTCAAAGGTCTTAGGGAAAAAGTCACATTTTGTTGCCTCCAGCTTCCCTGCTTCCCTCTCTAACTGCTTCCGAAACCTCTTCAGGTTCTTCACGATGTAGTTCTTCCGAGTCAGCTGAGATGGAAGAAACGCACGCTAACACCAATTAAAGCACCATTCTTCTCACATGAGTTGCTAAAGATAAGACGTTTCTGGTGACACTTGAAAATAGCTCTCTGCGGAGGAAAACTATAGGAAGAGCTAGAGATTCTCTCCCTCTCTGTAGAGGGGAACGTATGAATTAGTTTTCTTTTTATTCTCTGAAAAAACCTGGAGAAGCTAAAAGGAGCCCATCTTAGGGCCCACAGTTATTCCTGGCCTGGTGCCTTTTAGTCCAGGTGCTATGCTGATCTCCATGAGCCCAAGTGCTAGCATCTGCCTACGCAGAACGCCTGGTTGCAATTGTCCTTAGATACACATAAAACACAAATCCCAGTAGTGCAGAGGGGCTCTTTAGCAGATGCTTTAACCGTGTTGGGTTTAACTGGGCTTATAACTTGTTTTCCTAAAACAGTCATAGATTTATAGATTGTCAGGGGCTGGCAGGGACCTCGCAGATCACCGGGTCCATCCCCCCCGCTCTAGGCCAGAAGACAACCGGGGTTAAGTGACCCCAGCGAGGTGACTGTCCAGTCTCTCTTGACTGTCATCCATGTAGCATATGCGGCAGGTCCCTGGACTTCTGAGAGAGACTTGCTCAGCCTTCATGAGATTTATCTGTCTTGGAATACGATAAACCTCATGCAGCAGTCCTGAACAAGGCAACCTTTTTGGTTTCCCAAGATAGGACAAACATCAATCGAGTCTAAAGAGATATTCGCCTAGCAGCCAGGAAGGAATTCACTGTGTGGGTGGAGAGCAGTACAAGGTATTTTCCCCTGCAAACTCTTTGCATGGAAACTCACTATCTGTCACCATCCCCGCAAGCCATTCTGGTTTCATCCCACCCCACATAGTTTCTTACCTCATAATGGTTGCGGAAGTGGCAGATACGAACGCGTTCATCCATGTAGGTATGGTCAAAATTCTCCCGAAGCCAGCTAACATCACACCAGTAAAAATCCCACTCCCCCTCGCTGGAGAGAGACAGATACAGCCAGACAGGAAAGTACCAGGTTCAGCGTCCCTGCCCCCAGGTACCGTCAGAATGGCTTCCCCCTCCCCTCCCACCTGTACGGACTCAAGAAAAACCTCGATGCACATAGGGTTGGACGTGCTGGTTTGGCTCTTTTAAAAAATGTAGGCTCTCTACCTGAAGGGATGCCCTTAAAGACCTGTTTGGGTCTAGACGCGTCCGTGTCCAGGCACACCCAAGGAAGGAAGCGCCGTGACGCTTGCTTTCCAGAAGCTCAGCTGACTTAGCTAAACACACCAAAGTGGACCGGGAACTGCACAGGGCTGCTTTTTCTTCAGAACAGATCCTCAAGGACATCTCCTTGAAACCAGAGACCTCGCTTAGGTCTCTCTGTTTTTCACAAGGCTGCTCACACATTACTGCACGCCAGACTCTGCCCTCAGCTACTTCACTGAAGCCAATTCCCTCCAATTCAGTGTGTCACATTCTTCTCCCCGAGTCAGGGCACGTTACCGAGGAGCACAAACAAGATCCTGCTTAAGGTGTCACCGATTAGCGGCAAGTGAATTAATGTCAGCAAAAGCTGAGAAATTAGTTAGCTGTCTCTAGTCTTTTAGACCCAGATAATCAGCAGAAGAAGAAAGACCTTGAGACAGGAAGAAAGGCTGCAATAATAAGCCAGCGAAGGAACGAGGCAGATTAGCCGAGTGACTGTCTGCACTGTTATTTTCCAGCCATGTCTAACAATAGGGGTCAAAAACATCTTCTCTTCCTCGAAGCACTGTGGAGATCAATTGTTCTGCAAACAGGGTCAGCCAGCTTCAACAACACAATCAATCAGCCTCTACTTTGTTAAAAGGGCTCTGAACGCAGCCAACCTAGTCCACAGGAGTGGGGCAACACAGTCCAGCACCGATGGTTGAGGACTTGTATTAACACCCCCCTGCAAACGGGGCAGGTGCACTTGCATACAGCCAGACAAACAGAAAGGCTACCCCAGTCAATACATTCATCCTTTTACAGTCTGTCTAAATGGATGAAGGCATGGACATTGGAAAACGCCTCAAAGACAGGGGGTTGGTGGAAGACCGTGGTCCCCACCGTCTTGTTTGGATAGGGTACCTAGAGAGAGAGAGAGATCCCAGCCCCAAAGGGAAGGAGTCTGGAGCTTACTCTTTCACTTCAACCCATCCAGGTCTCTGGCGAAGAACGTCTAGGATGGTGTTTGTGAGCGCGCATTTGAATCGGATGCAAGCTCTCGGCTCTCTGCAAAACAGACACATCGCACACTCATCCCCAAGCTCCCCTGCCATGAATGCATGCCTTGCCCTTGCGTTCACACGAAGTCTTGGCTGGAGGGAGGAAAGGACTTGGCAAGGTTGACCCCCCTCCCTCTCCCCTTCTAACCATGACTCTACATTTGCTGTGTTGCCTGCTGGCTACATCTTCTACCTACGTGGCGCCTGCTTGCATTTGCCTAGAAATACGCTCGCAAGTCAGCAACATATTGACAGTTTCATAGATTTCATAGACATTCGGGCTGGAAGGGACCTTGGAAGATCATCGGGTCCAGCCCCCCGCCAAGGGCAGGAAGTCAGCTGGGGTCAAAGGATCCCAGCAAGATAAGCGTCCAAATGTTCTCTCCATAGAGTCTCTCGACATCTTTCCTAAGTATGTCACTGAGCTTTGTCTTACAGGGAGTCGGAAAGAGGCAGATGATTTTCTGCACAGAAAAAATGCAACTTTTCAAAGCTCTTCAGAGAGAACCATGGGTAAAATTTGTGCTTGTGGCAAGCATGTGTGGAGACAGGCCACAACTAGTTTCCACCCTCCACAGACCAGGCGGCCACGGACCCCTGACACCCAGGCTCCCCACAGCTTTCCAGGGAGACTGGCCAGGAGAAGCAGCAGGAGACCAGGCCGGGCTCCACCTGTTTGGCTGAAGGGGTCTGTACTGATGAAACACTGCCCTGGACTTTGGTGGCACTCTCTCTCTCACACAGCGTGCAATCCAAGCGTGGAACTCCTTGCCACAAGAGGATGCAAAAGCTGACAGTTGAACCGGATTCAAACCGGGACTGGACACGTTCTCGGAGGAAAGGGGCATCTGTAGCTATTGAACGCAGGAGTTAGGGGCAAAGCTTCTGCATCAAAACTTCCTGGACCTTCAATCAGTCGCTCTCAGTAAGACTCAAGACCCTGCTGGGGAGAATCGAGGCACCACGACAGACTGGGGGCTGCCCTGGGGGGGCCCAGGAGAGACCTGAGGCACCGTGGATAGGATCCCAGCCCCTGGAGAGACCCAAGCCCACTCGGGGGAGACTTGAGGCCCCCTGGAGAAACCTAAAGGCCCTGTGGAGACACTTGATGCACCCAGATAGACTTGAGGCATCTTGGGGAGACCCGAGACCCGCTGGATAGACTTGAGGCACCCTGGAAAGACCCAAAACACCTCTGGGGAGACCTAAGGCCCCCCTGGATAGACTAGATGTACCCCATATAGACTCGAGGCCCCTCTGGATAGACTCGAGGCCCCTCTGGATGGACCCGAGGCACCCCTGGATGGACCCGAGGCACCCCCAAAAGACCTGAGACACCCCAGGGAGCCCCAAAGACACCACCAGAGAGCCCCAAATCACCCCAGCAAGACCCAAGACATCCCTGGGGAGACCCGAGACAACGCAAAAAGACCCAAGACACCCCAGAGAGCCCCACGATGCCCCGGAGAGCCCCGAGACACCGCCGGGGAGGCTTGAGGCACCCCGGAGGAACC
>NW_017728922.1:427095-439301 GCF_001723895.1 Crocodylus porosus | reverse complement strand
GGGCGGGGCGCCGCGCACCCGCAGCGGGCTCTGCTCCCGTTTCCTTGCCCCAGCCGAGGGGCTGGCAGCGCGCTTCGGGAGACCGCGGCCGCACGGGGCAAGGGCAGGAGTCGGAAGCGTTGCCAGCGGCAGGGGCCCCCGGGGGCACAGGCGGGCGCGGGCAGCCCGCCCCGCGGCCGAACAGAGCTCCGTTGTCGCGGAGCAGGCCGGACAAAGGGTTTTGTTCCTCTCCGAACACGGAGGCTTTGTGCACGGTTGCTTGGAGGGCAGCAGCGCGAAGCCGGGGCCGCGGCGCCCCCCCTCCGCTGTCCCTGCCCGGGCCAAGAGAACAACCGGTGCAAGGCCGCTACGGAGCGACTTCTGCGCCTGGGCGGGAGGCGGGGCCCCCAGAGCCGGCGGGGGAACCAGAGGAGACTTATCCCATCCCCTGAGACGCGCAGCTGCTGCCCAGAGCCCGGCTTGTGAAAGAGCAGAGGAAAAAAACCCGCAAACCACACGCAACCCAAGCCCCAAAAGGCCGTGACCCCGGGGGGGTCCAAAACTGCCGTCCTGTCACTGCGCGCTGGCAGGGGCGACTGGCCGAGCGCCGCTGTGCGAGGAGACGAGGACACCTGCTCCCCCGCCTCCTGCAGCGGTCGTTTTGGACCATGGGAAATGGCATGAACAAGGTAACGAGCAACACCGAGAGCCTCGTGGGGCCCTGCTGGCCCCGGCCAGGTACAGACGTTGCACTTTAACCGGTGTAAGCGATCGGAAGCTGGGCCGCCCCCGTAACAGAACAGGCTGGTTTAAAAATGGTGGGGCCCGGTCCAAGACTTGCCCCCCGCGGCAAGAGGCGAACGTGTGTGCTGTTCACGACGGATCTCAACTACACCGCTTAACTTAGATCCGTTCCACCGCGGGCGTGTCGAACGTCTGTACCTAGCCTGAGACGGGCTGCTCGGCACTGGGAGGATTCAGGGTAAAGCTGCCTGGGTCTCGTGCCCCGGAAGACGAGAGCCGGGCAGCGGCTGGAGCTGGGGATCTACCTGAGGTGCAGCAAGGCCTGCCTTCGGTCACAGAGGAAAGGGAGCTGCTGGAGCAGGGGTGGGTGTCTGGTGACAGGCTGAGCACAGCTGGACCCAAAGCCTCCTGGGCGTTCCCAGAGGCGGCATGGCAGGAGGGGAGGCTGAGTGCAAGGGGGGTGGTGCAGCCGGTTTGGGGACAGCAGAGAGGAGTTTAAAAAAGACGAGCCAGAGCTGATGTAACAGGGGTACCTTGTGATCTCTACGGTGGCCCTCTGCGGCACTAGGCAGCCCTGTGTCCTGCAAGCACCCGAGGGAAAAAACAAGGTTGCCACCACCTAAGTGCTGTCCGTGCGCGGAGATCCATGGGGACAGCACCCCGCTCTGCCCCCCGCTATTCCCAGGGCCTGTTACTCTTCACAGCAAAGCCTGTGGGGTTGGAGTATCCAAGGCACAGCTTCATGAAAAGAGCAGCCACCGCTTCCCGGTCCTTGTGTTGCTTCCTGGTTAAAGGAGAGTGTTTTCATCCCCCTCTGCTTAACCCTTTACAGTTCTCTCCCTCCCTGCCCCAAACTGCTGCCCAGGCAGGAGCTTTGCAGTATCCTCCCCCAGGATGCAGTGCACACGCATGAGGATGTCACCGAGGCGTAGAGCAGAGCAGGACTGCGATTGTGTAATAGGACCATGCCTACATTTATTGCTACTGCAGTCTCCTCTCTGGAGGTGCCCTTGAAACACAGCAATCTCATTTCCAGTCCAGGAGCAGACGATTAAAGGCACCACATCAATTTGCATTTGAGCCAAACATTTATTTTATGATTTAAAAACAAGGGGTTCTGGGGTGGTTGGGTTTTTTTGGAGACCACCACAACAACAGTTTTGATGCAAAATAATTTGTCCCCTGTGCTTTTCGTGACTGGTCATTGAAACTGAAAGTGAAATCCACAGTAAACAACAGCGATATGGACATAATCAGTCTTCATCCTCCAAACGAAGAAATGCCAAGTACAGAGATAAACATTGTTAAGAGTAAAATGGGTTTTATTAAAATTCTCCCACATCAGATAACCTAAGGTGCTGCCAATGGCTCAGGGAAATAAAGATTTCCCTCTCCAGAAAGTACTTTTGGAGCTCACAGTGTCCCCAAAACGTTAATTCTGCTCATATTGCCTCGATGTGGGCATTAGCACTGTACAAGGACGTGGCATTCATTGTTTGTGGAAATAGGTTAGAGACTTTACAAACTTAGGGCCAGAGTTTTAGAGAGATTAGACCCGTTACTGTGCCCTCACGCGTGTGCACACACTCTGCCCCCAGTTGCTCTCGTGCAGCCTGCGACAAAGGGTCTTGCTATTTCTTGTGTGGAAAAGAAGTTTCCTTCCAAAAACCAGGACAACCTAATGGGCCAGTGCCCCGTCTCGGCTCAGATGGAGAAGAGAGACTGATGTGGTGGGCAGGGGACAAGTTCGTTTCCTGCTTCTGCCCCACTGAACTCTCCGGGTGGCCTTAGGCGACTCATTTAGCGTCCCAGTACTGAACAGCTGGATTTGTGTCCAGCGCGTGGCGTTTGCCTGGGGAAAGGCCCCAGCAAACCAGCATTAGTGAGAATTTATAAGGAGGGCGATTGAAAATGCCACAGCAAACCCCACTCATCCTTTTCAAGCTTGAAGGAGCCTCCCACACAGAGCAGTTTTATCAACCTAAAAATGCTGCTCTTACTTCCCTTTTCGGCAAACCCAGAGGAGGCCCTGGGGTTGCGTGGACTGAATGGAGGGCAGCACGGAGCCTGTACCGTCTCCGGGATAGGCGGAGGCCAACGTGTCACTTTGAGATGGCCAGTTAGAAATACAAGACAACGTATTTAAGACAGACTTTCTCCCTGCTTTTCACGTGGCTGATGGATGGGGTTGGTGCCGCTGCCCGGCACAGAGCCCCAGGAATGATCTTACGGAGCGAGCAAGCTGCTCAGAGCGAGCCCAGGGGCGCCCGGTCTGCTCGCCCTGCCCCGGTACGAGACACGGCTCGCTGGAGCACGTGGACCCGGGCACACAGAGAGAGGGTCCTCACCCTACACAAGTCACACACGCATCGGCCACAGGAAAAGCCCGAGTGGCTGCAGAGGCAGAGGAGTGTGCAGAGGTCCAGGAAGGGGAGGGTGGGCGGCGAACACCAGCCATTTCCTTTGTCTGCGTTGTTTTCAGGAACGTGTCACGCGCTCACTGCAGTCAGCTCCTGGGGACGAGGGTGGGTGCGTGTGACGTGCAAAGCAGCCACTCACAGCCGGACCCTTCTCTTTGTGTCCCACAGATCATCCCGGGCCTCTACCTTGGAAACTTCATAGGTGAGTGGTACCGCTGCAGCTAGACAGAAGTACCCCAGCTGGGGCAACAGCCAGCAGCCCGCGCCGTGCATGGCCTCTGCCCGTGACCCCCCATCGAGGGAGCCGTGTTCCCTCCATGCCAGGCCACCACCCTGCAGCCTTGTTAGCACTGGAAATACCACACAGGGCGGTTGGGAAAGGACGGGCAGCGGGCTGCAGCACGGGAGATCTCCTCGCAGCGAGGAAGTCCTTAGTCTGCATGTATTTCGGGGTCATG
This sequence comes from Crocodylus porosus, assembly GCF_001723895.1. Lineage (NCBI taxonomy): Eukaryota > Metazoa > Chordata > Crocodylia > Crocodylidae > Crocodylus > Crocodylus porosus. The sequence goes on along the minus strand of NW_017728922.1, from coordinate 435,700 downwards.
ATGCCAGTCCTGGTTACAAACCTGGCAGCCACAGCAGGCAGCCAAGGTCCTTCCTTCATTGCTTAATGTAAGTGCTTCATCCCCCCTGCAAGGTGATTTCTCACTCCCCCAGTCTCTGTGCTCCCCTCCTGGCTTGGGCCCCTCTGCTCCATCACCCTGGCTCGGGAGCCCCTCCGGCTTCATCCACCCCAGGCCCTGCGGGAAGGGATGTAATGAAGCAGAGGGGAACGTCCTTGGCCTGGCAGGGACAGGAAGGTTGTGCTGCCCTGCTGAAGACAGAAGCTGAATGGGTGGGAGGAGGTTTCTCCATTTCCAAGGAAGGGGACCAGGGCCGTGAGGACGATGGCGTTGGTGGTGCTGGGGGAGGTAGCAAACACACGGCACTGACTGAGCCTAGGGCTTTGTGACGGCACATCTGACATGAAGAGGCTCCGAGTTACAGCACAGCACAGCACAGCGACTCTGCCTCTCCACAGCCCGGTAGCGGGGCCAATGCCGTACACTTGCTATGTGCTGCAAGGGCACCCGAGGCAGCTAACCGGGACGCTGCCCTGCTCTGCAACGTACCCGTCATCACCTGCTTTCTGGCTAGCAGAGGATGCCAAACTCTGCCGGCCTGGGGCTGGCTCCTGCATGCAGCCTGCAGGCACAGTAAGAGACAGTAAAGCAGAGATGTGTAACCGTTTCCACAGGCCTGGGAAGAAACACAGGGCAAGACTCTGCTTTCCCTTTTGATCTCCTTCTTCCCTGTAATGGCATCAGTCAGTCCGAGGCCCCTTTCATCTGCAATTCCCCAGATCCTCTTTCCAGAGGCCCAGGCCCTGCCAGAGGATGCAGCCCCCCTCCCCCTTGCAGAAGATATATCTGAAATGACACTTGACCACAGCCAAGTGCAGCCATTGTCTCCGCTTCTGTGCATTGAGACAGACAGCTTGGTGATTGAAAAGCCTTCTCGGCTGCCCTTGTTCAATACAAAGGGCAGCGTGGCGTGGAGCATGTTTCTGAATGGCCGCCAACAGGGCCGCGTGGGATTGCCATCGGGGAGCACAGATTTCAGGTGGAGAAGGAGTGTTAGATCAGCTCCTCCAACCTCCCGAACGCGACTCGTGCACGGCCGAGCACCCCTTTGCAGGTGCCGGTCGCCGGACTTCTCCGTGCAGGGAGGGGGCTAGAAAGCACTGGAGAGGCGACGGCTCGGGCGTCAGGCTTCCCCAGCGAGCTCGAACGGTGCATTTCATGAGGGGGGGATGGCCAAGCTGGGAGATGCGGCGTGTGCAGCACGGAGCGCTGCTCTGACCCTGCGCAGAGAGCAGGCTCCGACGCATTCACCCCCGCCGAGCCAGCCGTGGCACGGAGGTCGATGGGATGCTTGTGGGCAAGGCAGCATTCAGCATGGGCGACTCTGAAGCCCAGTGCTTCCAAAGCATTCAGGCCCAGGCTTTCAAGTGCTCAGCACCCACCAGTTGTGCACACACTGTCAAGAGGGTCTCCTATCCAGGGTACCCCCAGCACAGTCACTTGCTCCTACTCGCGGGTGCCAAGTTCGTTTGAAAACTCTGGTGTAGGTTTCCCATGAGGCATCCCTGAAAATAGCATGTGTAGCCATGGACTGTGAGGGCCCAACCCCAGGCCCTTCCTCCGTAGGGGATTTTCCCAGAGGCACTGGTCCCACCCCAGCAAAAGGATAGTACGAGATGTCCCCGGGGGCATCCTCAGACTGCAGATCAATCAGAAAGGTTACAGCGAGTCCAAACTACTACACCGTCTTGGATTGGTGCCATAAAAAGCACCACTCAACCCAGAGACTGGGGGGACGGGGGACGGGGGGGGAATCACAACAGAGATTTAAGGCCTAATAGATTGCAAACCGTCTCTGCTCAAGACGTGCCTTCCAACTGGAAGCCTTCTCTCTGTCCCTAGCAAGCCACCAAGCACATCTTTAAAAACCGTGTCACTGCAATTACCATCACTCTGCCTGCCAGACGCTCACATCATAGGGTAATGGGCAATGTAGAGAGACGGATGGAGAGGCAGATCCTGCTCCCCCCGCCTCCTCCCTCTCACACAAATCCTGGCATGTAGCGTTTCCCTGGAGGCTCTCTTTATTTATTAAAAATTTATGGCATGCCATTAGCACATGGTGTTTTAGAACTGCAAGCCAGTGCTTTATACCCCCCTGGAAGTTTAGACTCCCAAAACCGGGACAGGAGAAAGCATATTAGTGCTGGGCTTGAGTTGTCTGCTGCTAAAAAAGTCACAAGAGGGAAAAAAATGCAACAACAACTGAGAAGAGCAGCCCACTTTCCTTCCAGAGCCGTGGCTGAGGCCCGGACTAGAGACCAGAACTGCAGCCACAAAACACTGGGCTGCTGGGGACACTGGGTCACTGGCGGTCCTTTGCAAAGAGGAAGATCCCCTCCCCCCCCCAATTTAGGGATGGGGTTACAGATGCTTGGGAATGGAAGTGTAAGAAGCTAGCGCACACTGGAAGCTCACTGCACGTGTTCCCCCATGCAGATGCCAAAGATTTGGAGCAACTGAACAGGAATAAGATCACCCACATCATTTCAATCCACGAATCTCCCCAGCCACTGCTGCAGGTGGGTAGCTGACCCCCGACTTCTCCCCAGTGTCTTCTTCTTATCCCCCAGGCCACACAACCATGCTGGCTCCCCCCCACCCCCGCCCCTTCCCCCGTTCCAGAGGAATCCCTCTGCTCCTCGAGCCTAGAAAATAGCTTTTCTGGCAAATATAACCCCATACTCTGGGAATGCCAAAGATGTGCTCAGAGGGCAAAGCGATCAAGGAGAGCCTGCCTGCCTCTAGGCAATAGTCAGGATCAGTTTATCTCCCCGGGTCTGTCTTCATCTGTACCTGTCACACGGCAATCTGGCTTCACCGCTGCCTCCCTTGGCCTGCCATCCCAGGGAGACGGTGAACGTGGCTTCTTGGACTCTGGAAGCATTTTCTGGGGTGGAGAGGGACGAAAACACCAGCTCCTCACCTCCAACATTTGTCCCATGCCTTTGATGCATTTCAGGAAATCACTTACCTGCGCATTCCCCTGCCGGATGCCCCGGAGGCCAACATGTAAGTACCAAGCCAGGGCTGCGCCCAAGTCACATTTCCCCTGCCCTGAGCCAGAGAAACACCAGGGCTCACAGGGTTTGCGGGCATTGCCAGGCTGCCTAGCGTGTACTCCAAGCGGCACCTGGCAGGTCACGAAGCTGGGAGGGTGCAGCAGGGCATGCCTCTCACCTCGGTCCTGACGGAGCACCCTGCCTGAGGTTTGCACGTGGGGTTGCAAGGTGGTCACAGGCCACCTAGCATCAGGGCAAGCAGGAGCCCAGGGCAGGTTGCATGCTCAGTCGGGCCAGTGGAAAAAGCTGCCCTTTAGAGGGCCAGTTTTTCCCTCTGGGTACACACATGGCATGCGGGTGCTGGCCGGTGCGATTCATGAGCTCACATCTGGAAAGTGCATCTCGGTCCATCTCCAGGGCCCCAGGGCTGCCCAGCACTGCCCGGGGTGCTCCTGCAGCCTGTAACTGCTTCGGAGCCCTTTGCCCTAATCTGGAGCGGAAAGCACAGCTGCACCGAGGCATTAAAGCCGCAACTGTGAACGGTGCCTCGAGAAGTGGCGGTAAATGTATTTTACTTGACTGGCACTGCTCTGAGCACCAGGGAACGGGGCCACCCACTGCTCCTGTTAAAATCCTGTTTCACAGCCCACAGCCTTGCTTCTAACAGCTTTCCTTCTCCTGCTAGCAAGAAGCACTTCAAGGAATGTATCAGCTTCATCCACCACTGTCGTCTGCATGGTGGGAATTGCCTTGTGCACTGGTAAAGCTCCCTCCCAAATGCCCCTCGTGCAGCACTGTCCTGGGCAAAGTGCCAGGGGGAGTCAGCAGAGCCCAGTGGGACACAAGCGCAACCCGGCATAGACCCGGGCACGCCCAAGTTGTCGGACCCCCTTGTTTGGGGGGCCTGGCAGTCAGGTCTGGTGTCACGGCGTGTCCCAAGCAGAGCTCGGTTCAGGATTCCTCCGGGGCTTGGGACTGTTGTCCCAGGAGAGAGACGCTTGCTCTCATGGCACTGGGCAAGAAGGGGAAGCGCAGGGGTGGGCAGGACTCCAAGAAGCGGCTTGTGCTTTCGCTTCCTTCGGCAGGAAGAGGGATTTGGAAGCCCACGGAGGAGACTGCCAGGGCCCCGGGGTGGGGTCTGGGAGGAGAGGAGGGAACCCGCTGGGCCGGGCTGCACCTGGGGGCTGCGGCAGGCCAGGGCGATGGAGGGCAGCACGGCCCTGCTGCCAGCCCGGTCCTGCTGCGGTTCCAGCCTCGCAGGGATCTCCCGGAGCACCACCATCGTCGTCGCCTACGTCATGGCGGTGACGGGCCTGAGCTGGGAGGAGGTGCTGGACGCCGTGAAAGCCGTGCGACCCGTTGCCAATCCCAACCCCGGCTTCAAGCAGCAGCTGGAGGAGTTTGGCCGTGGGGCCGTGCGGAAGGTGAGCGCGGGGGGCTGCCCATCTCCTAGGCGGCACTCTGCGTGCGGCGGTCCAAGGGATGCTCGCCAAGGACCCAGCCACGGCACAACGCTTCCCAAGCACCATGCGCGCCAAGGGGGGCGGCAGGGGAGGAGGAAACCCTTGTGTCCACAAACTTTCATCCTCAAAGAGCACAGGGGACTTGGGAAGAGGCCAGCATCCAGACTGAGAGCCGGGGGGAAGCAGAGCTCCCCACCAGGCCCCTACCAGGAGACTTTCAAAGGCTGGATAGGGTCGTCACCAGCCTCTTCTCCCCACAGGTGCGCAGACACCTGGAGCAGCGGTTCGGAGCAGACCCCTTCAGCGATGAGGCGGAGATCAAGGCCCTGCTGCCAGCAGGTAGAGGAGGTGCGTCTGGGGCAGAGGGAGCCAGGCAGGGCCCGGTGCCCCGGAGCAGAAGCATCAAGGGCACCACTGCACCCTTCCTGCTGCGGGTGAAGAGGACCTTTTCCTGTATCCCCACCTGTCTAAAATGAGCCCAGCGAAGGAGCAGGCAGGCGTGTGGCAGAGCGTGCTGGGACCACGCAGCCCGGCAGATACGGAGGCCTGGTCTGGAGCATCGCTCCTGGTACGTGGAGGGAGAGGCGCCATACACAGAGCAAGCACTGGACCACAAGCCAGGAGCGCCCGGGCTCTCATCCTAGCTCTTCCTGTGCTCCCTTGTGATCTCAGACCAGTCACCTGCCTCAGTTTCCCCCATCTGCAGGGGGAGGGGATTCGTTCTTCCCCCTCTCCTTCCCAGACAGCCAGAGGATCACTTAGCAAACATGCGTAGCCCATTCAGGAGACTCCGAGTACCCGTCAGCATCACTAGCGTGTGAAGGGCCCCAGGCACAGATCAGCAAGGGCAATGGCTCACAGCAGCAGCGCGGGGCACTTCCCTGCTCCCAAGACGTTGCAGTCACAGCACTTTCAGTAGAGGCTACGCAGAGGACATCGGGGAGCTTCTTACACAGCTCGGTGCTGCAGCAAGTGGCTTCCCCTGGTAAAGTAGCACGTGTGACAGGGGTGTGAGCACATGTAGTTCACTAGCATGGGCTGAGGTCCAATGCTAAGCACCAGGCCAAGACAGCGCGAGCCCAGAGCGAGCATGGCTTCAGAGCCTGCCACCCCGCATCCCGCAGAGGCCGGGATGTACCTCTGCGAGGTGGAAAACGTGCGACACGTGGCCGGACTCCGCAGAACTGAGCATCCAGCCTGGTTAGCCTGTAATAAACCTCCTCGAGTACCCCTGCTCTGGCTGGACGTGCGTTTCAGACCGGTCTTGAAGGCGGGCACGGCAGCAGGAGCAGGGCCGTGCAGCAGGCTCAGCTAGATCCCAACCGGGGGACAAGAGGGGGAGTCTGCTTGTTCTGACCCTAGCTCTGCAAGGGCTGGAGGGGAGAGCAGAGGCAGGGGCCAGCTCCTGGCCATGCCATGGTGGCTGAGATGGACGGCAGGGGGGTCCCGAGCAGCGCGGTGCCCACTGCCTTTTCTGGCTCCCGCTGGGAGCCCACAGCATGCCCGCTCCATCTCTTTCAGACGCATTAATACCACCCTGCAAGAGCCCGGGGAGAGGCTGCTCTGGCCCCCAGCCCAGCACCGAGCCATCTGCAGTCCTGGCTCGCCAGGGTGCGACGGAAGCCCCTGGGCAAGGAGGGGGTGTCAGACACCAGCACCCGGGGGCAGGCTGGTGGCGTGTGGGGGCTGCTAGGACGGCAGGAAGTACCAGCACCAGTGGGCCCCTCCGACCCCCTGTCCCTGCCTCCCACAGCCGCCGGGGCTCAGACAGCTCAGCATCCTGGAGGCGCCAGCTCTGGGGGCCGGAGCAGCCGTTTCCCGCACGCTCAGCAGCCCGGTGCTTTTCCCTCACCTCAGCCCCCACAGCAGCGTCCTTCCCCGGCCACCGGGCACGCACCCCTGGGAGCTGGGGGCAGTTCCAGGCAGGAGGAGAGGAGAAGCCTGCAGGGACCGGCGGGTTTTCAGTGCTGCTTTTTGCCGAGCGCAGGGCACAAGGTCGAGCGAGCGAGCTGCGCGGAGCCAGCGAGACGCCTTCTGGGGGTAGGTAATGTCCCTGCCACAGATGCTGGAACGGGACATTACTATGAATAATTAACAGCGCTCAGCCGGTGCCTGTTGAGTGCTAGCTGCCTTGCCCCACAGAGAGGAAGGCAAGTTTGGCAGGGCAAGACTCTCAGCCCCCACGGCCTTGCTAAGGCCACCAGCCTCACCCAGGCCTGTGTGGGGGCTCCCCGTGGCCCCGGGAACAATGTGCAAGTGAAGGTGTGGAGGCCACACAAGCCCACAGGCCTGGCATGTTTCTGGCCGTCTCCCTGGGGAAGACCAGGAGTGCAGCAAAAGGATTTCCACGTCTCTCGGGGCAGCTGGAAGTCTCCAGTCCACCCCGTCAGTGATTAGGAGAACGAATGCAATCGCTGGACGTGGCGGCCTGGAGCCGAGCCCGAGTTACATGGAGCTGGACAAGCTGATGCACCCCTGGGCTCAGGGTCTGATCTCTGGAGGCTGCAGGAAGAGGGCCCTTAATGTCTTCCTAGTGCCTCGCACGTCCTGGGGGTGAGGCGAGGAGCTCTTTCCCCGTGCCCCCCAGCTCCCTTTGCACAGAGCCCAGTGCCCCAAACCGCCCTGCAGTAGGGGTGGTAGGGCATACACCGCTCTCTGCAGGGGCTGGAGGCATCCCTGCCAGTGCTGGGAGCTGCATTTGCCCACCCCGCTTGCCCACAGGGCGGCCCCCTCGGGGCCACTTGCGCGGTGGAATTCCCCAGCCCTGCGAGCACCTCCAGAGTTCCCCGCACACGCAAGTGAAAGCTTCGCGGCCGCCCCAGTGACACAGAGAGGGAGTGAAAGTGCATGCAAGTGAGCAGGAAGGGGCCCCCTTCCCCCAGCAGGAAGAGGCCAGCCCAGCCTCCTCAGCACCAGGGCACTGATTTGGCCCAGGCAGGGGTGCCACCTGCCAGCAGCCCAGAGGACCACATTGCAGCCCCATGGGTGGCATATCATTACTGTCTGCCCGAGACACCCTCGCTATACGGGCATAAATCCAAGGCCCCCCCGAGAGCCTGCAGCACAGGTGCGCACCGTGCAGACCCGCCAGGCCCTTGCAGGAGACTCAGCCGATCACCACGGTCTCTCTCTCAGGCCTGGGTGCTCGCACCCGGCCACAGGGCTGCAGGGAAAGCCCCGGCCCCCTTCCTGCATTGTACAGCTCAGGCACGGTCCAAGACCCCTGGACAAGGGATCAACCCCTTTGGGAGCCCATTGCAAGTGCAAGTGGAGCAGGGGGGTCAGGGAGGAGGCTTGAGGTGGGGGGGCGGCATCCGTGTGCAGATCCCCCCACTGCCTGGCTAGCCCAGGACCCCTGAGACGGGCTGCGTGGGTCCCCCGGGGCCGTCGGTCGCACAGGCCCATCCCGGCCTTTTCACGTCTAGAATTTCCATCTGAGCCGAGCCTGCGGCTGCTAGCCCCCACCCACCTCCTGCCTTGCCCCCAGCCACCAGGCTACTGACTTCCTGTGACTCAGAAGCGGAGAGCAAGCTGGCCTGGCGCCGGGGCCCAGCCTGGCGAGGCAGAGGTCACCGCAGGAGCTGCTTCTCACGGCCGCGACCGGCTCAGCCAGTGCCCCAAGGCGGGCGCCGCTGCAGGCAGGCTGGGCCCCAAGCCCCGGGGCGGCTGAGCCACAGCACAGCAGGCCGCTGCCCTTCTCTCCAGCCCACCAAGCCAGAGCCCAAGCTACGGCTCCCATCCTGGCCGAGCCCGCCGCGGGCTAAAGCCATCTCCCCAAGGCCCAGTGCAAGTCTTCAGCCCGGTGCAGTAGCACAGGTGTCAGGCAGGCCTGGCTGGGGCTTCGCCCCTCGCCTCCCAGCTCTGGCACCCACGTTTCAAGCAGAGCCGGTGTGCGTGTCACCCACGCAGCTGGCACCACCCGGGACCAAGGGGGCACGGCGCTAGGGCGTAGGCGAGGGCAGACGCGCGCGCCTCTGCTGCCCGCGTGGCACCGCCCGCGCGCCCAGCTAGAGGGGCCGAGGGCAGAGCCGGGCTCCAGGGGCCGGGCGGCTCCGGCGCAGC
>NW_017728922.1:417788-426484 GCF_001723895.1 Crocodylus porosus | reverse complement strand
GCCGGCTCCTCCGGCCGGCGCTCACGGCCTGCTTTCTCGCCCCGCAGGCCAGCGCGCCCTCGGACTCGGAGGGGGAGAGCAGGAAGGACGGGCCGGGGACGGAGCAGGGCTCTCCCGTGCCGCCCGTCTCGCTCCTGCCGAGCCACCCCGCAGAGCAGGGTGAGGAGGACGCCCGGGCCTCGGCCCCGCGCCGGCACCTTGTTTCCCCCGGCTCCTTCCCGCCGGCCCCGTTGCTTCTGCCCGGGTCTGGGCCCAAGCTCCCGAGAGGGGGGCGGGTTTGTGCAGGACGCGGCCCCAGGCCGGGGAGCGGCTCCGCTCGGCCCCCGCCGGCCCTGCTGCCGGGCGCGGCGGGCCTGGTGCGGAGCGGCTGCTGCGGCGCGGCACGTGCTTCAAACCAGCGAGGGGCACGGGGCGCCCGGTCCTTTCCGCCACGCCCGCTGCGGCCGGCTCTGCCGTGCCGCACCCCGCAAGCTCCCCGCGGGATGACTGCGGCGGGGAGCTGCAGGAGGGTGCCACGGTCTCCCTCTTTCCTCGCAGCCCTGTTCGCTGCGCTGCCGTCAGGTATTTCCAGTGTGTCCGGATGGAGCAGCTGGATTAACGGGGCAGGGAAACAGGAATGGGCAGAGGAGAGACAAGGGCCGGGCAGGGAGAGGCCTGCAGAGCAGCAGGCTCTGCCCCCACTCTGGGAGCCTTCCACCCAGACCCGCTCCCGTGGGGCAGGCGCGGCAGGGACCTGCCCCTCTGACCACCCGCAACACCCTCCACCCCCCGGCACACCCCGGCACCCGACTGCCGGGCCGGCGCAGCGCGTCTCCGGGGACAGGCTGGCCCTGCCGGTGTCCCGCACACCGAATACAATGAAGGCCATTCACCTTCTCCTGGGAGCTAGCCGAGTAACTGCCCGGCCCCGGGACTCCCGGGGGGCGGGGGGGGCTGCGGGCACGAGCACGACCCTGTGCCTGCAAGGACAGAAAGTGCACGACCTGGGAAAGCTCCGGGCGGACGCCCCCTCCACCATCGCCCTGCCCGCTTCCTTCCCAGGATACCGAGTGAAGGGGGTTTTCTACGGCTGGAGCCCAGCCCACGGCCACCTGCTGCAGAGCCCACCGTCCTGCCCCAGCTACGTGCCCGTCGACAGCATCAACAACTCAGGTAGGGCGCGGAGGTGCCGGCGGCACGCCTCACCGGGGCTCGCAGCTCGGGCCGCCCGCAGCCGTCCCCTTCGCGCACGGCAGCCGGGGCGGGCCCGCAGACCGGCGGCCCGCAGCTCCCCGCGGGGTGGCTGGGGGGGCAGGTTGCCAAGGCACCTTGCTATCGAGCGCGGCCCACCCCTCCCTTCCCTGCTGCGGCTGCTCGGCGGCTGCCTTGCCGGGGTGAAGCTGCCCGTGCACGGGACGCCCCTCCCCGACCCTGCTGTGCCCCGCAGACTGCTGGCTGCACATCCGGCTGTACTACTGCGACGTGCTGGTGACCGAGTTCACCACGCACACGGCCGAGGGCTGCCGCATCACCTACCGCCCCGTGCCCCCCGACAACGAGCGCCTCTACGGCCCGTCCTGCATGGAGCAGATCCCGTTCCCGCCGCCGCGCCTGCTCAGCGCCCACAGCGGGGTGGCCAGCGCCCTGGACGTCCTGGAGCGACTCCTGCCTCACCTGGACCGCGGCGTCCTCCTGTGGGTGGCCCCCGAGGGTGTCTTCATGAAGCGCCAGTGCCAGGGCCGGGTGTACTGGAACGGGCCCCTGGCGCCGCACCGCGACCGGCCCAACAAGCTGGAGAGAGAGAAGACCTACAAACTCCTGGACACCCAGCAGTTCCTGCAGCGTAAGTGCCCAGCCCAGCCCGGCGGCACGGGCTCTGCACCTCCCTGCTCTCCTGGGCTCCCGGGGTGGGGTCAGGAGGGTGCTGTGCCCTGCTGGGTTACGTGGGGGTTCCCCAACCCACTCGGCCGTGCTGCCTGCCTTGTCCCGCTGCTCCCCCAGCTCCCCGGCCCACGCTGCGGGGGCCGGGAGGCCCCACAACAGCCACGTCACGCATCGCTGCTCTGTGACTCGGGCGGGCACAGCCGGCACCTGCGCTCCTGCCCAGCGCTGCCCCGCTCCGCCGGGACAGCCCCGGGTCACCGCGGCAAATGCCTGTGGTTGCAGAACTGCGTGGGTACCTGAGCCGGGGGGAGCCCGTGCCCCAGTACCAGATCCACCTCTGCTTCGGGGAGGAGTTCCCCGCCAGCCCCGGGCAGAACTTCCAGAAGCTCATCATGGCCCACGTGAGTACCCGGGGCGGCATCCGGGGGGGACACGGGCTGCCCGGTCTCTTGCCCCCATGGGGCAGAGCGGGGCCGAGCTCCTGTTGCCGCAAGTCGCCCGCCCTCCCTCCATCCCCACTCCCCTGCTGGGACGTCGGAGCAGCAAGGAGCAAGCTCCGGGGCGGTGGCCCCCGGGGTGCTTGTGTGCCCAGGAGCAGGCAAGCCTCCCCGCCTCCTGCCCAGGGTGACCTGCCCGCTCCGGCTTTGCAGATCGAGCCGGTGTTCGCTCGCGAGCTCTTCCACTGTGCCCAGCGGATGGGGCCGCAGTTGCTCCAGGACTCCGTGCCGCCGAGTGCCGCTGATGGGTCCAGCCACATCATCCAGATCCTGAAGCAGTTGTGCCAGCCCTGAGCTGCGAGAGGGAGAGAGAGCGAAAGAGCATGAGCTGGGATCAGGACGGGGCCTGGACCCCCCCTTCCCCCCCGGAGCTCCCACAGGTAGCATGGGAGAGGCGATTCCCACCAGCTTGCATCCCCCACCCGTGTCAGTCGCAGCCCTCGTCACGGAGCCCCACGTTGAGCGCCGCCCTGGCGCGGCCCCGTGCCCCGCTGCTCCAGCCTGCCGGCCGGGGGCTTGAGACAGGTCCAGCGCCGTGCAGACGCATGCTCTGCACGCAAGGACTGGTGTGCCGGGAGCCGAGCCCAGACTGGGGACAAGGGGTCGGGATGGGACTCTCTCTATTTATTCAGAACATTTGGTCCGGTCTGGATCAGGACAGCTGCGGTGCCCCCGCTCCGGCTGCTGCCGCGGGGAGCCACGCGTCACCCAGGGACCCTGCGTTTTTAGGTGGATACTTGAATAAAACATGCTGTTTCCAGAGCCTGGTCGCTGTCCCTGCGTGAACAGCTGCGCAGCCCCTGGAAAGCAGTCTGGCAGGCTTCGCCACAGCCCAGCTGGACGTTTCCCAGCCAGAAAGTTTCTTCTTCCCAGGTTGGGGTGGGGGGCGGGGGGGCAGAGTCTTTGCTCTTTCAAGCTTTGAGCAAATCGCTAAGGGAAGTTTAAAAAAAAGCAAAGAGCCAGCGAGCACTGCGGGAGTCCAAAAGCCCGCCCCGGTCCCCCGGCGGGAAGCCCAGGGAGAAGGGCGGAGAGGTCCCGGCCCCGACGCGGGGCGGGGGCACTCCTGCGACCCCGCGGACCCCTCCAGGGCACTGCCTGTCCCCTGCTCCCCAGCCCCGGGGCTCCGGCTCCGCAGCTGTGCGCTGAGCAGGGGACAGGATGTGAGCTGGGAGGGCAGGGCTGGCCGCCAGGAAACACTGACCCTCGGGAGCACGCGGCCATGAGAGCCCGGCCCGGGGAGGCGCGGGGGGCAGGCTGCTGACGCGGGCAGGGTGAGCGCCCCGCGGCTCGCGGCGGGCAGGTGGCTGCGGGATGGAGGAGGGGTCGTCTCGGCGCCCGAGGGGGTGCAGGCGCCCAGGGCCTCGGCCACAGGGAGCGGGAGCCTGGAGGGGCCCCTGCTGCCGGCAGAAACCGGCATCTTCTGCCCGGGGTGCACGACCATGCCCCCGCCTGCAGCCCCCAGCCTGGCCTCTCCTCTGCCCCTGGCAACGCAGCGCCGGCTGGGAGCTCGGGCTCCGCGGTCCCAGGCCGCTGCAAGGTGCATCCATCCCTGTCTGGGCGCGTGGCCACCCCCCAGCTCCAGCCCCCTGGGCGAGAAACCTGCCAGGCCCAGAGAGACGGAGCTGGGGGGCCCGGGGGGGACGAGCCTGGCAGTAGCCCTCCCCACTCCTCCACGCTGCCCCGCCGTCCATTGCCTCTCCCCGTCCCACCCACTCTGTCTGGGAAGGGCTGCGCTGGCTGGGCTGGGTCTGCCAGCTCGAGGTTGCGTTTCCTCCCCAGACGCCGCGGTCCTGCCCCGTCGGCTCAGGCACCGCTGAGATCCAGCAAGCGCCAGACAACCGGCCCCTGCTCCCCCCTCGCTCCGCCTTGGGCGGCCCCCGCGCTGCTCGGGGCCAGAGGAGGGACTTCGTCGGGGGCTGGGCCGCGGCAGAGTTTTAACGGAGCCGGGACAGGGCTTCCTGCATTTGGGGCCAGGAGGCTGCAGCGTGCAGGGGAAGGATGCAACTGGAGTACCCCGCTCCGGCCTCCTCCCTGCGCGTCGCCGCCGGGCCGGGCGCCTGCAGCACCCCGGGCATGGTGCTGGCGCCGTACGCGGGCAGCGCGGCGGGCGCTGGGCAGGCCCCGGCCGGCGAGGCCGCCAAGCCGCCCTACAGCTACATCGCGCTGATCACCATGGCCATCCAGAGCACGCCGGAGAAGCAGATCACGCTGAACGGCATCTACCGCTACATCATGGGCCACTTCACCTTCTACCGGGACAACAAGCAGGGCTGGCAGAACTCCATCCGCCACAACCTCTCGCTCAACGAGTGCTTCGTCAAGGTGCCCCGCGACGGCAAGAAGCCGGGCAAGGGCAACTACTGGACGCTGGACCCCGACTGCTACAACATGTTCGAGAACGGCTCCTTCCTGCGCCGCCGGCGCCGCTTCACGCGCAAGCGAGGCCGGGGGGACGCGCCGGGCGCCGAGGCCGAGGAGGCGCGCAAGAAGCCGCCCAAGCCCCGCGCGCGGCAGGCCCCGGCCCCGGCCCCGGCCCCGGAGATCAAGACCGAGGGCGGCTACTCCCCGCCAGAGCCAAGCGCGGCCAGCCAGCCGCTCTCCGCGGAGCCGCGGAGCGACGCCAAGGAGCGGGCCCCGAGCAGCGCGCACCCCGGAGCCCGCTGCCCCGAGCAGCCCAGGAAGTACCTGCAGAAGCCCCGGCAGGCGTGCTTGTACCCGCCCGCGGGGCCGGAGCCCAAGCCCCAGCTCTTCAAGGAGCCGTGCTACCCGCTGCCGGAGAGCCGGGGCCAGGAGCCGCCGCTGCTGAAGGAGCCCGTCTTCGGGGGGCTCCAGCCACGCATCCCGATGCCTCGCCTGAGCCCCTACGCCAGCCCGGCGGAGCGCTTGAGCCAGCCGGCCCCCGAGGTCAAGGACTCGCTGCCGGACGCGGTGCTGGCGGAGAGCGCGCTGGAGGCCAAGGAGGCGGCAGCCCCCGCCCTGGGGCTGGCCCAGCCCTTCGGCCAGGTGGCCCCGGGGTTCCCCGCCCCGCTGCCCTGCGGCCGGCAGCCCTCGCCCGCCTGCTTCCCCGCTTTCGAGGGCGAGGCCTACGCCAAGCCGGCGCTGCCCGTCTTCGGCTCCTTCGGCTGCGCGGGCCCCGACGCCCTGAGCGGGAGCTACCAGTGCCGCGTGCAGGCGCTGAGCTTCTGCGTGAACGAGCGCCCGTGCAGCTCGGCCCTGGAGCACCTGCTCAGCTCGGCCCAGCCCGCGGCCCCCGGGCCGCCCGTGCAGCCGCCCCCCTTCCGCCCGGCCCTCCAGCTGCCCGCGGACCAGAAGGAGGCCTGGTCCGGGTCCGCCTTCCCCCTGCAAGGGGGCAACGGCTACCACCTGGGGCTGCCCAAGTGCTTCTACCGGACACCGGGCATGTTCTTCTTCGAGTGACGGGAGCCGGCTGTGCGGGAGAGACGGACGCCCCGCGTAAGTTATTGCCTCCCGCCGGGGACCGCCCGGCACAGCCCGCACGGACCCTGGCTGCCGGGGGCATCCCTGGGGGTGCGGACACTGCCACCACCCCCTTTGCCCCAGCTTGTACCCCACAGGCCCGGGGACAGACTCGGTGCCAGCCCGCGGAATAAAGCGCATTCATTCCCCCATCGCTGCCTGCTTTGGTGTCTGCCTGGGCCCGTGCCGGGGTGGGGGGACATTGCTGGGAGGGGCGCCCCATTCCCTGCCCCTCACGGGCCACTTGTCCCTGGGCACAGCGAGGGCACGTCCCGCCCGCTCTGCGCTGGCAACCTGACTTCACCACGGACCCTGGGCTCCCATCCACGGGGCAGCCCTGACAGCACAGCCCCAGGGAGATGCCCCCCGGGAGCCTATGGGGCCAGGGCCAGATGTGTGCCGCATCCGTGCTAACCAGCTGCAGAGCCACGGGGCTAGCGCAGTGCAAGTACCGGGGCAGCCTCGCCCCCCTGATACAGCCGTGTCCCTGGCTCAGGCCAGGGTTTCGCGCCGGGACCCAGCTGGGCAGGGCTGCGAGCCACGGCCAGGACGACTGCAAACCCCCCGTCACCGGGGGCACAGGCCGGGGAGGCCTGGGAACGGGGTGGGGGGCTGACCTCCGGGAAGGGCAACGGGACCCGCCGGGCGCCTCCAGCCGCTCCAGTGCCCGGAGCCCGGGGCAGCCCAGGCCAGCGCAGCGCTGCCCGGGGAGCCGCTCGTCCTGCGAGCAGCCGGGACGAGCCCGGCGGCGGCCCGGAGCCGCGGGCAGACCGCAGCCGAGCAGGGGAAAGTGAGCGCGTCCGCAGGATTCTTCCGGCCTTAATCACCGGGGCGGGTGGGCCGCGGCCAGGAAGGGAGGGGGCCACGTGGGCCTGAATCACGGCTCCCTGGTGACTCCCTAGGAAACGCGCGGGGCAGGGCTGCGCTGGGCTGCAGCCGTGCCCTCGGCCCCCAGGATCCGTGCCGGGCGCCCGGCCAGGGTGCCCACGAGGGGCTGGTCTCGGCTGACCAGCGGCCCCGCAACCCTCCCGCGTCCTGCTCCCCCAGCCGGGGCGGGGCGCCTCGTGCGGGCAGCCGGGCTGGTGTCGGGCAGAGCCGGGCCCGGGGCCGAAGCCCCTTCGCCAGAAGCCACCAGGAACCGCCACCAGGCACCGGGGTGGGGGAGGCAGGGACAAAGCAGGGCACGAGCTCGGCACGCACCGCACGAGGTGGCACGGCTCCTGGGCCGCAGGATCTGGCCCTCCGCCCTCTCCCAGACGGGGCAGTGCCGGGAGAGGAAGGGGCATCGGCCGCAGCCGTGACCGACAGGATGGGGAACAGGACAGCCTGCCAGCAGCAGGACAGCTAAACCAGCGGGTTTCCGGAGAGGATGCCCGGGCTGCTTCCCTGCCCGCAGGCTCCCGCGAGCGCCCCTGCCCAGCCGGGCATTCGCTTCTATCCCCCTGTGCGGCTCTGGGCAAGGCCAGCACCCCACGAGGCTGGGTCCAAGAGCCGGGCCCCGGCTTGGGCTGCGCCTTCCCGTGGGATCTCGCCAGACCCGCACGGAGCGCAGCCAAGGAGAGCGGTGTCTGGGACACACCCAGAGCCCTTCTCCACCCGCCTGCGCGGTGCCAAGGGCGGCACCGCAAACACCGGTCCCGACAGGGAGGCAGCACGGAGGTCCGGCACGCGGGCCGAAGCCTGCTGCGTGGCCAACAGGCCCCTCCGGCCGCGCCCGGACAGCTGGCCGCGCTGCAGGGGATGAGCCCCGCAGCCCAGCAGCCCCATCCCGGGCGCTGCACGCGGGACGCGGGGGCTGTCCCCTCCAGGAAGCGGGGACGCAGCGCCCAGGCTGCCACCAACCAGGGTGGCGAGGGGCACGGCGGGGAAGGCGCCGAGGGTCGCGGGGCCCTCCAGCCGCTCCCTTGCCTCGGAGCCGGAGGGAGCCCACGGGGAGGGGAGGCGCTGGCGTCACTCGGAGACCAGCAGTGCCCAGAGCCACGTCACCCCTTATCGGCTCCCGCCGCCCCCACAGCCCGGCTCTGCGCCGCAGGGGCGCGGGAGCAGGGCCCAGGCTGGATCGTCGCCCCTTCCTTGCATTTTTATTTCCCCAGTGAAAAAAGACGGGTTGGGAACGCGGTCGCGCTGGCGCGGGCCACGCCGCTGGCCTGCCCGGAGCGGCTGACCTCGGCTCCCGCCTTCCCACAGTCCCCGGGGGCACGGGAGGAAGCGAGCCCTGCCGAGCGGTGCCCAGGGGCCGTCTGGTTCCCACAGACCCCGGCCAGGGCTTTCCCCCGCGCCACGGGGCTCGCGGCCCGGCTGGGAATGTGCTGGCCCGGGCGCGGCCGCGGCCGCCTCCCCCTGGGGAGCCCCAGCCAAGGCGGGGGCCGGGGCTGCGGGAGCAAAGCCGCCAGCTCTCCCCACCAGGCACCAGCAGGGCGGAGCCGGGCGGTCTCAGCCCTCGAGAGAAACCCGAACGCACGGGGCCACGGGGCAAACCCCCCATGCTGCCTGCAGCCGGGGAACAGCCCCTGCCCCTCCCGCCGCTCAGCGCTACCCGCCGGCCCAGGCCAGGGGTGGGGGGAGCCGCAGCTGCCCCCTACCCACAGCCCAGCGGCTGCCCCCCGCCCCGCAGGAGGCCGGGTGCAGCTGGGGGGCACGAATGCAGCCCCCAGGCTGGAAGGGCAGCCGGCCACCTGCCCCAGCTCTGCTCCCACCCAGGGCTGGCCGGGCAGGCGGGCAGGTCCCGAGAGCCCCCGCGGGAGCCCGCTGCCGCCCCGGCCCGGCCACCGCAGCTCATCCCGCTGGCTCCCGCCCCGCTCGCGGTGGGTGGGCCGGCTCCCAGGCCGCGTCTCCCCCACCCAGCAGGCCGGCCCGGCC
>NW_017728922.1:409528-416758 GCF_001723895.1 Crocodylus porosus | reverse complement strand
GCAGGGGACAGGGCGCGCGGCGCGGCCAGGCCCTGACGGCAAGCGGGAGTCGGGTTTCGGGCTCCCACACAAAACGTCTCGCTCCCACCGTGGAGGCTGCCAGCGGCCCGAGCCTGCTGGGAGGGGGGGACAGTCGCCCGCCCCGGCTCTGGCAAGGGGTCGGCCGGCCCGCGGCTTAGGTGATGCTACTGGGGGCATCCCGTCTCGCCCCCTGCTCCACCCCGCGGGGCCCAACACCCGCCGCACCAAACCCCGCAACCCGGTGCCCTGTGTGTGGCGGAGGCCTGGGACCAGCCTCTACCCCAGAGCGTCACACGCGGGCAGGAGGGATGGCGGGGGTCTCGCCCTCGGGAGGCAGGAGGGCTACCATGCAGCTCTGGGGCTGGCAGCGAGACTGGCCCCGGGCTGGGCTGGAGGACGCTTTGCTGAGCGAGGGTCGGGCAGGCACAGGCTGCAAGCTGCTGGGGGCCGTGCAGCCCCCCAGCCCCACCTGCCGCCCAGGGAGCCGGCTCAGGGCACAGGGAAGTCCGGGCTGCAGACGCTGCCGCCCCGGCTGGACTGAGATCCCCAGAAGGCAGGGGCTCCTGCCGGGCCTGCCCGAGCTCACGTGCGAGGGCCCCAAAGCCTGCCGGGGAGCACCGAGGTGGGTGCTGGCGAGCCGTGCGGGCCGGTCTCCCACGGGCTTCCCCGAGCAGTGGGGCGAGGTGCGGGCGATGCTGGGACGGGGCAGCACAGAGGAGGCCGTGGCTCCGAGCCCTGCCCAGCAGACCTCCCGGGTCCGGGCCTCAGCTGGAAACATCCCGTGAGCAAACTCTGAGCTCTGCTGCGCGGAGCTGCTGGGGCAAGAGGAGCCCTGGCAGAGCTCACGGCGGCTGAGTTTGGACAAGCCGACGCGCTCCTTCAAGCCCAGCGACTGCCCCCACTTCCTCTGCCTCCCCCCAGGGCGGCGAGGCCCGAGCGGGTCCCCAAGGGGCCAGGGGCCCTGGAAAGCAGTGCCAGCACCCCCAGGGCTTGCTGTCAGACCTGTACATTTATTTACATGAAGCCGGGAGCGCAGGGGCTCTCTCCGGGGAAGGAGCAGGGCCATGCTGTGCTGCGGGCGGGGGCGGGGGCGCGCACACGGGGCTCGTGCTCCGCTCGGGCCGAGGGCAGGGCAGCATCGCAGCGGGGCAAAGGGGCTGGGGCGAGCGGGCACGGCTCCCCGTCGTCGGTGAAGCTGCACGGGCTCTGCCAGCGGCCCGGGTGCCAGGCCAGGACGTGCCCTGGGGTAACAAGCAGAGCCAAGGGCGCGTGCGGGGAGCCCCGAGCATCTTGCTCCGCCCCACGCCCCCGGCCCGCTCTGCATGCCGGGGACAGGCCCCCTGGAGCCGCGCCAGCCCGAGGGGCTGCGGCCCAGCTCCCTCCCGCCCTGGATGCGGTGTGTTGGTGGTCAGGACCAGAGCGGAGGGAGCGGCCGCCCAGCTGGGCCGCAGCAGGCCGCCCGGGCGCTCGCGGGGCGCGCGGAGGCAGCACCCGAGGGCAGGGGGGCAGCGAGAGACAAAGCCGCCTGCACCTGGGGATGCTCCTGGAGCCCACGCTCGCCACTCCCGCCCTGCCTTCCCTTCGCTCTGCGGGAGGGGAGAGGCCAGGCGCTGAGCTGGCCCCTGCCCCAGCACCTCCTTCTCCCGCAGACGTAGCGGGCCTCTATCCTGGGAGCGGGGACCGTGGTGCCAAGGTAGCAGAGGGCGCGTGGGGGGTGCAGCGGGGGCTTCGCCTCGCCCTCTCCGTGCTGCTGAGCCGGTGGGGGGCGAGGAGAGGAGGAGGGGACCCCGAGCAGGCCCCCCACACTCCGCAGCAGGAGCAGGCATCTCGCAGCACCGGGGGATTCAGCTCGGCAAGTCCAGACCCCTGCCTGGGGGTGCAGCCGGGGGCCAGGGCAGGTGCGGCGGGGCAGGGCCAGCGTCTAGCAGCCGGTGGGGTCAAAGCAGGCCAAGCGCTGGGATCCGGCACTGCGAGCTTGCAGCTCCAGCCCGGAGCCCTCCGCGCCATCGGAGCCAGGGCAGCTGCGGCCCGGGGGGCCAGGAGCTAGGGGCAGCAGGAAGAAAACCTCCCAGGCGAGGAGGACTCCAGCGGTGCCGGCTGAGGGGTCCCGAGCAGCAGCCTCGCCAGTGCAGTCATCTCCGGGGCTGGAGAAAAGGGGCCGCAGCGGCACTCGCAGCAGCCGAGGCCTGACATGTGCGGGGGCCGGCGCGGGCACATCCAGCCTCTCCCCAGGGCTCGCAGCTCCTGTGTCTCCGGCGGCCCCGCTGCCGCCACCCCGAAGCCAGGGCCGGGCTCGGCCGCGCACAGTTCCGGCGGTCCGGCCCCGCGCTCAGACCCCCAGCGCCGTCAGGGACCCCGAGCTGCTGATCTTCTTGAAGCGGTTGGCGGCGCACACGCCGATGAAGTTTTTCTGTTCGCGGGGCAAAAAGGGGCCATGTCAGAGCAGCTCCGGCTCCCTTGCCCCCCCCCGGCTGGCCCTGCTTGCCCAGGCGGGCACCCTCCGCACCTTCCAGCGCCGCCGCATGACATATTTCCGGAGCAGGACCTGGGACTTGAGGCGCCGGTTGCTGCGCTTGGCCTTCTCGGCCAGGTTGTTGAGCCAGGGGTGCTTCAGGCACTGAGCCGCGCTCAACCGGCCGCTGCGGGCCGGACAGGGCTGGTGATTCTCCAGGAGACCCCCCGGCTCCCGACCCCCTCCCGATGCAGACCTGGGCTGCAAGCGCTGGAGCCCAGCTGCTCTGTGAGCGCCCCCAGCCCCGGGGTCCCTTCCCTGTGACCCCCCTTCAGCTGCAGCCTGCTGGGGTTATCAGGGCCGGTGGGCAGCTGTGAGGCACGTCTGGCTTGGGAAGGCAGGAGCCCCCCGGAGCACGGCCATGACCCTGGGGAGACCCCTGCGGAGGGACAGCTTGACTGCTACCCCGGGAGCAGGCGCACACGGTGGCTCTCAGCTCCCCAGTGGTCAACCTGGGCTCTCCCTGCATCCCGCCACCCCGGGCAGGCGGCACCTCTTCTCCTTGATGATGAGATTGGAGACGAAGTCCTTGGCCTCGTCCGAGATGCCCTCGAAAGTCTCCTCGTCGAAGTACCAGTTGGCAGCCAGCACATTGTTGAGGGTCTCTGTGTCATTGTCCCCCATGAAGGGGGAGAGGCCGCTGAGCCTGGGGGCACGGGGAGAAAGGAAGGGGTGCTGAGTGCCCAGCCAGGAGGGGCAGGCCCCAGCTCCTCCCACCCAGGAGGCACCGGGAGAGTTGCCCGAGGTCATCCAGCGAGTCAGTGGCAGAGCTGGGAACGGACCGCAAGCCCCAGTGCTCGCTCACTCGCACACACACCCACACACCTGCAGCCCCGCGGGGGGAGAGGGGAGGGCATTGCCCACATACAGCATGTAGGTGATGACGCCCATGCTCCACATGTCGGTGGAGTAGGAGACCTGCTCGTAGCTGACCACCTCGGGGGACAGGAACTCGGGCGTCCCGAAGTTCACCTTCAGCTTCTCCCGGGGGTTGTACCTGGAGGCGGCAGTGCCGGATCAGCGTGGCACAGCCCCCAGAAAGAGGGCCCCCTGCCCACGCCAGCCGAGGGAGCCTGCTATTATCCTCCCCCAAACCGCTCTGCCCTGCTGCCCCGTGCCGGACCCCGGCTCCAGCTCCCCCAGCCAGGGCAAGGCACGAGGGCAGCAGAGCTGCAGCCCCGACACCCCCAGGACCCGGCGGGCTCCTGGCCCTGCTCCCCCCGGCCAGACGGGCCGGGAGAGGGGTGGGTACCTGCGGGCCAGGCCGAAGTCGATGATCTTCACCATGTGCCCGGTGGCCGTCACGCACAGGATGTTCTCCGGCTGCAGGGATGGGGACCCCAGCGGTGAGACCCGGCTCCCTGCCCCTGCCCCTCCCCGGCGCAGCCTCCCTGCCCTTCCCTGCGGCCGGCCTGCCGCACCTTGAGGTCCAGGTGCAGGACGCGCATGTGGTGCATGAAGGTGATGCCGTCGCAGATCTGCCGCACAAACACCATGCAGTCCACCTCCGTCAGGTGGTAGTCTTCGTCGATGATGCGCTCGAACAGCTCCCCGCCCTCCACGCTGCGGGCACCCGAGACGCCGGTCACCCCGCGGGCTGGGAGGGAGACTCAGCCTGCCCGGGGGTGGGGGGCAGTGGCCCAGAGGGCTGAGCTGGGCAGGGCCGGGAGAGCCCAGGAGCAGGCAGGATGGAGCTGGGGCAGTGCGGGGACAGGGACGATCCTGACCCCAGGGGCCGGGACGCGGAGAGCGACGTCTCATGGGGGCAGGGCAGGCTGGGAGGCAGACGGAGCCACGGCGGCACTTGGACTCAAGCCGGGGAGGGGCCTCTGGGCCCTGCTACCCTGGCAGTGCCGGCTGCCCTGACCCCCACCCCGGCTGCCCTGGCCGTGGGCAGCTACACCCTCAGGCCCAGCCCTGGCACCAGGCCGCTGCTCACAACTCCATGAAGAGCATGATCTCCCGCGGTGTCTCGATGGCGTCGTAGAGCTGGATCAGGTTCTGGTGGTTCAGCTGGTTCATGACGTCGATCTCGACCAGAGCCATCTCCTGCAGGACAGGCACCGCAGGGTCATCGCTGCCCCCCGCCCCGCCCCGTCACGCCTGTCTGTCCGTGCACACGCGTGCACAGATGTGCAGGCCGGGGGGCACGGAGCACGGGCCCTGCCTGCACCCACCTTGTCTTTGGGGCCCTGCTTCCGGATGATCTTGGCAGCCAGCTTGAGCCCCGTCTGCTTCTCCGTGCAGGTGCGAACTTCCCCGAACTTCCCTCTATGGCACGAGGGGAGCGGAGGCTGGAGGCCCAGGAGCACAGGCCTGACCCCATGCAGCAAGGCGCTGCCAGGGGCTCTGCTCCGCTGAGAGCCTCCAGCCAGGCAGGATGGAGGTGCCTGGGGGTCTGGTAGCCCTGCATGGACCTCGCCACCCTGCAGGGACTCCCTCAACGCAGGCTCCACGCAACACGCACACGTTAGCAGAGCCCCACAAGCTCAGCATCGACTGCCTCTCTGGGCCCAAGTCAAGGGACTGGCCCAAGGTCGTGCAGCCAAGCAGTGGCAGAGGCAGAAACGCTGCCCATCCCACCCCAGCGGCGGGACCCACAGGCTTGCCCCCCCAAGCCGGCTCTCACCCCCCCAGGATGTCCTTGGTATTGATGCTGAACATGGTGCTGGGGTTGGCCGACTTCAGCGTGACGATGCGGTGGGTGAAGGGGGCTGGTGGCGGGGGCATGTCATCTGTGGAGGCAAGACGGGTTGGGCGCCCTCTTCGCGCCCGGCCGGCCGAGCGTGGCAAGAGGCTGGCATCTAGTGGCCAAGGCCAGGTACGGCGTCTCCTGGCTCCGCGGTCCCGGCCCCTCGCTCCCCCCAGCGAACGGAGCCCCCCATGCACAGCCACACAGGCCATCAGCCTCAAGTCCTCCAGGATCGGTGCCTGCCTGCAGGTCCCAGCCCCAGCGCCCTGCTAGGCCTCTCCAGGGCTCCCCAGTCTCCTCGGCACCCAAATATCCTTGCCGCTCTGCTCCCCACCTGCACCCTGCAGCACCTGGGCTCCCTGCTTTGCACTTCCTACCCCAGTCCTGCAGCCCCCACCCCCTTGGATGCACCAGCCCGCGCCAGGCAGACGGTGCCTGGCCTGAGCACCACGTGCCCGGAGCTGGCCAGGCTCAACCTGTGTCTGGCACTGGAGGCCAGGATCAGCCCCCTTCGCAGGGGGGCAGGGGCTGGGCAGACAGGCCAGGACAACGGCACCCCCTGCCCTGTGCTCCAGCCTGCCCGCCTTACCCAAGATGGAGAAGGGGTCCTCTTTCCCGAAGTCCGGCGTGAGGTAGGGGCTGGGCGGGGGCTCCAGCTCGGGGGACGAGGGTCCAGCTCTCCCCTCCTCTTCAGGGGGCTTCTCAGCAGGGCTGTCACCTGGAGCCGGCTGGGGTGTCTCTGTGGAGCTGGGGGGCTCTGGCAATGTTCTGTCCCCACCATCGCCCTCAGGGGCTGGGCTGGGCATCTCTGGAGACCCTTGAGCATCCGCAGGCAGGTACAGCCCCTCCACTGTGTCCAGGTCTGCAGGCACCGCATCGGCTGCCGTGGTGGGAGGCCTCTCCTCCACCTGCGCTGCAGGGGCCTGGGCAGCTCCTGGCCCGGGCTCCTCTACCCTGGAAGCGAGAGGCAGCCAGGTGAGCTGGGAGCCTCCCCGCCCAGGAGCCCCTCGGTCAGCCCCGCGGGCACGTGGAAGGGCCAGCCTGCAGAAGCTGTGGGCCGGAGCCCGGCAGAGCTGGGCCCAGGCAGGACCAGAGCCTGGAGCACCTGCCGCAGCCGCACGCTGCCCCCCGGCCCACCCCGCTGTGGAGCCCGGGGCAGGGCAAGGGGAGCCTGCACGAGGGTGCCCAGGAGCAGGCCCTGCGCCCCGCCAGCCCAGCCCTGGCAGGAACCGGCGTCACCTCTGGGGAGCAGCGGGGCAGCTGTAGCTCTGCTGCAGGTTCGGCCGCTCCGGCAGGCTCAGGCGCTCGGCCCTCTGCTCCTTGCCTGCCAGGCACTCTCCAGGCTCGCTCTCCGCCGGCTGCGTGGCTGGGGGGGCCGGGGCCCCGGCGCTGCCCTCTCCTGTCCCTTCGGTCTTGCTCTCCACTGGCTCCGTAGCTGCGAGGACCGGCTGTCCAGAGCTGCCCTCTGCCATCTCCCCAGGTTCGCTTTCCGCCGGCTGCACGGCTGGGGGGGCAGGGGCCCCAGGATTGCCCTCTCCTGCCTCTCCAGGCTGGCTCTCCATGGGCTGCGTGGCTGCAGGGACGGGCTGCCCAGCACCGCCCTCTGTCCCTACGAGGCCCTTGTCCTTGCCCTCGCCCCCTCCGGCATCAGGATGGCTGCTCGGCCCCGCGTCGTGCTCCATGGGGCCGTGCCGTGACGGGGCCGCGGCTGCCCTCTGGACCCTGGCGCGGCTCTCCCGGCTCTGCACGAGAGCGGAAAGAAGCGGTGGCTCGCGGGGCTGTGCCAGTCCCTGCTCACAGCCACCAGATCTGCCTCCATCCCGGCCACCCGGGCTTGCTTTTAACCCCCTGGCCACAGCCCCTCGGTCCCGTGGCCCTCGTGGCTCCCAGGCTGCGCCATCGCGCCCTGCCGCGGCTGAGCTTGGCAGGGCCAGGACAGCACTTGCCTCTCACGTGGGCCCCTGGGGCTGGGCAGGAGGCAGAGGCCACGGTGCCCCCCGTGCTC